>NC_056729.1:1280245614-1280300614 GCF_019279795.1 Protopterus annectens
CAACCACCTACATGTCCTCTCTCACCACATCCATAAACCTTATCTTATGGCTTCCTCTTTTCCTCTTACCTGGCAGCTCCATCATTAGCATCCTTTTCCCAATATACCCAGCATCCCTCCTCAGCACATGCTCAGACCAACGCAATCTCGCCTCTCTGACTTTGTCTCCAAACCATCCAACTTGAGCTGACGCGCTAAAATACTGATTCCTAATCCTGTCCATCCTTGTCTCACCCAGTGCAAATCTTAACATCTTTAACTCTGCCACTTCCAGCTCTGACTCCTGCCTTTTTGTCAATGCCACCATCTCCAACCCATACAACATAGCTGGTCTCACTACCCTCTTGTAGACCTTCTCTTTCACTCTTACTGGTACCCGTCTGTCACAAATCACTCCTGACACTCTTCTCCACTAATTCCACCCTGCCTGTTCTCTCTTCTTCACCTCTCTTCCACATTCACCATTACTCTGAACTGTTGATCTCAAGTACTTAAACTCATCCATCGTCGCCAACTCTACACGCTGCATCCTCACCATTCCTCTATCTTCCCTCTCATTCACACACACATATTCTGTCTTAGTCCTGCTGACCTTCATTCCTCTCCTCTCTCGATCATATCTCCACCTCTCCAGGGTAGTCCACTGACAGGGTAAATAACCTTGATTATGTAAGCATGCTTTTTTTTTTATTCATTTCATTTTATTAATTCGATGCATGCATGCCTATGAACTGTCTAGACTTTAGCATAATGTCCAGATTCTTACCTCACATGCTTGGTTCTGTTCTTCTTAAAATTTGTGGTTTTCTGGCAAATTACTGTGGATTATAGTCACTGAATAATGACATACATTTGAGTTTCAAATTTCACATCCTACAAAAAATGCCTGCAAACACAAATCCTGTTATTCTAACAATTTTCTAAGTTCGTAAGAGCAATATTTAAAATTTTCCTTATTGTTCGGCCCTTCCCCCCATTATTTTAGGCATTGCCCAGATTTCTTGAGCTAAGAGGTTGAGAGGCATGGATGCATATGACTTGTTTCTATTTAATTAAATTGTTGGCTATTTTAACACCTGGCCATCACCACATAAGCTTGCTCACATGGTGAATACTATGAATAACCAGACTTAAAAACCTTGCATTGAACATATCTAGGATTCACTATGTTTAAAAGTAACACTAGAGAGCAAGTCTCCAAGCAGTCACTTTAAAATTTAAAAATTAAATATGTTTATCGGAACATAAAAATAAAGAACTTAACACTCCATGGATTTCTATACTGATACCTTGGCCATTAATAATTCAATTAAAACCCCACTTAGAAAAAGCAACACAAAAGTTGAAGAAAACATTGACAGGAAGATGTATAAGCTAAAATCACTCCAATTTAACCAACACAATGAATAAAATAAATAAATACAATTTACAAATAAAATACAATGTAAAAGGGCAACAACTTAATTTTCACTGCATTGTACAGAAAATGTTTGACTTTACGCTTACAGTCGAACAGAATCAGGAACGGGTGAATACCTGTTCTGATGCCAATGTGGGTCTTTCTTTAAAAGAACTTATTAATCCAATGGAGAAAAAAACTTTTTAAAATCAAGTTTCTAATACGCAATAGTTATTTAAAATACTGTTTTCAGTTAAAACGTGTCCCTCAGGGACTTCATGTTTTTAAATTTCCTTTTGGTTTGAATTACAATAGCGATATGTATGATGAATTTACTCATATGTTTGATCATCATGCCTTTAAATTGATGCAAATGATTATTAAGTTCAATGACAATTATATTTAAGTCCCTACTGAATGAAGTCGAGAATTTAAATACCAGTATTAAAGATGATTTGATTTTCAATCAGTGGGAACGTTACTACACCAAAGTATTTGTGAGTATGGACAAAAAATGTAATGCTAGATTTAAACTCAAGCAAAAGAAGTTAGATAGGGGCACTAAACTATTTGCTATTAAGAATAATTGTTTTAAGAGATTTAAAAAAAGATTCTTGTTCAGTTAATTTAATGTTGCTGACAGGGGAGAGGAATTTTTTGGTACCTATTCGGGGTGGGGGGGGGCAGCAAGTTAATAACCGTATTGATTCTGAAATTTCTCAGGATCCCCCACCCTCAGAGATCAGAAAGAATAACAAATTAAAAATCAAAGGAACTTAGGTCTGGGGGAGGGGGGGGCACACCAACATTATCCAAGACAATGGAAGCAAATGGTAGGGAGACAGATGTTTTCATTTCAGATGGAAATGCTATTGTGTTCTCCTACAAAGGGCACAACATTTCCAATTATACTGGCAAATCTATCTTGAAGGAGCACATTGATTTAGTTCAAAAAGGGTTACATTTTGTTCCTTCGAGGAATTTTGATGTGGTAGATACCTTGGTAGACCTTAAACTTTTCATTAAACTTGGCATTGTACTTTGAAGGAAAGTTTGATAGGCAGGTACATAAAATGTGAAAGGTCTCTAAACAGGAAAAGTACATTTAATCTGTAGCTTTAGCGTATATTAAATGTTTTTGAAAGTACAATTACTGAAGATATTTATCAATTACTTGCTAATAAAACTAAGAATTCATATCATCCAAATTTAAATATTAAAGAGAAAGAGCAATTGCATTCTTTAAAGAATGATAAAGTGGTTCGTGTCATAAAACCTTACCAAGGTGGCATTATTGTTCTATTTTATTCAATCGAATATTCTTGTTTCATGTCCAACATTCTGAATTACACTGACACTTATGCATCAGTTTCAATGAACAAAGTAGCCATCGCATATCAAAGAATTGATTCTTACCTTGAAGAATTCCTATTAGATCAGAGAATTAAGTTGGACACATACAATGCATTAAGGGTAGAAAAACATATTTTTCCTACCATCTTTGGCACCCCCAAAATACACAAAAACATTGTCATGCCCCCTTTCTGACCAATAGTAGCAGCCCAAGATTCGAAAACCTACCCTATAGCAGTACGCATTGATAGCTGGTTAAAAGCATTTTATCAAGCTGCTTCACATGTAGTTATCAATTCTTGGGATTTCTTGGGGAGATTGCAACAAGATATTTGGGTGAAAGATATTTTTCTTACTATTGATATAGTTGACCTATTCATTGTCATTCACCAAAAGGTAGGTTTGGAATTTTTTCATGAAAGTATTTTTCATTTTACTACTTTTTGAATGACAAAATTAATCTTTTGGTTGAGACAATGGTCTTGGAAAATAATTTTATTTTCTTCGAAGGGGATTTTTTTAGGCAAAATGGAAGGGTAGCCGTGGGTGTTTCTTGTACCCCTACATATGCTAATATTGTGTTGTTGTATTGGGAGAAGAGGTTTGTTTTTGATTCAGTATTTTTTCAGAACATATGATTATACGTTAGATTTTTGGACGATATCTTTATTTTTTGGAAAGGCTTGCAAATAACCATATATACATTTTCAGATTACTTAAATCAAACATCAGATTGTTTAAGATTCACTTACAGTTTTGATACCAATAAGACTAATTATCTAGACAAGTAAATAGAACATACAGAGAAATGCTTTAGGTCAAAAGTTTACAAAAAGCCCACTTTCAGCAGTTCATATTTAGATTTTTTAAGCAACCACCCATTAAGTCGAAGAAAAGCTTGGTTATGGGGTAATGTACACTTGTAACCAGAATGACTTCAAATTCTGAGGATTTAATTTCTGAATTGGATATAGTAGATAAAATGTTCCTAGAGAGAGGATATCCATTCCCTCAAGTAAATGAAATTAGACACACTGTTCAGTCAGAGTGGGGAAGCAAGTACAAACCACTTTTAAGAATAGGTTTCACTCCAGATCCCCAGCTGCTAACAAATGAACTGGAGAGAGACAAAATGCTGAAGATCATTGGTGATGCAATATAGTCCCCAATCACAGAAATTGTGAACATAGGGAAGAGCTGTAACATTTTAAAAGCTAGTCCTGGTATTTTTAATTTACTGGGTTCAGAAACTTTATTTATATACAAGATAGGATATAATTTGAAAAACGTATTTGAAGTTGGACAATATTATAGGACTAATCAGACCACTAGATGTGGCAGGTGTAATCGATGTCGTTTTATTTGTGAAGATCACTCCATATCATTAAACAACAGTGTTAAATCTAACATTGTTTTATTAAAGGGAATTGTTTAAGCCAAGCTGTGGCACATTTAGCTATATGATCATGATGTCCAGCTTTTTATGTTGGCAAAATGGAGCAGAGTTTATGAAATCAGGTATACAAGCACATGTATGACATTAACAGCAGGAGTGATAATAATGCGTTATTTAAACAAGCCAAAACATGCCAGTCCTTCACAAAATTTAAGCTTGGGATTCTGGATCAAATTAAAATCAACCTTAGTGGTGGTGACTTTTACACAATTTTGGAAAATAGAGAGCTCAGGTGGCCACTTAGGTTCCAAGCAACTGTTTCACCAGGGGCAAATGAAAATACATCCATTCAGTCAGTAATAGAAATGAAGTCCAGCAAATTCTAAAGTAATAATTCAAAGTTGTTAGCATTTGAGATGGTTTTGTGCTTGTTTATTTTTTTGCTTATTTTGTAAATTTTTTATGACTGTTATTTTACTTTTGTGATGTTATGGTAAGATTCAATTGTATTCATTTATTTTATTCATTGTGTTGGTTAAATTGGGGTGATTTTAGCTTATACGTCTTAATGTCAGTGTTTTCTTTAACTTTTGTATTTATTTTACTAATTGGGGTTTTAACTGAATTATTAATGGCTATGACATCAATATATAAATGCATTGAGTATTACGTTCATTATTCTGAAGAAGTCCTGGTTATGGTTGGATAAAAGTGCTTAATCTTTATGTTCGAATAAACGTATTTAATTTTTAATTAAATTTATGGGTCTGTAATTTCTTGAGTCAGTAAATGGTCCATTCTTATGCAGAGGGATAGCTGTTGCTGCCCTCCATTCTTTCAGGACAACGTCAGTCCAGGGGTTGTGGTTAAATAGAGATCCTAATGGGCCTGATAAGTTTATGTTGATTAAGAGGCAACCTGGTATATCATCAAGTCCTATTGAAGCTATATTTTTAGTTTTAGAGTGCACAGTGGAAATCTGTTTTTGGTAATGATTGGCAGTGGAGTGGTGGAGGACATTTCTTGGGGGAGAACTGAGGGGGGTGATGGGCAGGTGAAATATCAGCTGAATGCTATATCTTCTAGCTGAGTATAGGCAATGCCATTGACACCTAATTCCACTCATTATTGATTATTGCCCTTAAGATTGTAGGCATAACTGAAAAATGCTTTATGGTTATCCTCAGCTTTGGAGGCTATTTTTTACTTCAATGTCTGCTTTCAGAGACTTGACTAAACCCCTGATTTACTTGTTTAGACTAATGATGGACTTCTTGCTCTGCTGTGCACATTCTCTCTTATTTCACGACAGTATTTTCTTTCTTTTGTTTTACAACTTATTAATACCAGAGGGCCACCAGGGTGGCTTGTTTTTGTGATTTGACGAGGGTTTATTTAATTCTGGTACTACCATTTCTATACAGGTGTTTATATGGTTCTACAGCATTTTTGTGTACTCCTCTGCATAAGTTTCTGTGTTTTCTGGATTTGGGAAAGCTTGGAAATTAACTATGCCATCTGCCATCCCTTAATAGAGGGTAATTTATTTTAGATACATTTTTAAAGTTTTTGGGGTTTGGTGGGGATCCACTTTTAACTTTATTTCAAGGGAGACCACTTTACAATCTGATCTTACCAGTGAGGACATCACTCTGGAAGGGTGAAGTACTCTCATATTTTTGAGTATCAGATCTAGGATATTTGTTCCTCTAGTGAGACTGCAGATTAGCTACTCCAGGGAATTTGAATTTTAAAGTAAATAAATCTTTTGGCCTGCATGTTAGTGACTGTTTATGACTCCCAATTAATTGAGAGGTAGTGAAAATGGGTCTATATTAGATAACCAAACATTTAAAGAAGTGAACTGTGATTAATCAAACCTATGTATGTGAAAGCTTACAATGTTGAACTGTCAGAACAGCACTTTTTTTCCAAGGGAAAAAAATCGCTGTTCCAATAAAAAAAAAAAAATTAAAAAAAAAAAACACTTTAAACATTACATTAAGTGGGGGGCTTCACCCACACACCCCCACTATTTAAGTATACAAACTCTGAGACTGCACTACAGTGCCAAAAATGGCAAAGTAACGAAGCAGCCAAGCAAATTCTTTCCAAGGGAAAGAATTCGCTTAAAAGCCACTTTGATATTTTGCCATTTCAATCTTTTAAGTTCAACCAAGATGCATTCGAAAGAATGCATCTTTGGTCTTCTAATAGGAACCTGTTAAAATCACCCATGAGTACTGTATTGGGATGGATGGCGAGTGATTCTTCTAACTTCAAGTATATTGTATGGGTTTCCTGGTTCATAGTGGGGGACCTGTAGCTAGCAAGAATATAATAGATTTTTCCATGGTTAGTTGGTTACTCAGTTGCTCAAGCATGTGATACTGTTTGACCAGCCCTGAGGTGTGCTTATCCTTTATGTAGATAGATACGCCACTGCCTTTTGCTCTTTTTTGTTCAGTGGATGGTCAGAATGTATAAAAGGTATTATAGCCTTGCACTGCCAGGTGCTTTCCATGACTTTGGACCATTTTTCAGTAACTGCAGAAACATCAGCATTCCCAGGGTGAGAAGTGCTTCCACATAGTGCAGTTTCTTGTTGAGACTCCTAGCATTGAGCAATAATACCTTTAGCTTGTCTTGAGTAACTTTTGCTATGTTGGAAGGTTTGTCTGTTTGGCAATGCCTAAAAAAAGGCACACTATAAGGGTGGATAATGTTTTGGCCGATATCCAAATGCTTAGCCATGACATGTGAAGACCAACCGTGGCAAAGCAGCATGGCCTGTCAACCATGTCCTTCCAGGCTGACAAGTATTGGACTCCTTTGGAGTGACACTGGTAGCTAAGCCAACTGTTAAAAGTTGATCATTTTCTGCTGGTATTGTGGCATCATCCTTGGAAGTGGGAGAATGCTGCTCAGTGCTAGGCTCATACCTGCCCATGAGGCATATTCTGGGAGCTCAATCCTGTCTCTCTTCATACTGTCCAAGGAGGTAAATCTCAGGTCAGTTACGCTCACATGGGCTATGACTGATTCACTCTTATACTTAGGGGTAAGTGACCTGAATTCTTGCATGATCTGGCAAATCTTGGCCCTTGACAGGTAACTAAGTGTAACCTTCTATTATCCAGCCTGGTAAAAGGGACATCAGTGCGTCCAACTTTTACATTATACTACTCCTGCACAACCCTTTTACTTATTCTTTCCAATATTAAAGTACCAGTGCTGTATTTATTTATCATCCTATCTAGGTTTCCCAGTTTATTTCTCACTTAGAAACACCAAACAAGGATCCTAAGCTGAGATGGGGAGGAAAAAATGTTTAAATACAAAGGAATGAACTACATGGGGACAGCTGTAATCTTGGAAATGATGAAGTCAGTTTTAACAGGGAAGGAATACAATCGGAGGTGATTTATACACCTTTCAACATGAAGGATCGGCTGCAAGAGATTCAAGTTCAAACAACTTGGTGTGCAAGCACCTAACAGATTAACTTATGAGAACAGCATTAATCTCTTTCATGACAAGCTTGCCAGATAACATAAGTTCCAACTTGAAAATGCTTACTTCCATAAGTGTATTATGGTCCGGAGAGTCCCAAAAGGTTTGTGCTCATAGAAATTTCCCAGCAGACTTTATACAGGTACTGATTTTTACAAGGAATTAATTTCCCTTTTTGACAAGCAAGGATGAGAACTAATGGAAATTTTAATCACGTTTAACTTCCAAGAAATGGAACTTTTACTTAAAGACATCGATGAACTTGATTCTAAAATAAAAAAAATGATTTACTTTTTGATGTGTGGAAAGAAAAATATGATAAAGATTCAGCTGATATTGACAAAATTGTAAAGTGTGTTAAGATTAGAAAAGAGAAAAAACTGACAAGGGATAGATTTGATTATGACAACAGAAAAGGTTACTCTTTGCCATCTAACTTGGTTAGGCCTAGTACAGAGAGGCATACAGGTGGTGATAACAGTGGGTTATTTCAGGTTTCTATTGAATCCATTTCCGATGTAGAGACCCCCCCCCCCTTAAAAAGTCAACAGGTTCAGAAATCTGAATGTCTCAGACAGCGGAATCCAAATGGGACATATCAACATCATTAACCACAAGTGGGGAGAGGGAGGAGTAGGATGACAGGGGGTTGTTACCGATTTTAGAGCAAGGTAATGTCAGCCCTTGCATTATCTTGAATGACTAAACAGATTTTTCCAGATACAATAACACTAATATTGTGTTAGATATTAAGCATGGAAACAGTGGAAAAAGGTTTAAATGTTGTACCTTGCAGAAGAAGGAGACTTGCTGGAGTACTTACAGATTTGAAATTATTTACAAGGAAGGTTAACCTAAGTTTGGGGTTTAAAAATTCAGACCACCTCCTCCCCTTTAATTTTCCTTTAAAGCCATAAGTCACCCTATTTGAGAAAATATGTGAAGTGGACATTAGGAAAAATTTGAGTAAAAACTGTCATGCAAATACTAAATCCAATTTAAAAAGAGAGGAGGCCCATGTTTTACAAGAGGTGGGTAACAACAAAAGCATTAGAGTCATGAAACCAGACAAGGGTGGGGGACTGGTTGTTTAGAAAGCTATTGACTACAAAGATAAAATAGAAAATGTACTTGGTAGTGACATCTATCAGAAAGTTTCCCTCAAAGAAGTGAATACTGCTTATGCAAAAGTTGACAGTTCACTTTATGAACTTGTTATGGATGGTGTGATAGATGGCAGGGTACATGATTTACTGTGTAATACACAGTTCAAAATACTGCAAATCTTTGGTATTCCTAAGATTCACAAGGATCTTCAGGACCCAACACTTAGGCCAATCGTTAAATGCTAACAAATCAAAAACGTACCCCGTTGTGAAATATATTGACTACCTGTTGAAATATGTTCTTCAAGATTACAAATGGGTTGTAAAAGATTCCTAGGATGTCCTGACCCAGATTAACCCATCGTTGTATACAGACAACCTGATTTTTGTTACAAGTAGATGTGAAGGACCTCTTCACCATTGTCCCCCATGATAATAGGAATACAGTGAGTTATTGAGTTTCTTAGAAGACACACCATCTGGTCCACCCTACTATATACAAAGTTATCACCTTGTCAGACATAGCTCTGTCCAACAATTTTGGATACATTGAAGGCTTCTTATTTCATCAAAAAGCTGATGTATCAATGGGGATGGCCTGCGCCTCAGTTTATGCTAATTTCATATTAGTGTATTGGGAGGAAAACTTTCATGTGTAGTCTGGGTACCTTAACAAATGGAATTTTTATTGTAGGTACCTGGATGATATATGCATTTTTTGGACCGGTACATTAAAGGAGTTAGAAGAATGTATGTGCTTCCTTGGAAATACAACAGAATTTTTAAAATTTACCTTCACCTATTCTAAAGACAAGATTAACTTTCTTGATGTTCTTCTACAGAAAGATACTATCAACCATAAACTTACTTCTAGGATTTTTAGAAAGGCCATTTATTCTAGCATCTTATTACATTTTACTAGCTGTCACCCTTTCCATCAGAAGAAAGCAAGTATAACAAGTCTAGCATAGAGCTGAATCTAGTACTGTTTGTGACCTTTGGAGCTTGTAGTACAATTAATGTTTTGTCGAGAGAGGCTTAGCTGTTGCTTCGTGGGTTTCATCTTGATCTGATCTGGCTAGAGTTACTACAACAGTTGTGAATTCCTCCCCTTTAGCTTCTTAACCTTGAATTGCTTTCTGACTAATCACATTCTACTTGAAAAAAAATATTGTGCCTCTTCCTATTTCATTTTGCTGCTTGTGCTTAGGTGTTCAACTGCATTTAGTTTGTCACATTTCATGCTGCTTGTTGGTAGCCTGATTAAATTGATGACAGTATTCTACTTAATTACTGCTTTATTTGAGCTGTTTTACACTGTTTTAAAGCAATTTACTGATTAACTGTATTTCATTACTATTTAACTGTATTTCATTACTATTTACTGCCATTCGTTACTGTTTAACTGCATTTTATTGTATTTAATTACAATTTAACTGCATTTAGTCATATTGTGAGTTCTCTTTTTGTCTGTAAGAGGTTAATCTGTGTTTTTTGTGTGAGCTTTACTGTGTTCTTACCCTTAAATTGAGTAGCATAATGTGGATACAAGGTTTGCTGCATTCAGAGCTGTTTAGTTTTGCCTTCTGTGTTTCTGGCAGCCATCTTGTGTTTGGGTTCTGTGATTCTCATGGCCATCTTGTGTTGGTAGGGGCCTATCTCCTCTGATAGTGAGAGAAGCAGGGCTGCCTGGGCTTTGGCTCCTCAACAAAAACATACCCACACAAAAGAGACCTCCTAGGCAAAAACACCCACATACTCCACTGCCCACCACACCACACAAAGTCCACACACCTGTTTCTTACAGCAACTAAGGCCTAAACATAAACCCAATATATTAGGTATAGGAGACTCCATTGTGAAACACAGATGTGCCTCTCACCTGGCTGGATAAGGAGAAAGTCACAGTTAGTTGTTTGTCAGGTACCAGAATCAGCCATATCACCCATGCACTCAAGTCTCTCAACAACAGGTTTTGTTATGTTGGTGTGAATGACTTGAGACATACCTCCCTGGACTATATGAAAAGAGACATGATCAAGCTCATTGAATATGTGTCCCAGGCAGGTATGTTCCTATCATTAAGCAACATTTTATCATCAGCCAGAATGATGCCTCAATACAAACAGACAATGATTGACTTTAACAATTGGCTTAGTTTCTGGGGTCATTCCAAGGGGATCCAGTAAGTGACAGCCTGGGAAGACATGATTGACAGACCACGATGCTTTGCCAGAGGTGGCCTGCATCTCTCTCCCATGGGCTTTAGGCTTCTGGCAAAGACTCTTGCCTCCCTCATAGTGCCTTTTTAGGCAATGCCATGAGGTCAAAACTACCAACATACAAATTTTATCAAAATGCAAATTAAAGGTCAAGCTGCTAAACGCTAAGAGTCTAAACATGAAACTGCACTCATTGCAACCATTCTTAACCCTGAAAGATGCTGACATTTGTGCAGTCACAGAAACCTGGCTCAAAGCTACAGAGAACATCCCAGCCATACCAGGTTACTCATCGTATCATGCATTCAGACCCCAAACTGTGGGCAACAAAGCAAAAGGACGTGGAGTTACAATATATATTAAAGACATGCATACCTCCAGGCTGGTCAAACAGTATGACACACAGGAGACACTCCAGGTGCAGTTAAACGTAGACAAGACCCATATTCAAATCATAGCTAGCTACAGGCCACCAACTTTGACTCAAGATGCCCATTCCATCTATCTGGACCTCTTCAAATCTATCAAGATTCAACCCTTTACCCTGATCCTGGGTGACTTGAACTATCCAACCATAGATTGAAAAAACTACTCATACCGATACACAAATGCCCAGAAATTCCTTGATTTTGTCAGTGTAAATGCCTTGGACCAGCTGTTTGACACCCCCACAAGAGGTGATAATATGTTGGATATGGTATTAACCAACATGAGTAACCACTGCAGGATCACTACAATGTCATCCTCCTTGATAAGATCCAACCACAAAGCAGTCACTTTTAAAGTAAACATCTCCCCCAACCCCTCCTAGTTAGGGTCAAACAAAAAAACTTCTCCAAAGCTGATTGCAACCTCCTGAAGGAAGGTGTAAACAGCTTCACAGCCCCCTCCCCCTCCATAGGAACTGGCACATATGTCCAAACCTACACCAAAAACATACTATACAAGCATTTATATCATAGAATCATATGAGGTTACTAGACTAATGGCCCTGGAGCCCTTACAAGCCTAACCAAGAGCTTACCCCCCAAAAAACCCTCAGTCAGCACCTGCCACCCCTGTCAATGAGGGACAAAGGTGGAACCCCTGGGACAAATTTGTGGTTTCCCATCCACTCATCAAGGTTGCGTTTGAAGAAGGTCAGTGAGGTACTCTGTTTGACATGCATGGGAAGTCTATTCCAGAGATGGGCAGCTTCTTGGACACAAACCTGTCTCTCCAGCAGGTTTTGTTGATGTCACATATTAGATTTAGGCCTATCGAGTGGGTAATGTGCGGGGAGTTACACTTATGGATATGGAGCATCTCTAGTAGGGCAGGGTCTGATACTGCCTTATAGGGGAGACACAGATCACCTCTGAGCAATCTGTATGATACTGAGTAGAGTGATAGGGATTTGAGCCTGTCCACAAAGGACAGGTGTTAGAGGCCACAGATTCTCTTTGTGAGGTATTTTTGTGGCCTTTCCAGTTGGTGCAGGTGTTTGGAGTGCTACATATCAAATGGGGCATTATACCCAGTTATATATAGCTGTATGGAATTAAGAATACCAGGCAGGACAAAATCCTCCACCTCAAGGAAGAGTAAACCTGTCTGGTGGACATTAGCAATAAATAAACTCTATAATAAAAGGAAAAAATTGCTGTCCAGGACCAAGAAAGAGCAGGTGCCTAATTGAAAACAATCTCCCCTTGTAATGTGATTACCCTCCAAGAGAGTGTCACCCAAACAAATGACTGGTGCCAGAAACATGGCCTCAAACTGAATGCCAAAAAATGCATCATCTCCATCCCCTTTGGGGACAGTGATGTCCCCACAAATTATCACATTAATAACAATGTCCTAAGTACACAATCAGTTGTGAGGGACTTGGGCACCCTGGTTGATAACACACTGACTTTTGACCACCACATTTCCTCTGTTGTATAAAAAGCTTTCTTCATGGCCCACCTCATTAGTAAGGGTTTCTTATCCAGGGACGAAGAGGGCATAACCTTCCTGTATTCTTCCCTTATAAGCCCCATGTATCTCACTAAGCACATGCAGCAGCTGGACAGACCACAGAGTTTCCTTACAAGGAGAATCCAGGGCCTCAAACATCTACCCTACACAGATAGTCTAAAAGCCATGTCCCTCTAATCAGTCTCATACAGATTCCTCAGTCTGGCAGACAAAACAATCTCAGACCCCACCTTGATGGGAATTGCTGCATATCTGCAAGTCTAGCTCCACTCGAGTAACCTGCACGCATGACCTCAACCTGGTCTGTGACATCATTAGGCCTTGTTGGAAGGACAGATTTGTGCTCCAGAGACTTTTTCTTCTGTAGAATAGACTCCCTTTCCATGTCAAGCAGAGTATCTCATTAACCTTTTTAAGCACAACCTGGATAACTGGATGGGGAACAGAAAATTCACCCCTGGGATTGAACCTATGTCCCTGCTAGACATGGTAATCAGGTGCTGGCTTGTCAGAACATGGGCTAACTTCTTGGCTAGGCTTGTAAGAGCCTCAGGGCCAATAGCCTAGTAACTTCCTATGATTCTATGATCCAAATGGTAAGGGCAGCTCGGATGGTCTCACAGCTAGAGCTTTTTTATGAAGAAACAGAAACAGTAATAAACAAGTTCCTTGCCAGGGGTTATCCTGCCAAGCTGATAACTGACATTCATAAAGAAGTAGTAAAGAGAAGGGTAGAAGGAGTTTACAATCTTTGCTAGGTAGTTTAAACACAGAGTTTAACTGTGTCAAGAAAAATGATAGCAGAGCATTCATTGCAACATATAGTGCACTTGGTATGCAAATTATGAATATTATAAAAACTAACTGGAATATTTTTAAAGTGGATAATGAGCCATTCAATCTCTTGGGGCATATGCCGAGAGTTGTTCATAGAAGAGACAAAAACTTTAAAGACCTGTTAGAATTCAATGAGAAACAAACTTTTAATAACAAAAGTGCTATCAAAGGCACTTTTAAATGTGCAAGGTGCTCTTATTATAAGTATATCATGGAAAGGGATACACTTGTAATCAATAGGGAAGAATGTGTCAACAAGAAAACTTATTACAACTGCATTTTCATGAGAGCTGTATATGTTGCTAAGTGCCTGGCATGCTCAGCTTTCCATATTGCGAAGACAGAAAGAAAGCTAAGAGATAGAATTTACGAATACCGTTATGACACTGACAGACAAAAAGGAAAAAGTGCCTTGGGCAAACATGTGGGGACAACCCTGATCATTGTTTTAAATTCTGGGTGTTAGATTCTGTTCTTTTAGGCACCAGAGGTGGCCCATGGAAGTTGAAATATAGTGCTTTAGAATTAAAGTGGCAACTCTTAACAGCTGCAGACAAACTACCTGGCTTGAATGATACAGTTTGTATAAAGAGCATTTTAAAATTGAAACAACTAGAATTTGAATTTGTCTTTCCAACACTTTATACTGATGTAAAACAATGCTTTTAATATTTTAGGCTACACATGTTTTAATGCTAAAGTTTAGATGTCCATACAAATTGCTTTGACTTTAACTTACTTAATTGTTTAACTAGTTTGGATGACATCAGAGCTTTTAAAATTCATAGGATAATAGGATCATAGGAGTTTACTAGGCTATTGACCCAAAGGTCATTTCATCCCAATTTAATACCATAGATAATCTAGTCAATGCCCAGGATTGCATTTATGACTGCCCATGTCCAGGAGTATTGTGGACACTATCCCCTGTAAGAATTTACAGTTCCCCATCCACTCATCCAGGATTTTTTTGAAGATTGTCATAAAGGTGCTGTGCTTCACATGAATTGACAGCCTGTTCCTAAGGCACAGCAGTCATCGGGAGACAAATCTGTCCCTCCAGCATGTCCTTTTAAAGTCACAGGCTCATAGTTATGTCCTTGGAATGGGTAGCTCTAGTCACATTTGTTTTACAGATGTGCAGTAAATTCATTAGGGTTGGTTCGGAGATTGTTCTTTAAGCCAGGCATAAGTCTACCCTAAGAAATCTGTATGATACTTATTACAGAGACAAGGACTTTAGTCGGCCTGTATAAGGCAAATGCTGGAGTCCCTTGTTGTTTACAGGCAGAAACCTCTGAGGTCTCTCCAATTGCTGTAGGTGCTTTGTACACTACATGCCAAAAGGGGCGTTATACTCGTATATGGGCTTGATTACTGATGAATATAGAGCGGTTATAACCTCCTTTGCTCTAGATGCGATGCCTTTACTAATCAAGTGTGCAATGTAGGAAGCTTTCCTTACTACAGTAGACACATGGTGGTCAAAGTTAAGGTTGCAGTCTACTTGTAATCCCTTATCTCCTACTACTTTGTGGGTATATAGGGTATTGCTGTTAATTTGATAGTGTTAAGGGACATTGTTTTTACCAAAGGTAATGATGATGCATTTCTTTGCATTCAGTTTGAGACCATAACTAAGACACCAGTCATTGTTCTGCAAAAGACCCTCCTGAAGTATGCTGACATCATTTGGGGATTCAATAATTGCACCCAGTTTGCAGTCGTATGCAAACTTGATCAGCCACAGCCCCTTAGTTATGGTTTGAACTTCTGAGAAGTATATACCAAACAGTAGAGGATCCAGCACTGACCCTTGTGGCACTCCGCTGGTGACAGGTCAGCTAGTTGATGTGGAGTCACCTACTTTGATAGTGTATGTATAATCCACCAGGTCTAACAGGCAGAATCTGCCCTTGAGAAAGCCCATTTGGGTCAGATCCAGGGTTTAGAGGTTGCCTATGTCTTTACTTATGAGGTCCATAATGATACGTTCCATGGCTTTACAGATGAGGCTGGTCAGACTTATGGGTCTATAATTTCCTGAGTCTGTTGCTAAGCCACATTTGTGAAGAAGCATAACGGTTGTGTTCTCCATTCCTCAGGAACAAAGCCAGTGGTTAGGCTGTGACTGAACAGGGTTCTTAATGGTGATGCTAGTTCATGTTTTAAAAAATATTTGTTTATAAGACAGCCTGGGATGCCATCTCGTCCCATATAGGCTGTGTTTTTGGCCTTAGACAAGGCTTTCATGACTGGCTCTTCAGATATGTAGAGTGGAGGGGTCGAGTTGGGGACAGATATGTGATAAGTTTGGATGGGATAAGGGAGTGAAATTTTCACCACTTCTGTCCACTAGTAAGTTTGGTATCTCTGTGGGATCAGTGTGTGTGTGATACCATTCATCACATGCTTGGATCCTACCTTTCAAGCTACAGACATAGCTGTAAAAGGCCTTATGATTATCCTTGGCTGTGCTTGTTAAGTTTTTTTCAAAGTTATACTTAGAGGACTTGACATGTTGTCTTATTTGCCTGTTGAGTCTGAGGAGGGTGCTTTTCCAATGTTGGGGCCTCACCTTAGTTTTTTTTAATTTGTTGATGCTGGATGTCCACCAGCATGCTTTTTTTTTCTTTTGTACTTGGGGCTCTGGTTTTGATTCTGTTTGGAACAGCTGAGTCTATACACTTATACAAGTGATTGTACAGGGCTTTAGTGTAAGCTTTGGTGTAGTTACCATTTTCAGCTGGGGGTGGGGCTTGGAATGCATTTATACCTTCTGCTAGGAAGGTATAGTTTGCTTTGGTGATGTTTTTTAGTCTAACTTCACCCTTTGTTAGTCCTGGTGTTAATGTCAGTTTGAAGGTGACTCATTTATGGTCAGATTTAACTAATGCGGGTCCAACAGTTGTGGTGGTGCATCTGTTTGTCATGTTAGTGGTAAACAATAGGCAAATAAGACAACATGTAAAATCCTAGTATGTTTATTCCTCTTGTTGGAGTTTGAACAATAAGTTCTAGGGCATTTGAGTTAACAACGTCAAGGAACTTTTGCATTAGTGAGCTAGGACTAGAGTTGGTTTCCCAGATGATAGTGGGATAATTGAAATTCCCCATGACCAGAGTGTTTTGCAATGTTTGACTTGACCAGTTTGGTCAAGTTGGCCTCGCGTGCATCATAATCCATGGAGGGCAGTCTCTTACTAGCTATGACTTGAATGGGGGTCTTACCCATAGTAAACTGTAATCCTCTATAGTAATCCACTATTTGCCAATGAAATAGCAAAACTATGGAACAACCTTCCCCCTGACCTCCGACTACATAACTCCACACCCTCCTTAAATAGCCTACTTAAAACATATCTCTTCACCAACCATCTATGCAGCTGTAATTGACCCCTTGATATATAGTGTATATGTATGTATGGGTATATGTGTGTATGTATGTATATATGTGGATGTATGTGTATTCATATATATGTATGTATACTCTTGCATGTATATTTGCTTGAATGTATATATGGAAAACGTAAACATTTATATACTCTTATTCATTTGTGAAATATCTTGCAATGCCCTACCAGGTTCTTACCTACTCTCATTGTATAATCTGTACACTTGTATTTTCAACCAAAAGGGGGAATATCCTCTTATTGTATATTAACGGCTGTAAAATCTACAATCTGTAAGCTACTACTCTGTAATGTCTCTTTTGTAAATTTTTCTTCTCTCTGTAAACTTATGGAGTTTTTCTCCCAAGGGCTCCACTGAAAATGGACACTTGTTGTCCAGTCAGACTGTCTTGGAAAGCAAATGTTAAATAAATAAATAAATAATAAAATCTTAACTTGGAGTAACTTCATGGAGTTGCCAAGTGTAACTAGTCAGGAGGTGAATGTATCTCTAATATAGATAGAAACACTGCCTCCTTTAGTTCTCACACATTCATTTTGCAGTCTGAAGGTGTGGAAGGCATTGTTGCCTTGCAAGGTCGAGGTACTCTCTGAGGCCTTGAACCAGGATTCAGTGACTGCTTAGACATCTACATCCTCCAGTGATAGATGTGCTTTCCAGGGTGCACAGTTTTTGATTTAAGCTCCTAGTGTTTAGCAGCATAACCCTTATTTTGTTATGGTTGGCAATTTTCACATCAGCAATTTTGTTATTGAGACCTTGCCTAAAAAAAGCACTATGGGGGGAGGCAAGAACCTTTGTCAGCAGCTGAATGCCTAGTGGTGCCAGGTGCAAACTCTGTCTGGCAAAACAGTGAGGACTGTCGACCATGTCATCCCAGGCTGACAGAAACCAGATCTCCACTGAATTACACCAAAAGCTAAGTGAATTATTAAAAGTGATCATTTTTTGTTTATACTATGGCATAATTTTATGTTAGGGTAATATGCTGCTCAAGGCAAGGAGCATACCTGCCTGGGACACATACTCAGAGACCTCAATCATGTGTCTCTTCATATAGTCCAGTGAGGTACATCTCAGGTCATTCACTCCAACATGAGCTATGACAGAGTCATAATGGTACTTGTTGCTGAGAGACCTGAGAGCAAGTGTGAGTTGAATCCTGGTACTGGTCAGGCAGCTGACTGTGACTTTCTCCTTATCTAACTTGGTAAGTGGGACATCTGTGTGTCTCACTATGAAGTCTCTAGTGACAAGAAAATCTGTTATTTGAGTGTTATGCCTTAAGGGCTTAGTAGGTAAGACACTGGTGTTGCTATGTGTCTTGGGTGCTGTGGGAACTGTTAGTTATAGCAGTCTTTTCTTTTGGAGGTCTCTGATGTTTCAGTAAATTTTTTGAAAGAACCTCCATGTATGTTGATTTATGTGTTGGTTGCATATTATGTTCATGATTAATGGTACAATGTGCATGAGTAGTGGCGGGTGAGTTGACAACCTCTTCAGTGTTACTGTTTTGAGTGCAAGAGGGCAGGAATTCAAGATTCTTGGTGTAGATACATCTCTTGCACTCTGTTTTACACTGAGTTATTAGTAGAGGGTTGTCAGAATACATGAAACAGTTGCTACACTGCCTCAGGAGATGCAAGTAAACAAGGCTGGCAAGAAAAACAAGGGTAACTCAACTGTTCATAATGATAGGTTTGAAAAACTGTTGTCTCAAAGGGGATGCTTTCATGACTGATTTAGGAGGTGCTCTGTAGATGGATATTTTTGACAGGGTTTTTGGCTGGTGGTTTAATAGGTCACAGGTCACTTGCAATACTTGTTAGACTGGAGATGTACAAACAATTAGGACTATACTAATGTACTGCAGCTTTATCTAAGGGAAAAAATTGTCAAAATTATCTGTCCAGCTATAGCTCACAATTGTGCGGCAATGCACAGTGTGGTGTGATGAGCAAACAAGCAGAAACTGGCTTAAACACAGGGCTTAAATACCAGAAGTTAAAAACGTTTAAAAAAACCTGTAAAAAACAAAAGATCCAGTGGTGGTGCTTACTCCAAGCCCTAGACTAATCAACCTTCACCAGACAGGTTCCAATCAGCACACTTCTCTCACAAGGGAACCAAAGGGCCCCTTCCAATCAAAGATGGCTTGGAAAATGCACGTAGAATACAGCAACCACTACAAACAGACCTAGATGCAACAAATCTATATCTGGACTGTGCTACAGCTACTAGCTACAGTAATTTAGGTGAGAAACACCAAAAAAATGTTTTAAACAGCACAACAAAAAGCAGTTAGACTCTAAAAAATGTTTTAAACAGCAAACAAATCAGTTATTTAAAACATTTTTTGGCAAGAAAACAGAACAAGCAGAACAGATGCTTTGCAAAAAGTGAAAAGTAGCAGCAACTACTTTGTAAACAGTGAAAATAGTAAAAAAAAAAAGCTTAGCAGCAGTGAAAACAGCAGCAAAATACAATTCATCAGGCACAGTCAGACAGACAAATGCAGTACAACAGTGCACTTTAATTCACAATATTAAAATGCATTCTTAAATAAGAACGCTAAAATATGCAGTAAATAGTATAATCAAGCAAAAACGTAGGCAACTTATGGTTTTAGGGAAGCTCAGAAGCATCTAGTCATCTAATATCTCTGCTCAGAGTTGTGGCTGGTAGCCCACCTCAGTTCAAAACAGTAAAATTCAGCACAAAAAGCCCAACAAAGTACAGCACACAAGTTCTCTACACAAACTTCTTCAGATGCATAATTCACTAGCTACCTCAGTTTAGTTTGGTTCAAACAAGCAGTGTGTGTTAAGGTTTGTACTATTCTGATGAAGTCCTTGATTGTCTTCGGTGAAATCGCTCAAATTAATTGCGTTTTATTGTTTTATTAAACTTAAGTATCAATTTTTTGGTTCCTGTTTCAGGATTTATTACAACTATTACATTTGACCTTGGATTTATCAAATTTGCTTCTGGCAACTTTGCTGAACCTTGCTGTGTTTTGCTGTGCTTCCTGGTGCTTCATTTCCTAAGCTTTTTGTTGGTTATGTTCTTTTCTGACTTGTTAGGTCACCAGCTGTGCATTTATAATTGTTATATCATTCGTATTCTTAATTATAGTTATCAGCGAAATTTTCTGTATAATATATCTGTGTTATCTGCAAAAAGTCTGTAGCTTTGCTCATGAATTTATCTTGAAATATGGAAGTTCATTTCAATTTTACCACATCTATTTTCAGCTTTTTAGCACTTGGTGTTATTATGCAGTGTAGAAATTGCATTATGCTTAATAGCAACCAGCTATTTTTACCTCAATATGATACAAACTGTAGGAGGTGTAAATAGGCCAACATCTCACTAGATCAGATTGCTGGTGAACTCCACAACTCTCCATTCATACCTATGTGCAAACATATCAAGCCTACATATACTGAAGTAGTCAAAAATCAATCCCAAGCATCACAGAATCAAAAGAAATCTTCAGTTGCAAATGAAAAACACATCACTCTCTGTCTCACTTTGCACAAATGGAATACTGTCACATATTTCAGGGGGGATCACCAGGCTGGATACCATAATCCTTCCACTAAGTTTTCCCATGGACAAGGGGTGGGATCCTCATAACGAATGACTCCATTGTTAGGCACATAGATTTTGCACTCATCATGCTGAATAAGAACAGGGTTAGAGCAAGTTGTTTTTCTGGCACTAGGATAAGTGAAGCTATTACGACTTTTGAGTCCCTCACACTAGGAAAATAGAACTAAGACCTGGTAGTGATCTATGTGGGTGTGAATGATACAGAATGCTCAACACTTTGGGACATGCAGAGATCAATTATTGGTCTTACTTCATATGTGGCTCATGCAGGTAAGACTCTTGTCCATAGAATTTAATCTTCATCTGCAATAATGTCTACAGTTAAGAAAACAAAAACTGATTTTTACAATTGGTTCTGTAGCTCGCATTAGTCAAAGGAGCTACAGTATGCATCAGCTTGGGGCATGCTAATTTACAAACTTACTCCCTTAGCAAAGGGAGTACCTTTTCTATTATATCTTCTGCATACTGGCCTTTGAGCTCCCATAATGACTATTTAGACAAATTCTATCTACTGGATATCTTTACATTTCTATAACCACTGAAGACATTCCTGCCTGTATTAAGGTTGCTCTGCATAACACCAGAATACTTAATAGGAAGTTTCCAGATCATGAGGCAACCCTGCAACTTCAGCACATCATTATCTATATGGCAATGAAGAGCTGGTATCGATGTAAAGGCAGCACTCCCTCTATAGCAAGATTCAATGCCTGTTCTGCTTTCAGACCTGTGCAAAGCTGTAGGGGTGTATCAATATTTGTCAGTGACCCAGTAATATACAGACTGATTCCCTGTGACCTACAAATTGTGACATGGTGAAGTGCTGGTCAGGGGCATGTAGTGGGTTGTCCAGAGGATGTCACCTAACTTCTGCAAGTGGCATTTCCTCCAAGAAGCCTTGTCCCTCCCACAATGACACAAGTGGTGATTTCTCTAAACCCTTCCCTCAGTAGATGCAAGCAGGCCATACTCTTTCATTCCTCTCCTTCCCTAATTGGCTCAATCAATGCCAGGACCACAGGCTGATATCAAGGTCAATGTACCATAGATGAGATAAAGTATCTGTTTATAGCATGTTATAAATCCTCCTTCCCAGCTTTTGTTTACCAGGAAAACGTTCTAAATGTGTTAGCTGAATTGCCAATAAACAAGCTCAGCTTTATGTTTGCAGATTTTCAGTTACTCATGCATTAAATGGATTACCTATATGACTAATGCTGAACATGAACAACAATTCCCTGACATATGAAACAAATACTCAAATCACATACTAGATGTTGTAACACTGTTGATCTTATCCTAACCAAAGTCATTACTTTTGCCATGTCTGCTATTGTTATCTCCACCCCTGGACAAATCTGACCATAATTCTATCTTCTATACTAGGACTAGATGGGTTTGCCTAACCTGGGAGATTGTGAGAAAGCATTCTCTGCATCTGTCTGTTTCTAGTAGTGTTCTCTCAAAGATCAGAGTTCAGATGTCAAGAGGTTAGAGGTCAGATACCAGGTTGGTCCTCAGGAGTACAGAGGAAGCATAGCTGCCCTATGGGTTTAGGATGCGAAGACAAGCTATAGTTACTGACAATTGCCTGACCAGTCCAACAACAGCATCAGTGAATTTATTTATTTTATTTATTTGACATGTGTTAACCGGGATAGACATTTAGGTACATGTAAACAGATCGATTACAATTTTTACAGCAAAAAATGTTTTAGACTTTGCATAATAAATTGCAGACAGGTTAAAATTGTGAGAAAAGTTGCACAGTTGTTTAGTGGTTTTCTTAACTTCTAAAACATTACTATGTATTGATAGTAGATTACTTGAGAAGAAATAGTTAATGTACTTAGCAGCATATTAATCATGAAGATAGTGCCCTGAGGGAGAATTGGCATAAATAAATAAATAAACACATCTGACAATAATATCACCACACTGAATATCTTGAAATTCAGGAACTTTAAAAAGGTAGATCTATTAAACCTTTAGGAAGAGAGCTTAAAGCGCTACTGTAATATCTCCAGTTCTCATAAAACTTTAAAAAAAGCGAAGTGACGGAACTCTGAATTTAACTCAGGTGACCGGGATACGATTGGTGGTTCTGGCATTTTACATATATATATATAGAGTTCCCTATCAGATTGCCGAAGTTTCAAAACTCTGAAGACCATATGACTGAGACCATATCTCTGAGGTTTTGAAACTCTGAACACTTAGTATTGGGATTGCCGTATAGCGCGGAACCTGAGATTTGCCAGTTTATTCACTGTAGTGCGATCTCAGAGTAAGTATATTTAAGTAGCAGGGAGTGTGGGTGGTGCAGAAGGGGCTTGCCCCCCTGCAAAAATGTACAGGTAAGTTGTTTTGCTTTATTTTCTTGTGTTTTATTTTTGTTTTGGAGTTTCAAATGTTCAGAGATATGCCCACTGATTTAATAAACTCTGTAGGAATAGTGTAATTCATACACAGAGTGTATGGTGGCCATGTCCGCAGCTCCCCCTCGACAGCGCACCTTGCATATAATGAAGGCATGCTACTGAGGGAGAGCCAGGTACATGGTTACTGAATCAATGCTAGAGGGTGTGCTACAGTGCTCGCAGATGTGTAACACATGCACTGTGAAAGTGCTGTATGGCACTAAAACATGAAAGAAAGTGTCCTTGAAAACTTATTTATACATTTAGTTATGTATTTCACACAGGGGGTGTATTACATTGTCTGTAACACACCCCCTGCACTGTTAAAGTGCCGTACGGCACTTAAAGATTAAAGAAAGTGTCCTTGAACGTTTATGAATTATTTATTTATTTATTTTATGTCACACGGGGGGGGGGGGTTACACTGTCTGTAACACACCTGTTGTACTGTCAGAATGCCATATAGCATGGAAATTACATGCCCCAATGTGATTTTTCCTTTTATGTTTAGTTATTTGTTATTTATTTATTTATTTATTCAAATTTAAGCATAGTGGAGTGTGCTTGCATTGCACGGTGCATTGATCAGTGGTGATTAAATGTAATGAAAAGCTATATAGAAATGTTGCAATGTTGTATTCACAGGCGAGTTAGCTGAATGGTTAGAGACACGGCTTTGTGTGCAGTAGGTGCATGGTTCGAATACCAAGACAGGCCATTCAGCTTTTACATCGGAGAGCATTTCAATTTATATTTCTATTTTTTTATTCCCCTAGTTATTGATATTTGTCAACCAGGTTAATGCAGCTGATCCAGAATAACAGTGTCAGTGGGGATATGAGGTGAAAAGCTCCAGTTAAACACAAGTGTCCAATGCAGTTCAGTCACACACACCAAGTTAGTGTAATTAAAGTAAAATACAAACACATAATAATAATAAAGTATCAATCGTGAGTAATTAATATCCATATATATATTTGTGTTATTATGTAAAAGTCTTGTTTGCCCTTAGCTAAATTTTGCTACGCAACTGCTAAGCCAAGCTAAGCAATACTTAAACAGGACCTGCCTTAGCGATACTCAGCAATGCTTAGCTCTGCTTAGCCAGTTTGAGCATTGCTAAGCAGTCCCATTTAAGCAGTCCTCAGATGAGCTAAGCGTATTTGGGCACCTATAAGCACTGCTAAGCATTAGCCAATTTAAGCACTGCTCAAATAAGCATAGTGGGTTTATGCACTGCTGAGTTGTGCTTAGCATTTTTAAAAATGGTCCAATGATGGCAAAGGGTGGGAAAATAGCCTTATTTAAGCTGCACAGGTGGGAATACAGCCAGAACCTTTTGGAGTTTGACCCGTAGAGGAACTATGGCAGGAGCTGGAGAGGGAGCATGCTTTTGGTCACAGTGCTTAGCCATGTTGGAGTCCAGGGTCATGGCCGGGCTCCTTGTTCAACACCATGATTACAGACTGCTACATGGCTAGTATCAGGGCTCCCAATACAAGTCTGAGACCTGGGACCATCTGGCATGCTAACTCACCAATGCCACTGGAATCCCCCAATCTAATGAGCAGGTGCATCATCATTATGAAGACCTGAAGCAGAGGAAGGGGGCGCTCTTGGCCCAATGAATCCAAGATGCTTGGGACAGGAGTGCCCCAACAGTTTGTAAGTATACAAATCATTGCTTTGCCAAATTCTAGCATGAAAATTTGATAGACAGGTGCACATAATTGTGTGTTTTCCCCGTATAGCAGCAGAGGAGAGGACTTGCAACATAGAGGCCCATGCCAGGCACCTAGAGAGGATGCACTGACAGTGTGGTTGGTAGAGATCTATCTTGCAATATATAGTACAATATATAAGAAAGAGTACATTGCTTACTACCAGTAGGTATAGTGTGTTCTGAGTGTACTGCAATAAATGTGTTCTTATTCCCACATAGATATAAGTGAGTAATGCTAGGTACTGTGCAATACAGATTAAGGCATCAAACAAGCTACTATTGATGAAAGAAATCTAATATTGTACTAATACTGTGTAGGAATGACATACATATATACTGTAGTAATACTAAGGATCTTGTAATAAAGTACACTGAGATTGAAAGTGTGAAGGTAATAAATTACATTAATTCATCATCTACAGGATATGCAGTACAACTGAAGTCAGAATTTTGAATCTAATAAACCACTGTGCCATGCCACTCTCAATAAAGTTTTTTTTTCCAGCAACGGTTGTGTTTATTCTGGTCAATTGTTGAAGAAATACAATTATACATGTGCTCCACAGCAAATATGGCTATGGTGCCATGAATTGAGTGAAGTTTGGCTGATAAAGAACTTTTATGCTAAATATAGATGTGGAGCTGTAAAACAACATACAATGCAATTTGATATATGTTCTGCACTAAGATCTGAACCCTGAATAGTAATGTGTAATGCAGGCACGTATGAGACTGAAATAGGTGAAGATTGCAAATACAGATTGTGAAAATGTATATGGGTTGGGTATGTGACTCAGCACCCTGCTATGGTCTGTACAGATCACACATTTCCACAGCCACTATGGGTTACACATGTACACCTGCATTCAAAGAATTAATGCACAGTTCACCAGATATCTCTGTCATCCATGAATCTCATGCATGTATGTTCAACTGTCACTGCAGTCTTCTGTGACACTGTACATATATTAACAGGTCATACTTTGTAACCAAGTGAATTTTAGGCAAAAATCAGTCAAGCAGCTGACAGCAGTGGCCCAGTAACTCAGTGTGATAAGAAATAGATATGTTGTTCATTTTTCCAAACACAGGCCATGGTTTGAATCCAAGGATCCGTACTAAGATGTATTCATAGTTACAGACAAGTAGTCCTAACCATTTGTAGAAACAGTCACGTAGTGTTAACAGATATTTTCTCCACAGGGCTTACAGGTAAAGAAATGTTTGTATTAGGTGTATGAAGGGTATATTAATAAACTGTGTAGAGATGTACTAGTGTATGTCTGGTGTGTCTGTGAATGTGTGCCAATAGTCCAACTACATGCCTATAAATGACAGCAGGATAGGTATATACACCATGCACTCTTCCCAATACATGTCTCTCAAGTGTCACAGTGTGACAGCTAGTGATCACTGTTGCCAATAATCTTGTACTCAGATGCAAATCCAGTTGCAGTATGCCAGTAGCACACTCACACAACATCAGTGCAGGGTAAACCTTGTAGTCATATATGTAACCCTGACATGTACGAGTCCCCTGTGGTTAAGTACCTATAGTTCTCACAGCTTGGCTCGTACCATTCTAGGTTGACAGTTTAACAAGTATGTACATGCTACAGAAGCTACAGGGCACAGGTAGACATAAAGTAAGGGCAGACCTGTAGAGTATCGAGTGTTACTGTTGTGAAAAATATAGCCAATACAGTTGTTGATGGAATGTTTTTCTCTCCCTCCACCCCTTATCTGCATCACTAATTATCATTCATATACTATGGATTTGTTGTTCTCAAAACCTAATGTTGAGACTTGTGTTGTATTATTGTTCATATATTTCAATAGTTGCATACTAACATACTTTGTTGAAATTCAACTGTTGCTGGCCTGTTACCATGACTGTTACTGGCATGCTGTTATAATAATGACTCATTCCATTTATGCATGTGTTCCATTTGCTATGCAATTATATTAAATTTTATTGTTCTGGGTTAAATGGAACACCCATGCATGCTGTTATAACTAAGGTTGAAATGTTTTGCTCATGACTAACCAATACACTTAGGCAAACGTCAACACCATAGCACGTTTGGGTAGGCCCGCCCCATCTGGCCACAGCATTGGGTTCCAGCACATCTGGGGCCCAACCTCTAGCTGCCTCCTCTGCTGGTCCTGCACCACCCTCAGGTGGGAGTGCCTCAGAGGAAAAGGCCTGTCCCCCCGGGATGTGTGCATGGAGTAGATCCTGTCACCTGACACCAGTTCTGAGGTATGGTTCGCAGGGTCATCCAGTGGGATTTGGATGACTGTCTGTGCCAGATAGAGGGCAGATTGGTGCACCTCAAGGGTCAGGATGACCCAATTGCCCAGCCCCCAACACAGCCACCTTTGGGGCCATGAAGGGGCAGTGGTGACTGCCCATGGGTGGGGACCTCAGTCCCACTATTCCCATCTGAGGGGACTTGATCCTCTGATTCCCAACCACCCTCCCCATCCAAGGTGTTTACTCCCCTCATGTGTCATACACCACCCCTGTCTGCTGTTTTATCTGTCTTGTCTGTCTGCATATGCAACATCTCCTACCCAACTTACCTCCCCAAATGTAACTACAACCCTTCTCCAACATCCCATTCTTACCTTAAAAAAGGGGGCATCTGTCCCAAAAGCATGTCATCTCATACATAGCTCTCCATTTTGCCCCACATAGACTGACATTAATCAATTTCCCCATTAATTAATCAACAAATTTATGTCACACACACTCCTCCCTGTGAGGTGTGAGGATCTAAATTCCAAATTGTCCACATCATCCACAGATGTTACTGCACACAAAATGGAGAGCTATGGTCCTTTCCCACACCTGTCCTGCACACCCTTAGCTGCCTTTCATAATGTTTTCCCCCTGCTTGCCCCCATTTCATCACTTTCCTATCATCCCTTTTTTCTTTTCTTTTTTTATAAATAGCATGGGTTTCAGTGGGGATAAGAGACGCTAAGCGAAACTAAGTAGATCTAAGAGCCACTTGGCATCGTGCTGCATCACACAAAACCATGCAAATCCACTTAAAACTGCTTTAATCACTCTATCTGATTTAGACACTGTTCTGACCAGCAAAAAAATAACTAGTGTAAATATTGCTGAGAAGAAAGAGAACTTTCCTGTACATGGTCCCACTTGGTTTTTCTTCAGCTAGCTAAGCACAGCTTAGCAGCCTCAGACACCTCCCCACCCCACTTAGCTGTGCTTAGCTGAGCACAGACAGGAACCATTGAGCTCCAATCTGCTTACACAAACCGCAACTCACACCCTTTTCATGTCAGCTGTCTCTTCTGCTTATGCTACCATGGTTCTAGATTTTATACAGTTTGTACCTATAGACACAGTGGCCCATTTTGCTTTTCAATAAACTTGCCTCATTTACATATACTTAATTGGATACTACACTACACCAGAGCCTATGTCCTTAACAACCACGATAACCTGCCATTGTATAACTCTCCATGCTGGCCACTATAATGAGAAAACTCAAAATAGCTTTAAATGTCATATCTCTCAATTTTTATTATTATTTTTTTTTATTTGCGAAATAGCATGTTTGCACATCACTGTGAGCTGCTTAAACGTGGCATATGTCTTAAATAAAGTTTAATTTTTAATATACTGCATTACTTTTTTGCATCACTGGCCATAGTTATGGCCATTTGCATGCCTACTGAACATTGTACAACCTTTTATTTGGGCTTTTTTATTCTTCGGTGCACGGTTTGTAACCACGTACATTTTGATGGCTTACATGGCACCTACACAGCTGTCTTTATGCTTACTGACTTGCAAAATCACCCCATTTGCATGTTTTTTACAAACATATGAGGTAATTTGCATTCTTTTGACACTTCTGTGTCTCCACAGTGCCAGGATGCTCGTGCACACCCCAAACTTTGTTTCGTTTGGTGGCCATGTCCCATGTTCAAGCCGTATCACTCTTTTTACATGGAAATTCACTCCATGTAAGGTTTATTGAATTATCTCCCATGGTCTTGGCCATATTGCCTTTGTAGTTTTGAAACTTTGGCAATCTGATAGGGCTCTCTCTCTCTCTCTCTCTCTATATATATATATATATATATATATATATATATATATCATACTTCTCAACCTCTTAGTGCAAGAAATCTGGACAAGGCTTAAAATAATGGTGGGACAAAGGCCCAAAAATAGGGATACATTTTAAATATTTCTCTTATAAGCTTAGGAAGTTGTTAGAATAACATGATTTGAGCAAGCATGCATCTTCTAAAGGATATGAAGTCTGAAACTCAAACACTTAAAGGTATGTCATTATTTAATGACTTCAGTCCACAGATCATCCCGAAGATTTGCCACAAAATTACACGTGTGTGTGTATATATATATATATATATATATATATATATATATATATATATATATATATATATTTATTAGAGATAGAAATAGATGTATGTCAGTACATCAGAAACTCAAGACACAAAAACGTAACCAAGTGAACACTACATGCTAATCAGTAGGCAATCAAAAAGTAAAAGAAAAAATATTGTTTTTTGCATACTTCCTGTTAATTATGTATGCCAGCTCTGAGATCACACTACAGTGGATAAAGGAAAAATTATTCAAACTTCACTGTACTGTGATCTGAGATAGTAAAAAGATGGCATGTTACATCAGCTGTACTAGCTTTTTTCTTGTATGATGAGTTGTCTTTCAATAACTTTTACATAACACACACACACACACACACACACACACACACACACACACACACACACATGTATGCATGTATATATATATATATATATATATATATATATATATATTTCAAATGTAAATATCATAATATAGATATATAATATATTTGTAGCTCATGGAGTACCATGATTACTATCCCATATTCAGGAAAAGACATAGCTATTAAGTGATTAAGCAAGGCAAGACCTGATCTTAACAATTTTAAGCACCCGCCAAATGTTTTTAAGATCATGTATCTACTACAGCTAAAACCTCACACATAAAAGAAAATCACATACACATTTTATGAAAGATAAACCCCTAGATTTAATAAAATCTATGTAGGTATAGTGTAAAGGCTACATGGAATGTTAACATGTCCTTGTACATGGTTCCCTCTCAGCAGCATGCCATGCATGTTAATCATGGTGCATTGCCAAGGGATAGCCACATGATGTGTTACCGAGGGAGAACCATGGAACATGGCTGTTGAATCAGTAGGAAGTGTGGTGCTAACTGTGTCCACAGATGAATAACACACTCCCTGCACTATCCAACTGTATTATAGAAATGTAATTTATTTTTTTTTAAAACATGTTTGTGCCCTGTGGAGTGCATTAGTGCTAAGTGGTGCCGAGACACCTTCCAGACATCTAAAAATAAAACCCGAATATATTTAATTACTCTGTAAATGACAAGTTTGTAGCTGAGTGGGTTTGCATGGTGCAGCGCAGTGCTCAGCACTGCTTAAAGGTAGCTCAGAGGTATATGTAAAGGTATAGCAAAATTCCCCATATCCACATAGCTAAATGGGTACAGTTATAGCCTTATGTGCAGTAGGTGCAGGGTTTGAATACATGGAAAAGCAAGACAGCATTTTTGTTTGAAATAGAAATTATGCAAATTATTTTTAAATACTGGCCTGCTGCACTCAGCTAAGCTTTGCTAAGACCTGCTAAATACTGCATAAACAAATAATGGCAGCTAATGTTAATGCACTGCTTGGTATTGCTTGCCTGGTTTGCACACTGCTAAGCACTGCTAAGTATACGAGTTTTAGCACTCCTCAGCTCAGCTGCACTGGTTTGGGTGCTGCTAAGCTACATGCTGCACTTTTAAATATTGCCCAATGGTGTGCAGCGGGGAAAACAGGCTATATTAAGCCCAATATGTGAGAATATAGCATAATCCATTGGAGTTCTGTCTCTGAAGGCTACATTGGCAGGCATTGGAGAGGGTTTGCTCTTTTGTGTGCAGAGGAGGGGCATTCAGGAGTCCAGGGTTATGGTCAGACTCCTTGTCAAAAACCATGAAGGCTGGCTGATGCAGAGGTTACCAGGGCTCATAGTGCAAGGTGAATGCCTGGGACCGGCTGGCAAGTGACCTCACCAATGTAACTGGTATCCCCCACACAGGTGAGTAGTGTTGTCACCACCATAATGACTTGAAAATGGATGGGGGCTCTCTTGGACCAAGGATTCTGGGCTGTAAATGTCCCACATGTATGTAGGTACCATTACCTGTGTTTCACCAATATCTAACCTTGAATGTCTGCTAAAATGGTATGCATAATGGTGTTCTTCTCTCCAAACAGCTGCAGAGGAGAGGGCTCATAACATCAAGGCACATAGCGGGCTCTTGGCCAGGTTGCACTGTAAGTGTGGTGAGTACAGATGTATTTTGCTATCTATAGTCAAATACGCAATAAAGAGTAAAGCATTAACTGTGATTAAGTAGCTACAGTAAACATTGTATTGCAATGAATGTGGACTTACACCTGTACTGCAAGAAGTGCATGCTGCCAACTGTAGTGCCATAAGCAGGGAAGACTAAAACAATAACCATAATAAAGTATATGCAATAAAGTTTTAGTGCAATAACTGTGGAATTACAGCTGTATTGCAACACCTGCACAATGACAACTGTTGTCATTAAAATATGAAATTATACCAGTGACTGATTGAAGGTATCTGTAATAAAGTCTGTTATCCAATGACTATGGAAGTAGGTCTGTTTTGCAAGAAATAAATTATTACAACTGTTCTTCAACAAAAACACAAAATAATATCAGTACCTGCATGAAGGTATATCTAATAAAGTCTGCTGTGCAATAGGGCTGTTTTGCAAGAAATCAATTATTGCATCTGTTCTGCAATAAAAACACAAAATAATATCAGTACCTACATGAATGTATATCTAATAAAGTATGTTGTGTAATAAGTGTAGGTTCAAAGTTGTTTTATAAGAAATGACTTATCTTTCACGTAATAAGAAATGACTTATGACTACTGGTCTGCAATGACACATGGACAAATAGCAATAAAACCAAGGTAAATTGTGTACATCAGGATTCTCTTTTTTTCAACATTGCATGCCAGCTACAAACATTCAGGCTGTGAGGTATGGAGCTGCAGTCAGGCATAACAGTGTACCAGTTGTAGACTGCAAATAATAACCCATAATTGGATATTGTTTGTTGACTTCACAGATATTTCAACACACTAGCAATGTATTGTGTGCACCTGCATTCTGTGTAGTAATGTACACTTTACCTAGTATCTCTGTCATGCTTGAATGTCATGCACGTGTGTTCTACTGTCACTGTAGTCAAGTATAAAACTGTAGCAGTATTAGCAGGTCATATTTTAGTGTCAGATGACCTCTAGGCAAATATCAGTCAGTCAGTAATCAGCAGTGACTCAGTAGCTCAGTTTGCTAAATGCTGTGTATGAAATACATTTTTGCCACCCACAGACCAGTGTTTGAATCCAGTGCCTTGTAGATCTAAATATTACAGTATCAGTCACATAGGAATCTCATATTATGAGTACATTATTGTGTGTTTACATGTCACAGACTGTTACAGTCATTACCAGGAATGTGTAAAATACAGCATAAAATACATGAAATAAGTATAATAATAATAAAAGAAAAGAAATAAAAGGTGTAAACTTTGATATGGCTGGATGCCTGGAGTATGTTTTAAAGGTTGCTGCAATCAATTAATAAATTTGATGCACATGTCCTCTGCAGTCACTGCTGTTGTGTTCTATCCCCATGCCTGCCAAGCAAGGTATAATAGTTGTTTACTGTCTATACTATACACATACATGTCTCTCAAGTATCACGTCATCACGGAATGTAATTACTGTTGCATAATCCCTCTATCACACATGTATCATGAACATGATTATTTAAATAGCAAAGTAACATTACATCAGCCCACAGTAAACCTTGGTAGTTATAAAGGTACACCTGATGTGCAAGTGTTCTGTGTAGTTGTGTACCTGCAATTGTTACTGCTTGTCCCATACTGTACCAAAGGATGTCTTGATAGGTATGTACATGCTACAGCAGCTATAAGGCACTTTTACATGCAAATATAGGACAGACCTATAAAGTAGATAGCAGCACTGTTGTGAAATATATAGCATATAATGGTATTAATGGACTGTATTTCTCTATCTCCCCACCCCTTATCTTCAAAAATGCATTATTATTATTATGCATTGATTATGGTTTACTATTAGCATATGTTGTTTCATAAACTTTATTTTGGGGCATGTGTTTTATTATTATGTATTACAATGGTTGCATATTAACATATCTTGTTGAGTTGCCTATTCTGTTGGCCTTATGATGTAACTGCTACTGGCTGTTAATATAATGATTGTTTTGTTATTTATTGTTGTGTTTCACATAATGTGCATTGAAATATAATGGAGCTATTTCCAAATGTTCTGGCATGCTGTTATAACTAATAATGGTTTTGTTCATAACTAACCTATATATATTGCTTTACCTCTCAGACGGTCATGGCACTGGGTCTCAGCATGTCTGGGCCACAAGCCGGTGGTGCCCCCTCCACTGGCCTTGCAACACTTTCGGGTGGAAGTGCCTCAAGGGATGGGGCCCATCCCCTTCGGGAGATGTGACGGAGAGGCAGTAGTCACCCAGGATTAACCACTGGCCATGTTGCGCAGGATTGTTCCCAGGAACTATGAATGTCGCCTGCGCCAGATTGAGGGCAGACTGGACAACCTAGTAGGGTTGGCTGGCCCAGGTGTCAAGTCTCCAGCACAACTACCTTTGGGGCAATGAAGGAGCAGTGTCAACTGCCCATGGGTGGGGACCTCAGTCACATTGCTGCCATCTGAAGACACGTGCACTTTGGATTTCACAACACCATCACGATCCAAGGTGTTGACTCCCCCATGTGTCACACACCACCCGTTTCTGTTGTTTTGTTTGTCTTGTCTGTCTACAATTGCATCCTCTCCTACCCAACTTACCCCCACATGTGCATATATCCCTTCCTCAATATTCCACTCTCTCCTTTAAAAAAATGGGCTCATGTCCCACAAAAAACTATCACCCCATACATAGCTCTCCATTTCACTCATGTGTCCACTGGTCACAACTAATTGGATCCAACTGGCTTGACAACACATTTATGTTGTCCTCACCCCTCTCTCTGGAGTTTGAGAGTCCAAATTTATCCACAAAATCTGTCAAACTGCACACTTGTTGCTAAACACGAAATGGAAAGCTATGGCTCTTCCCTACACCTGTCCTGCACATCCCTACCTGTCTTTCACAATGGTTTTCCCCCTGCTTGTCTCCATTTCACCACTGTAGTATCACTTCCTTTTTCTTTTCTTTTTAATTTTTTAGCATGGCTTTGCATCTAGCTAAGCAGAGTGCTGTGATGCAGTGCATAGTGCAGCACCATGCAAACCCTCTTAAATGAGCTTTAATGTGCATTAATGATCCTATGTGCTTCTCACAGTGTTAGACACATGTAGAAAATAATCACCTCTACTACATTTCGAACCTGGGTTCCTGTTAACTACAGCCTACTGCACTAACAACTATGCCACACAGATCTTAACTACAGCTGGTGTTTCCAATAATACATACTGATTGCCACTGACAAGGAGCTCATTGTCCCACTGTACTCATCCTTCATTAGACCCATTACAGAATACAATGCTGCATTTGGTATGTACCTCTCAAGACATCTGCAACAACTGGAAAAGCCACAGAAATACCTCACTAAAAGAATCACAGGCCTAAAGCAGATGCCCTATGCTGACCGCCTTAAAAAACTCCAGCTATACTCTGTTGCATATCGTCTACTCCGAGGCGATCTCTGCTTAACATACAAGGCCATGTCAAACCCAGAGCTGTTGGACAAGCTACACTTAAAGAAATCCCAATCCCTCAGAGCCACACGCTCCAGGGATCTAAACCTTGTCATCACTATAAACAAAACATGCTAGAGGGATAGGATCCTGACCCAGAGACTCCCCAGACTTTGGAACAGACTGCCCATACATGTCAAGCAGAGCGCCCCTTTGGCCCTCTTCAAAAGGAACCTTGATAATTGGATGGGAGAAAGGAAATTCACCCCAGGGATCACATCAGTCACCCTGCTAAACAGGGGTCCAGGAAAATAAATAGTGTGGGAAGAAATAGCCAGGGAATTGCTATGGCTAGGCTTGTATAGACCCTAGGGCTGATAGCCTAGTACCAACCTATGAACCTATGACAGACTGAAATCAAACCTAATCTGACAAATGGGAGTGTACCTGGGAGTCTGATGCAAAAGTACACCAGTAGACAGCCAAATAAATAATAATGGCAGTATGTGAGGCCTGAGATAGCAGGTAAATGTCCCCTTTTACCGGCAACATCTTCAAACACATCTTTTAAGGCATCAGTGCCACAGTACGTATGTTCAAATGGGACCCTGCTGCAGAATAACTGTCTTTTAAAGCCATGCACATACTGATGGATGCAGACAACATGTCACAGTCTGTATGTTAGTACATATATCTGGGAAATACACCTACTTCTGCAGTGGCTCAGTAGCTCAGTCTGTTAAATACCTTGCATAGATAACATTTTTGCCACACACAGTCCTGGGGTCAAATCCCAGTGTGCTGGACTTCAATTACATTGTTGTGAACAGAGCAAGTAATGACTGAGTCATGCAATTTTAATTCCCATAGATTACTGCTACTGAATTATCAGCTACCCAGTTTTGCAAGTCACAAGTATGCAGGTATGGACACACTGCACATATTCATATAGCCTAACTATATGTCAGCTACTACTCTGCTATTGGCACTGTTGCATAACAGATGTACCTTAAGCACATGCTTCAATTAGACTGTAATAAGCACCATTAAACTTGTTCTGTTGTAATGACAGAGCTTCCACAGCTGCCACAGTTAAACATACAGCTTGCTAGCCTCCAAAGTGTTCACACTCCCCTCTGTGTCCTAGGCTGCAGCAGCAGCTGCAGCCTGTAGCATACACTACTGTATGCTAAGGTAGCTGCTACAGACAGACCATACTGCCCAGCCCCTATAACAAGGGACCTGGACACAACCATACATAAAGGTGGGGTCAAAGGACCAGAGATAGGTACATGTTTCACAGTTTGCCCCTACAAAGATAGTAAGTTGACAGAATAGCAGCTACTGTATTAGCATGCATATTCTGATGGGTATGAAGTGTGATACTCACATGTCTCTCTCCCTTTTCTGACCTCAACCCACAATGTTTGCCAGTGAGCTGCCAGATAACCACACTGTCATTGGACACTGACCAAACATATCAGGCAAAACTGCGGACATACTCCACACATTTTTACAGTGGACAGTATTTGTACTTACCCTCTCTGATGCTGTAGTCTACACACCTCAGTAATGTCAATCTCAAAAACTAAGAAAGGGGCCAAGGCCTTATATATTGCACTGTGGTGCCATGTCATTGGCTAATGATAGTGCAATTCAACTGTTTTGGATGAAATCAGTAATTCTGAGCCACAGATTGGTGAAGAGGCAATTACCTAGCCAGTTTTTTTAGTTTTAGCACTCAAATATGTTTCTTTGAGCTCAGCACTTGTTCAGAACTCATTGTAATTTCTAAATAAGCTACAAATTACTAAAACACTCAACTTTCCTCACTTGTCTAGAAGAAAACAGGTTTTAGTACTTAATAAATAAGCACATATCCAGGCATGTCTAAGGGTCAGCTTCCGGTGATTTTTCGCATCTACCTGATGAATCTGGGCATCTTGGGGCAATGCAGCAATGACCTCATGTACACAGACAACCCTCTCCTCCTATCACCCAACACTACAACCTGTAAGAGATGCACTTATATAGCCAAACTGGAAGCAAAGCTCTCTTCACCCAAAACTGGACTAGATGGTCAAGAGGAGAGGGTAGACACTTGCACCACACCACACTCATCACATAGTCGCTCAAAACCTGCACCACCAACACACATAGAAACATAAAGCACACACCTACATTCATGGAGGCTCTCAATAAAAATCTGCCCAAGCAACAGGGACCTCCAAAGGAGAAAAACAAACAACCTCCACCCCCCAACACAGCCCAAATGACACATAGCCCACATACTCAGTGTGCCACTCAACCACAGCCCATAAGGCATAACAACGTACCCAACACTCTAGTCATAAGTGACTCTATAGTCAGGCATACTGATGTTCCACTCACCAGGCTAAACAAGGAGAAAGTTACCTGTTGGGAGCTGGGATCCGCCACATAATGCACGCACTCAGGTCACTCCACAACAAGTACAAATATGACTCTGTCATTGTCCATGTTGGTGTGAATGACCTGAGACATACCTCCCTGGACTACATGAAAAGAAACATGGAGGAGCTGTCCAATCTTGTAGCCCAGTCAGGTATGACCCTAGCCCTGAGTAGCATCCTGCCATCACCCAGAATTATACTACAGTACAAGGACAAAATGATTGACTTCAACAATTGGCTAAGCTACTGGTGTCATTCTAAGGGGATCCAGTATCTGTCTGCCTGAGATGACATGATCGACAGACAACAGTGCTTTGCCAGAGATGGCCTGCCCCTGTCACCCTTGGGATTCTGGATACTGGCTAAAGTTCTTGCTATCCCTATAGTGCCTTTTTTAGGCAAGGTTCAAATGACAAACACACCTCCATAACAGGAACAAGCAAGCAAAATCTGAGGGTAATGCTACTCAGTGCTAGAAGTCTAAATCTCAAAATGCACTCACTCGAAGCACATCTTAAAATGGAGAACATTGACATCAGTGCAGTGACAGAGACCTGGTTCAAGACTCCAGAGAGCACCCCTGCATTACCAAGCTATAATTCATACCACACCTTTCAGCCACCTAACCTGGACTGAAACACTAAAGGCAGAGGCATGTCCATATTCATTAGGGATATCCACACCTCCAGGCTAGTTGCTCAGCATAATGCATCTGAGATTATCCAAGTGCAACTAACTCTGGGCACAATCCAAATTGTAGCTTGCTACAGATCCCCCACCATGCCCCAGGATTCCCACTCATTATTTCTTGATACACTGGAAAATATTTGGGTACAACCTAACACCCTAATACTGGGCAATTTCAACTACCCCACCATTAACTGGGAAAACTACTCATGTAACAACTCTTTTGCTCAACATTTTCTGGAATTCATAAATATCAATGCCTTGGATCAACTTATCCACACCCCCACCAGGGGCAGCAATATCCTAGACCTGGTCATTACCAACATGGGCGACTGGTGTCCCACACCAGAGGTCAATTCCTCGTTGGTTAGATCCAACCATAAGCTAATCACCCTAGACATCTACATCCTGCCACAACTCCCATTAGGGAAACCACCGTAAAAAATTTCATCTAAGCCAACTTCACGTTTCTTAAGACAGAAGTGGCAAACTTCACGACACCCATGCAGATGGACAATAGATGTACAATTGCTGAATCCTACAAAAACGCACTTTATAAGCACTTACATGAGTGCATGGATCATTCAATCCCTAAGAGAACCAAGATGCTATCCTCCAAAAAAAGGAAGCCAATCTGGTGGTTCCCTGCCATAAACAAACTCTACAACAGAAGAAAGAAACTGTTGCAAAAAAGAGTAAAATCCTATGATTGGAGGAACTCCATGGTCAGCCTCATTTAAAAGCAGAGATCCCTCATAAAATCCTCCAAACCTAGTTATGAAAACAAAATTGCCACTGATTCTGAAGAGAACCACAAAGCATTCTATATCTATGTCAAGAATCTCAATGGCAACACTCAGATCTGCTCTGAGTTACAGCACAATGGCACTAAATATACAGAAACAACTGATATTGCCAACATCCTGGCAGATAGGTTCAGTACTTATTTTAACCCCTCTTACCCTCTAAAGGGTCAATCTCCATACCGGTCATGACTGCACAGGTAAAAAACACACTCTCCAAAGCCAAGAACACAGCATACATGGGACCTGACAACATCCCAGGCTGCGTTCTACATGAACTACAAAACAAACTGGCACCCCACCTAGGTACCATGTTTATTCATAGCCTCACCTCAGGCTTTCTGCCCACTGAATGTTGCACAGCAACGGTTATCCCACTCCACAAAGGAGCCACCATGGACCCTGGGAACTACCGCCCCATTAGCCTGATGAGCCTGGTCTGCAAGACTATGGAACATATCATCATGGAACTTATAAACAGTGACATTGGTAATCTCCAAACTCTGGACCCCACCCAGTTCGGATTTGTAAAAGGCAGATTATGTTTCCTAAACCTGATAGACTTCTCTCCTGTTTGTTATCTACTTCTTAGAAGTACAGGCTAACACAGAAGGTCTTTGGCTAATAAAGTTCCTAGATGACTGCAAACTAGAAGACATAATCAAAACTCCTTACGATATGGACATCCTACAAAAGGATGTCACTGAGACAGATGCCTGTTGTCAAAGCCATGGCCTCAAGCTTAATGCCAAAAAGTGCATTGTCATCCCTTTTGGGAAAAACTCTGTACCCATGAACTACCACATAGGTGGTAGTATACTTAACACCAAAAGTGTGATAAGAGACCTGGGGACACAACTGGACAGTAGTCTCTCCTTTGATAATCCCTTTGCCACAATAGTCAGGAAATCCTTCTATGTGGCACACCTCATCACAAAAGGTTTCTTATCCAGGTAAAAAGAGGTCATTGTTCCCCTCTACTCATCACTCATTAGACCCATTATAGAGTACAGCGACCCTTTTGGTAAGTACCTCACAAGACATCTACAACAACTAGAACGGCTGCAGAAATACCTCACAAAGAGGATTACTGGCTTCAAACAGATGCCCTATGCTGACCATCTCAAAAACCTCCAGCTTTACTCTGTCAGATATCGCCTACTCAGAGACGATCTCTGCCTAACATACAAAGTTATGTCCAACCCAGAGCTGTTGGACATGCTCCACTTAAAGAAATCCCAATCCTCAGAGCTACATGCTCTAAGGACCTAAACCTTGTCACCACAATAAACAGAACATGCTGGAGGGATAAATTCCTGTCCCAGAGACTTCCCATACTCTGGAGCAAACTACCTATCTATATCAGACATAGCTCCTCATTAGCACTGTTCAAGAAAAATCTTGATGATTGGATGGGAGATAGGAAATTCACCCCAGGGATCACTTCTATGGGTCTGCTCGACAGGGACAGAGGAAAATAATTTTCTTGGGTGGTGAAAGCCAGGGTACCTCTTTGGCTATGCTTATATAGGCCCTAGGGTCAATAGCCTAGTACCTACCTATGAACCTATGAACCTGTTAATGAGCATTACTTACAAAAGGCAAGCAACCACTTATGGAGAACAGGTCTGTATGTGGTTTTACTCACACACACAGCGCATGTGCAAAGCATTTGCAGAGGAATGTTTCAAGAAAAGGAATACATCACTCTACCATGTATGGACTACAATTCCCCATAAAACAGGATACAGATGGAGGATAGAGGTATGGGTAATAGGGTTATGTTGTATTAGAGCTATGATAATGACATGTAAGTGATACTCTGCTGTCCAACACCTACAGGCATGCCTCTCAACTGTTGTTTCTCTGAATCACATCTGTGCTCTGTCCCTGTCTGTCCCTCCTACAACAGTCGGCTGTTGTAGTAAAGATAATGGATTACATGTAAGAGATAGTGACATTAAGTAAGGGTGTACACTCCTGTAACATCAAATGGTGTACTGTAATTCACCTCTTCACAGTCTGTCAGTGTCACACTTAAATAGTACTAAAATTGTAAAAGTGTCCCTGAATGTCCCTGATGTACTCTGGCTAAGTCCCTGTTTCATGGACATTCATTCCTGTGAGGTTGAGAGTTATGTCTAACATACCTCTCAAATTCCTACAGTAAGAAATCAGGACAAAGCCATATTATTGGGGGGACAAAGGCCCAAACTCAGTGACAGAGTATACATATTGGCCATATAAAGTAAAAATTTGAATAGACTAACAGCTATTACTCTAGCCTAAGTGTTGCCTGAGGGGGTCTGATGGGTGACAGATTCTGTGTTAATTTTCTGACAGCACCCATCAATCAGTGGACAGCCATTTGTCAGACATCCACAAGTTTGTGCAAGAAGGACCACATCTATGAGGCAAACATGGTGACATTATGTAAACATCTGCATAGTTGAGAAGTATGATGCCTACACGGAACATATACTACAGCATGATTTCATTGCTGTTTGTCATTATGGTACACTGGTGTTGCTGGACTGTCCCCATATAACTGTTGGAACAGCACACTGCTATTTGTCCAACAGTGGCCTTATGACATATTAGTGGAGATTTTTCCATAGAGGACACACCACACTACACTGCAGTGATGGCTGTAGAGACATACAGAAGAATCTGTCACAGCACACAGGGACATTACCCAGTATTGCTACTATCTTGGTGATAGCCACACATGTAGTGTGTTGTCAAACTCTGGAGTATGATGTGTGAGGAAGCAGTGGATAGGGAAGGCCATTATGGGTGTGTAGGGTCTGTACATAGTGGACATCCATATATCTGGTCTTGTAATGTGTTCCCTTCTTGTTGAGTTGCAGGCACAATGTACCAACAAAGACATCCTCCATTTTCATCTGCAGAAAATGATGCTATAGGATGCCCTCAGACTCAATCAACACACCCTGCTTTCAAGGGGCCACGGCAGTCATGAGCAGTGGACAGCATTGTGGGCTGACATTGTGTGGGCTGTTAATCATATTGGCCAAAAGGACAAGTCCTATAAGCAGGTCTAACACTGAGCCACAGATATGGTCAATACAGCACATGAAAGAGCAGCTGCTGTTGCCAGGGATTGTGCTGCCACCAGTGGAGAGCCTGCAACAGAACAACCACTCTCAGCCACAGAGGAATTCCTGTTGAACATAGGATCAACCAACAGTTCCCAGCCAACCATCATGACATACATCTTGAAGGTGGGTGCCACAGTGTCCACATCAGAGGAGTGTCCAGGTAAGCTTACTGTGTTCACTAGTATAATACATTAGCAGGCATTTTGGCAGGCTCTACAGGCCAGTACATGGATGTCAGATCTATCTGCATTGGGGGGTTGGCTTTTACCCACAGCTGTGCACACATACTCAGAATGTCAGCAATATAGCAAGTATCACATTAGCTACTATACATGTGGATATATGCACATATTACCTTGTAACATTGCAACATTTGGTGCTTCTGACAATACCTCTCCCTCACATTTTCATAGGTCCATCAGGTGTGGTGGAGTTTGTGGTCCAGTACCTGGTAGGTGTGATACTGCTGTTTTACAGATCATATATATCCTCTGAATCTTAAGAGCTGCTATTTTGCCTTAAGCACAACTGTTGTGCTTAGCCAGAGTAGAATAGTTGTATGTTCCATTTCAGAGCAGTTAACTACAGTGCATAACCTAGGGAATAACAGGTGTGTATTTGTACAAACATTAACATGTTTACATTTATAGTTATGAGCAACTACACAGCCTACTATACCTGAGGCAATTACTCCAAGATATTCATTCAAACACAATAGGGAGAAAGTACATACCTGAGGCAGTGCTACTACAGCAGGCATATCAATGTCAAGATAGGTATACTGGGATTTATGTGTAGTTCTATCACATACACTCTCATATTGCATACCTCACAGGTGTATTGTACTGACAACATTACCCAGATGTAGTTGACATGCAAGTTCTTCAGGGCCTGGGTTGTCTGTGTATGTTGTTGTGAGTTTGTATTGTGCATGGGATTAGAAATGAGAAGACATGGGACATGTAATGTGGTTGTGGATTCTCATCTGTATGAGTATGTGTGGTTTACCATACATAATAATGCAGTTGGTAATGTACTGCTTTTGTCTTGCTTCTCACAGGTGGACGGGGTGGTTGGAGTCTGTCCCCCTCACAACCTGATGTCAGTGTTTCATCTGACTCTGATGATGATGGTGGCCAAAGTGAAGTACAGGTGGGGTTGTTGGTGGCTGAATCTGCCCCCATTGCCCTCCACACAGTCAGCATGCACACACATACCCAAGTCACCGGAGGCCACATATATTGGACAGTCAGAGGATGCAGACATAGTAAAGGACAGTGTGAGAACTATGGCATCACTGAGGGTAGACCCTGTCCATAGCCAGAGAGCTGGTGAGGTCCCACACAGACAGACTGACAGGGGGTCTCAAAGGAGGACTGCTGGCCATCTACCTTCTGTTGCAGGTCTCACATCGTGGGTCACTCACTGCATGTTCCAGGCTGTCATGGAGGGACAGGCATGATCTAAGCACAACACCAGATGGGTTATGGATGCGGCACAGTCTGACATCTGTTACTGCCTCCACCACATTGGTGATGCCATGGAATGTTTCACTGATGTAGTGGACAGATGGTGAGCTGAGACAGTGTCTGTCTTTGAGTGCACGTTGTTTGTGCTAGAACATGTGGTTGGTGTTGGGCATCGGATATGTGGACATAGGCCAGCAACACCAAATTCTGGGAGTCCATGTGGCCATGCACACTCATGCTCCTGTATTTGCAGAAACCTCCAACACTACAGAGGGAAGTGTGCTGTCCACACCATTATGTAGCAGGCCATAATCATGCAGTCGTGGGCAGTCCCATGGGAGTCACAGACCCAGCAGACAGCAGTCAATGTCAGGTACTAGCACCACATCTGACTTTGGGCATGGTGCTGTTCGTCCTACTCCTGGTGAAGCCAGTTCCCATGTTTGTGACCAGAGAGGGTGAACTGTCCACTCTACCATATACGGTCCACAGCTGTCCACCATACACATGTGGGGCTAGCACTGGGCTTAACTGTGTACACACACACACTCCAATACCACTGTGACATGCAGGTCATGTACAGACACACATGGCACCTCTCCATGGCCCATGTAACCAGCACCCCTTCCTGACTCACACACATGTTTTCAACTGTTTCTCACAGCCTACACCTCTGGCATCCCCACACCACACCCTGTGCATGTGATGATACCTGTGCCACATCCCTGGCATCCATGCTATCGATGAGGGGACCCACATATATGTGTCTGATGCACAGATTGACTATATAAATTTACATGTGTTTCTGTACGGAAGCAGTGTTATACCATGGCGGTTGTTTTGGGCAACAACAGGTACTGTATACTGACATGTGTCAGAACTACACATGAAACATTGTGTATCTTTGTTGCCTAATGGTACACTGGTGGTAGTGTTACAGAATGACAGGTGTGTCACGACCTATGTATGTTTTTGTCCCAGGAGCAGGAGTCTGAGTGGTTCAACTTTGGACACATGGTGGCAATACAGTGACACAGGATGGCAAGGCAGCACAGCAGAGATAAGACATCAGTAAGGTATGTCAGTATATGTGCATGCCTCCCGAGGTGCATATGTGTAGAACAGTGTGTCAGAAGCAATGTGGACAGTCACCATCATTATGCTTTCATACTCTATGACGCACTCTACAACTCTTCATACATGTCACCTGGGTATTCTGCACGTACAACTCTAGATGGTGGTGGACATGTATTATGTTTATGTAGAGGAGGGCAATTTAGGGCCAGTGGCTAGTCACAGGAAAATAAAATGCATAACCACTGGGCATGTCTCTAGTGCTGCACCGGGACATATTAACACACACAAACACACACACACACACACACACACACACACACACACACACACACACACATACACACACACGCACACACACACACACACACACACACACACACACACACACACACACACACACACACACACACCACACAAGTTGGATGCTGTGAGATTAGAAACCCTGCCTATTAAGTATGACACACTATAGCTTGCAGTACTTGTTGCATGCACCATACTGTTTATGTGATATTACAGTCTCATCCAGTGCTCTCAACTCATTACATCTGAGTGACACCTCCAGGTGCATCTGCAGTTAATGCCTACTGACGCCTCTAGGTATCAAATATTGTTTGCTCATATTTGCTTCAATAATTCCAAAACCATGCTGTGTACAAGGTTTTAAAATATATCATTTTAAAATGTACACAATATCAAACTCAATTGCATTGATATTTGACCTTTGTCTATTGCAGGTAAATAGATATTAACTGTTGTTTTTATGATATTTATTTTTATAGATATTATTTTCACATTTCTCTAAATATCTCAACAACCAAGTAACACATACAGAACTTCTTAGCCTCATATGGAAGCTCTCAGCTAGATGGATAAAATGCTGCTGACAGTATGTGCATAACTTGAGTGGTTGCTGTGATATTATTACATTTTTACAAAATATTACAAATGTAATAGTTACTGTGTTTACTGTGACTTACAAAATTCATTTTAAGACCAAGAACCTAAAAAATACTACCACTATAAAAATTGGTTGTGCTTACAAATTTGCCATTTATACTTTTTAAATAGTCATTTAAGTTCCAGCAATATGAACATTTGTTTGAAATGTGAGGACATAATTTGATTCTATGAAAAGGCAAATTTCCTGAGCTCTACTGGAGGGAATGAGTTAAGATGGATGACATCAGCAGGCCTTGTGATAGAGGTCATTGTTGAGCCAGCAGGTAGTAGTGGGCATAAAATGCATAACCATTGCACAGAGATAGCCCATAGGGCCTTGTCTGAAGTGCTGCTTGGGTATATATTTATACACACACACAGACACACACACACACACACACACACACACACACACACACACACACACACACACACACACACACACACACACACACACACACACACACAGACTCAAGTTGGATGCTGTAATATTAGAACACTTACCTATTTAGTATTACACACTATAGCTTGCAGTATTTATTGCATGCTCCACACTGTTTATCTGATGTTATACTGTCAACCAGTGCTGTTAAGGTGACACACACACACACACACACACACACACACACACACACACACACACACACACACACACACACACACACACACACACACACACAAGTTGGATTCTGTGAGATTAGAACCCCTACCTATCAAGCATTACACACTACAGCTTGCAGTACGTATTGCATGTGCCACGCTGTTTATACAGTATTACACTGTCAGCCAGTACTCTTATGGTGGATGACATCCACAGGCTTTGTATAGGAGAGAATGTAGAGGCCAGCAGCCAGTCACAGGGCCATAAAATGCATACAATTGCATGAAAACAGCTCGTATGAGTATGTCCATAGTACTGCAAGGTGATATATTGATACATATACATACATGCACACACACACACACACACACACACACACACACACACACACACACACACACACACACACACACACACACACACACTGTTGGTGGATGTGAGACTAGAACTCCTACTTATCTAGGTATTGCACACTATAGCTCACAGCATCTATCACATGTGCCACAGGTTATGTCTGTTGTATATGTTAATGCAAGCACAGTACTTGTGGAGTATGCAAAGTGGCCTTGTGTTAGCATGTGTGGCCTGCAGAGTGATACTGCTTGTTATTGTATCTAGTGCCCTAGGAATGGGATACCTGGTAATATCCCTGCTATGCGTGTACACTTACCAGTTTGGCCATATGTGGCTGTTTGCAGTTTGATAGGTATGCATGTGGCAAGGGACAATATGGCCTGTCCAAGGAATGCATTGCACTTATTGTACATTACACCACCTGTGTACCTATGTCTGTCTACAGGGTGACATCTGGAGGGGGACAGCCCACAGGCTCAGCGGTCTGTGGGTGAGTAGATTTTATACTGCTGTGGCCATTGTTTGATGCCATTGGACAGCTGTTGTTATGTGTCTGTGCAGATAACCCCAGCATTCAGGGGTATGTGGGAACATTTATACACCCCTGCCCATATATATATCAATGTTTATAACAGGGCTGTCTCCTTAAATGTAGTTGTGTGTACCAGTAAGGTAAATGTGGTATGTAGAGGTATATGGGGAGTCTATGTATCATTGTACTTTATATAGCTATATAAGCATCTTGTTATTTTATATATATATATCTGTGTGTGTGTGTGTGTGTGTGTGTGTGTGTGTGTGTGTGTGTGTGTGTGTATGTGTGTGTGAGTGCCACATACTGATAAAGACACTAATCAAGTGTGAGGGGGGATAGGGAGAGACATATATATATATATATATATATATAGTTATTTATATATATATATATATATATATATATATATATATATATATATATATATAGATATATAGATATATATATATATATATATATATATATATATATATATATTTATATATATATATATATATATATATATATATATATTTATATATATAGATATATAGATATAGATAGCTGTATGTATATGCAAACATATTTCCACATAGCAGGTCTTTGAGCTGTAGAGGCAACATACTTTGGCTCAAGTTAGCTAAGTGTAGGAACATGTCCAGAGTGATTTTCAATACTTTCAAGGTGACTCCAGGCCAGAGCTATCTGTACCCCAGTCTGGGATTATTGTGTGCTGCAGGCCATTGGCTGCTGCACTTGTTACCACAGTACTGCAGTTGTCTGACATTGTACAATACATTCCCCGGCTGTTTGCTGACCTTAATATGTGACTCAAACTTCAGAACTGTACAGAGCTTCACAGACCGTTCAGACTTGTGCCACATATTTTTTGGTCTGTTTCACATAACATTGTGGTTTTCTGGCAAATTAGGGGCAAATCAGTGAAGATTTTTGTAAACAAATAATGACAGACATTTGAGTTTCAGACTCCATGCACATCAGGAGAGTCATGCTAATGCATGACCTGTTATTCTAGCAACATTCTATGTTTACAGGAGCAAATATTTAAAACCTGCCCCAAGTTGTGGGCCTTGGTTTCACTTATATTCACTTTATTTTGCCATATTTCCTGCTGTGAGAGGTTGTGAGGTATGATGTGACTGGGGTACATGATGAGACACCACATATGGGATGACAATCTGCATACCTCTCCTAGTAAATTTTTTTTCAGAATGTCCAGCATTTTGCACCATCTGTCTGCTGTATTCCTCATACATTTGTGGTTTTCAGGTGCTATATTGTCTTGCTGCACCTACTGACACATTTAACTGAGGGCCTTTACATCCTGCAGCCAATCTGACCTGTTGCAACCTGCTATTTTAATAGCCACCTACTAAGCTACTCACGGTGTGTATAATGTCTGTCTGTAGGTATGGCCCTTTGTGCCCCCATTCACTGTGGTTTTGTCCAGCTTTCTTGCAGTAACAGACTGAGGGCTTATGACAGTCTGTGGGACTACTGCCGTATGAGTATCTCACATGCAAAAGATGTCAAATGCTGCCAGATTCAAAATATCAGCACTATCACACATGTTACTGTCCCTGGCCCACTGAGCCACACCAGCCACAAAAGTAAGATGTTTCCTTCCTCACACTGTCAACAAGATAGAGGAATTATCTAGTCTGCTGGTATATCATTGCAGACTTACTCTTACAGCAGCTGTATGGCAACATTGATGTGTTTGGGGTGGGGGACGACCAGCCTATGCTCTCCTGGCATATACAGTCATATGACTGTACTGTGACCCACTGTTTGACATCTCCCTGGAATACTGTCATGGAGTTTCCAGCCATGTGGCCTAGTGGCTATTATGGGGCACATAACAGTGAATGGAGTACCTTTTGTCCTAAGTGGCTGTTAGATCTGTACAAATAGCCCAGTAGCCCACTATAGATCTCTGCAAGTAGCACAGTAGCACACTATATATAGCCCACTATATTCCCATGCATACATGTGGCAGGTCCATACATATTCTACCATAGTATAATACCCCCTTACAAGTGGTGTACAGGAGAGTGACTTACCTTATGAATGCAGCAGTTGACAGACCTGTATTTTGGGGCTGATTCTGTCTAATACACACAGACCACAGCCAATACATGGTGAGGTAGAGGTTGTGTGGGCTGGCTGGCATCATTTTTATTCATATGTATGTGAGTTGGAGTATGGTGTCAGTCCCTAGGGCTCTAGGTCGTCAGTGCATGTGCTATGCATTGTCTCTTGGCCAAGACCAATGCATATTGGGCATGCCTAGGTCTGTCTACAAGGACAGCCTCAGGGGATTCCTCCTCTGAGTCCCCCTGTGGGTATGGCTGTGGTGATCTAGGAGCAGAGTATGGGTACTATATAGTGTTCCGCTCTAGGTGTACTCTGTGTGATTGGCTAGCTATGATGCATTCCACCTGCCAAGTACATCATTAAGGGGTTTAATGGCCTTAGTTTAAGTAAAACAGGGATTATCAGTAATTATTATATCATTGGCTTTCTCAGCCATTTTTTTGTTGCAGCCTTCCTTGCAGAGCACTGAGGTGCACCATGCAAACCCATACCACACAGCTAAACAAGGCTTAGCAGTCAGTAGACACACCCCATGAAAGGGCACACTCAGCATGGCTGCATGCCATGCAAACATGCTCAAACCCACTGAAACACGTCACTAACGTAAAGAAAACTTAGCAGTCATGGACACACCTCCTGCTGAGCAGAGTGATGCAACACAAACAGGTGCCACTGCACGCCAATAATACCCCCCTTTTGATGTCAGCTACCTCTTCTGTGGACACCAACACAGTTCTGTCCCAACACAGATTGGATCTGCGGATGCAGATACTCATTTCTGCTATTCAGTAACCCAAGTCATTTGCATACAGATCTGTGCACAGTACCTGCTATCTACACGGATTCAGGCCTTTGTTCATTAGCAACCACAACAGTCCTTCATTGTCCATATTCCACACAGGGTCATGTAATGCTTTACTGTAACATCCTTCTGCTTTTTACAATATTTTTATATTTTTTTCCATAACTGTATGTTTGTGCACTATGGCACACAGCACAAACATACCCAGGGTATTAAAAAATAAAATTCTTTCACATTATTTTCCATACAGATTTGGATGTAAGGTGGTTACTTTTGGACATATCTGTGTCCTTTATACTATCTCTGCCACTGTACCTACACCTTTACAGCCCCAGTGTCATTTTTACATCATGTACATAGAATTTTTCATGTACATTATGGACACCAGCATGGGGTCCTCCCAACTATCTGCTTGCTGAATCAGTCTACCTGCTTCATTTGCATTCATTTCACCTGCTTATGAGGTGATTTGTATTCCATGGACACTTCTGTGTTCACACACTCATGTACACACCTCAGTTCTGTTTACTGGATCGCACATCTGCTTACTTCCATGTAAGGGCCGTGCCACTATGCCTACATGGCAAATAAGTCCATATAGACTTTATTAAATTCCCCCCAAGGACGTTTTTATTTAAAAAAGACAAAATAAAAAAGCAAGTATACTACTACAAAGAATACTGGCAGTAACATATGCCTTAATTTACATCTTCAAACTAATCTGCATTACAATATCTCTTCAGAAGCTGCACTCAAATAATGCCCCTCCTGAAACAAAAGATTTGCAGTCCAATTCATCATGTAACATTTGATATTAACTATAACACTGGCATTATACAAGAGTTCTGGAAATCATACAAGGCATGCTGAGATTGAACAGTATGCATGGCATACTTATATACTATGGTGTAACCTTAATCCACTCCACTGTCCACCTATCTCAATAAAAAAAAGGAATTATTGCTTAATACTATTACCACACAACCACCGAGTCAAGAAAAAAATAACAACAAACAGTTATAATACTTGCAGAAACATAAACAAGAAACCCTAATATCCCCCAAACATTAAAATACAAATGCCAGTCATCAAAAAATAAATAGATAAAAAACTCATACTAATAGTAACTGCTTCTACAAGCATGGGAAATGGGAAGAACATAACTATACAGAATCTAATATATAAACACTGAATATCCCTTCAATTTAAACTCCATTAGCATTCATTACTTTCAAATATGTTAAAAAATGAATATGTCTGAAGTAAAAATACATTAACAAGAAAAAAAAGCTTTGAGCAGGCAGAACCACTTAAATATAAAATCCCTTAAACACCTCAAGGTTCACATCTTGACACGAAAGAAACCACTAAAAAGACAACGTTCAGCAACTGTCTGTACACACACACACACACACACACACACACACACACACACACACACACACACACACACACACACACACACACACACACACACACACACACACACACACACACACACACACACACACAAATGTGTGTGTGTGTGTGTGTGTGTGTGTGTGTGTGTGTGTGTGTGTGTGTGTGTGTGTGTGTGTGTGTGTGTGTGTGTGTGTGTGTGTGTGCTTCTAAACATCGAAGAATAAATGGTTAATGATCAATTCCAAAAGACTGAAAAAAAAAAAAAACACTTAATCACCCCCACAAACCCTGCTAATTATATATATATATATATATATATATATATATATATATATATATATATATATATATATATATATATATATACACACACACACACACACATACACCAGCTTCAAGATCGCTCTACAGTGGGGAAAAGGCAATTTCTCCAGTCTTCACTGTACACAGTCTTGCACGAACATAATACCAGAATAAGTGATCAAATGAGTTTTGATCACTTCTGCCTGTGTTAAACATGTTCAGGATTACAAATGTGGAGTCTTTCCATATATATATATATACATATATATATATATATATATATCAAACAACAACAACCACAGAAAGTCAATTCTTAATTCCAATGCAGAAAAATAAAAAAATAAAAAATAAGTAAATATATAAAACACAGGTAAGAATTAAATCTGAAAAAAAAATGCTATATGTGTACAACCCCCCCCCAAAGCAAAACATGAAGACAGACTACTAGAATGAATGACTTCAAAAGAATTAGATCGAAGAATACCAGATTTTATCTACAAATTAAAAGGAAAAGATAGAACTGACTATGAACCAACATCAATAAAAAGAATCCTAGTAAGCAAAGAAAGATATGTACTAGGCATCAAATACAGAAGCTGCATATTCTATGGCAACACATCTATACCAGAAAGAGAACCAGAAACAGCATACAAAAATATGCATCACAAACACCTAAACAAATGCAAAATGAAGATGCACCTTGCTACTTAGCATCAAATACGAACCACAAAGAATGATTATCACTGTGGTATAGATCAATGATAACAGGACAAAAAAAAAAAAAGAACCATGATGAAAAGACTAAAACTACAAGCAGGAATACCAAAAGAAAAAAGTAACACCTCATTCCACATGAAAAACAATCATACAGATAGGAATAGAAAAAAATATCCCACCAAATGACATTCAACATGAGAAATTTAGATTACTTTGCAAGAACTGGAAATACAGATGACACCAAAGTCCCAACAAAACAACAGAAAATACAACAATAGCAAAGGATACAACAAAACATCAGCTTGATGACAATAACACAAAAAAATCCCACCGTTAGATCTAATCAACATCAACCTTTTTGGAAGATACAATATTTTCACTGAAAAACTAACTAGAATTCTTAATTATTTCATGCAACAAAAATAAAAACATTAAATAATGGAAGCTACATCATCTAAATACTCAAAGACTTGTTAATGTAAGAAACTCTTTCATACTTATGATTTCTTCAACATATTATCTCTTCAGAACATTATCACTTCAATGTATAGAAAATCCTAAAAACATCTCTCTTTTTTCATTTCAAAAACTAGAGAAGACAACAAAAAAAAAAAAAAAAAGGAAAAGAAAAAAGAAACTACACAAATTGAAAAAGTCACAAAAAAGACAACTAATATATCTTACGCTAAATAAAGTATATGATACCTAGCATACAACACCTACAAGTCTCTGTTTCTATTATAACCTCTACATTTAATGATTAACAAATGTACGAATGTATAAAGAGTATAAAAACACTCCATGCACTACAAACAATTGCAATTAGGTGTCTGTTCACAACTAGTGTGTTATGTGTTCTCAAAACAAATGCCAGGATTCACCTCTCAAGCTTCTCTACTTAATTTTCACTTTTGAAGGTATTAGTCATATATACCATACAAGTTTTTGCCTAGGAACATGGCATGTTTTTATATTCTGCAAGCATAATATATTCTATTTCTCTAAATACCTGGGATTGTTTTTTAATTTGTGAATACTTACATTGCACTACAAATAATTACAATCTTTGCAACATTTGTGCTGCTTGGGGAACAGGATGTAGCTGAAAAGGGTCAAAAGACCAGTGTGTGTGTGTGTGTGTGTGTGTGTGTGTGTGTGTGTGTGTATATATATATATATATATATATATATATATATATATATATATATATATATATATATATAAATATATATATATATATATATATATATATAGTGCACATCATTTCTGGGCTGTGGTAGACTAGGGAATCGTCCAATGTTAAAACACCTCAGAGGACAGGTAGCATAAAAAACAGATGGCCTAATAGTTTGTTACTTATTCACAAAGTACTTTGTTGGTAGCTGTCATAGTTATTACATGGGAGTCTGTATTTGTACTGGGGAGAGCACTGAGGAGCCAGTGGAAATACAGCTCATTTGTCCCCACACTAGAAATGGGTTAGGATCTATAAAAAATATATCCTTATTTCCAGTGTGCCAGCTTGGGCACAAAACCAACCTCACAACTTAGTGAATGACAAGCCCTTCTCACGGATCTTCACCATGATGGGAATACTCAGTTCAGGGGACTGAGTAGACAGATCCTGATTCTAAACATTGATTGCCAGTGTGCAAATGGAAAAAAAGCACCAAGGAAAATTAATACGGTCCTTTTCCTGACTAAAATAACTGCAGTAGACATCAGTGTCTCTATTCTCTGTGAGGTCTTTTTGTACCTAGAGTTAGGGATACTCTGCAGTCCATAAAACTGGCAATATCAAATATGTATAGGAGGTATACAGCCTTAGGAGCATAAGGCAAATCACTACTACTGTTAGAACAAGAATAAGTTACATCCAATTAAGCTTCACAGTGAACAACTGAACAGCAGAGATATGAACACTGGTGTTACAGGAATTCACCCACATCACTCATAGCCCATTGCCTATTAATGGTATGTTGCCATGAGTAACCGCATCATGACAAAAGCCACTTTGGTTTTTCATACAGACAATTTTTTAGTGACATTACCATTACTTCCTTTATGGTAACACACAGTAACCAACCAGACCGATGTCACAGACCCAGGACACGATTTCTGTACAATCTTAAAATGAGATAGACAATCAAACCATGCTACTTAGTTATGGCTGGTAGCAAGCAGTCTCAATCTGCCAACAGTTATAGCTGACTAGTCTGTGTTACTACTGTTGTATACATCAATAAGAATCCAGCCACAAGGTTTTGGGATTTACTAATGAAAGTGTTTAATTAAATAATTTAGGCATGATACTGTGTTTACAAATACGCTCTTGCACAGACAAACAAGAAACACACACATCTGAAAAGACCAATGTCTTGAGCAAAACACTGTGTAACAGTTAAACGATCCTCTTCCTATTACCAGCTGAAGACTGCAGTAATTTACCTACCACTGAATTTGATGAACAGCTGACACTTGCAGTACATAAACAGGTAAAATTTGTAGACATGCCCAGAGATTCAGAAAGAACACCTCCACTACTGGTAATAGCTGTGGCTAAAAGATGCTATTTACAATGTGTGTGGAAATTTCAGATGAAATATTAGCCACAATGAGGAAAGACCTAATATTTGTCTCTGAATTGCAATTAACTGCCCCTGGTACAAATATGTATGTTCCTCTGGTAGATAGCATGGGCACTCGTTCAATGTCTCACAACCACATGCAACATTCAAACACACAGAAACACATGGACACATACCTCTTAACTGTCCATTAGTTGATATAATAT
>NC_056729.1:1280305614-1280494948 GCF_019279795.1 Protopterus annectens
CATCAGAGACTATCCATGTGCAACTAACAGTGGGTAAAACTGCCTTCCAGTTTATAGCCTGCTACAGACCACCCTTCCAAACCCAGGAACTCCACTCGGCCTTCCTGAGAACACTGGAAAATATGAAGGTCTCTCCAAACACCATTATATTGGGTGCTTCAACTACCCAAACATAGACTGGGAGCATTACTCTAGCTCCAACACCCTAGCCCAAAGGTTCCTAGAATTTATAAACTCAAATGCTATGGAACAACATGTTACCACTCCCACAAGAGGGGAAAACATACTGGACCTGATCATCACCAACATGGGAACTCTATGCTCCAGACCAGACGTGTATCCCTCACTGTAAGATCAGACCATAAACTAATCTCACTGGATATTCACATCCCAACTCCACCCCCTGCCCAGAAAACCACAGTGAAAAACTTCTCTAAAGCAAATTTCACACTCCTCAAAACCGAGGTGGAATCCTTCAAAGCCCCCGGGCCTGTGGAAAATACGGCCCAGACCGCAGAATCCTTTATAAATGCATTATATGAACACCTTCAGGAATGCATGGATCATGCAATCCCAAATAAAACCAAGACCTAATCCTCCAAAGGCAGACGTCCTGTCTGGTGGACCCCAGCCATAAACAAACTATACAATAGAAGGAGGAAGCTACTACATGATAGAGCAAAATCCCAAAAAGGGACGGCATCTCTGATCAGTATTAGCAAAAAACTATGGCCACTCATAAAATCGTCTAAGGCCAGCTTTGAGAGAAAAATTGCACAGGACACTAAAAATAATCACAAGGCTTTCTTTAGTTATTTTAGGAACCTGGGTTGGAATTCCCAGATATGCTCAGAATTAGTCCAAAATGACAAAAAATACACCGAACCCACAAACATTGCCAACATCCTAGCTGACAGGTTCAGCACAAACTTCTCCCCCCCTCCCCACCAAAAGGGCAAATATCTATCCCAGCAGAGTGCTGCCCCCCTGACATCTCAGATGCTCAGGTAAGAGCTGCCCTCTCCAAAGCAAAAAACACAGCATCAATGGGACCAGACGGTGTCCCAGGCGGCATCCTACATGAACTCCAAGAAGAGCTAAACCCAAACATAAAACTACTGTTCAATCTCAGCCTTACTACAGGATATGTACCCAAAGAGTGGCATACAGCAACAGTGGTCCCTCTCCACAAAGGTGGTGCCTCAACAGATCCTGGAAACTATCGCCCCATAAGCCTGACTAGCTTGGTCTGCAAAGCTATGGAAAGGATCATCATGGACCTCATAAATAAAGATATTGGGGACCTACGGACACTGGATCCTACCCAGTTCGGCTCTGTTAAGGGCAGATCCTGCCTCTTAAACCTGGTTGATTTCTTTGAAACAGTCACCAAGGCCATTGACGAGGGGAAGGTGGTCCACACAGCCTACCTGGACCTCGCAAAAGCCTTCGATAAAATACCCCACTCGGGCATTATAGATAAGCTCACCAGCTTAAATATAAACCCCTATGTCACTAGATGGGTTGCAAACTGGCTCAAGGACAGAACCCACATGGTTAGAATTGCTGGAGCCATGTCAGACTCCAAACCAGTTACAAGTGGCATCCCACAAGGCTCAGTCCTGGGACCTCTCTTGTTCGGTATATATTTCTCGGAGTTACAGGCCAACACGGAAGGACTGTGGCTGACCAAGTTCGCAGATGACTGCAAACTGGGTGCCATAATCGACTATCCAGCCGACACAAGCATCCTCCAAAAGGGCCTCATAGAAACAGACAACTGGTGCCAGAGCCATGGCCTCAAGCTAAATGCCAAAAAGTGTATAGTCATCCCCTTTGGCAAAAACATAGTGCCCACAAATTACCACATAGGTGGTAATCCATTAAGTACAGAAGAAGTAATTAGGGACCTGGGGACCCAAGTTGATAGCAATCTCTCATTTGACAACCACGTGGCCAAAGTGGTTAGAAAAACATTTTATATAGCCCACCTAATCATGAAGGGATTCACATCTAGATCAGGGGAGGTCAACGTGCCTCTTTACTCATCCCTCATCAGGCCCATAATTGAGTACAATGCCCCTTTTGGGATGTACCTTACCAGACACCTACAGCAACTGGAAAGACCCCAAAAGTACCTCACCAAGAGGATCAAAGGGCTCAAACAGATGCCATATGCTTCCCGGTTAAAGAAACTCCAGCTCTACTCAGTGGCATACCGCCTGCTCAGAGGCGATCTGTGCCTGACGTATAAAACTATGTCCAACCGGAATTAATGGACATGCTGCACCTCAGAAAATCCAAATCCCATCGAGCTACGCGCTCAAGAGACTTGAACCTCAGCACTGAGATAAATAGGACATGCTGGAGGGACAGATTCATAACCCAGAGGCTCCCTTCACTCTGGAATAAAATCCCAGTCCAGGTTAGGCAGAGTCCCTCATTGACTCTCTTCAAGAGGAATCTTGATGAGTGGATGGGAGATCGTAGGTTTACCCAGGGTATCACTTCTGTGTCACTGTTAGACAGAGGCACAGTATACTAACCTCGAAAAAGGGCATAGCAAAATTAATTTAAAATGGGTGGCGAAAGCCAAACACACTCTGGCTAGGCTTATAAATGCCCTAGGGCAGATAGCCTAGTATGAACCTATGAACCTATAAGATCAAAAATTCAAAACATCGAAAACTCATAACATCTAATTTCACAACACTGAAAATGTATAAAATTGAGTAGTGTATCATCAAACATGTAAATGTTACAGTTTATTCTGTTAATCTGTATATACTGTTTATTATGCCACGCTGCATGTGTTTTAAGGACATACAGGTAAGTGATTTAGACGTTATGTGTACATTCTTTATGGTGATTGCAATACAGTGGGGTTAGGAAATTATCTTTTTCCCACTGTAGTGCAATCTCACAGTTGGTATATTTAATTTACGGGGTGTGTGTGTGGGGCAGAGCCCCCCACTTGTTGTTCAGCAGAACCAAGTGGATAGTTCTTAAACAAATGCTTTTTAAGCTAGGTTGAAGGAAGTGATGTAATAAGCTGGAATCAACTGACAGTAGCTCATCTACGTACATTATACTATTAAAGTTAGGCAGCTTCTCATGTTTTAAAGAGAAATAGTACAGGCTGAGCTGGCTTTTCTATGAATAAAGTATAATGCTATGCCTTAGCTGCAACTTTTTCTTTCCTCATAACAGTGAGGAACAAGCAGCTGGGAAATGCTGGTACTACAAAACAGCTTGTGATGCACACACATTTCTGTAAAACAGTAATTCAGTTGGGTTACAATTCTTGAAAGTTTGTTAAACAACAGCCAGTGATTAGGGTAGTCACATGCCTTAGTTCTGAATAGGATTAGTGTTATAACCATCAGAACTTCTTTGTGAAGCTACATGAAGCTCTTTGTTGTGACTTTACTTTTCCTTCCTACTGTTAAAATTAACATAAAGTCAAGTCTGTGGGTGTTTCACACTGATACGTTAGTTTTTCAAAAGCACACATTTTGTGTAATGTAAAATAAAATCCATTTGTAGCATTCTAATATATGTTATAGAATCTGCACATATTTTTCCTTTGTCATGCAGTATCGTGCATGCCACACAAGTACTCTAACAGTATAACCATTCATCATTTGGTGTTGAATACCTAGAGGGAAATAATGTTAGACTATGGGCAGGATTCACGAAGCCTCCGTGTAAGAGTTATAACTCATACACGGAGGCTGCAGTTAAACGGAGTGATGTCAGCATGCTCTGCATATTCATGAGAGCATGCTGAATCACACTTAAGGCCAACACGGTCCATGTAAGACAGTAGGGGGTGTGTCCGTAGGCTGAGCCCTGTAAGCGGACACGCCCCCAGAAGACGAAAAGTACCCAAAGTAAACACCCACGACAGAGTCCACGGAAATGTGAATAAACAGAACACAACACATGCCCCCACAGACTATGAACAGAAAACATATAAATAAACACGTTTTATATATTTTTTAAATTGTAAAAATGTTTAACCGTGAGTGCGAGTTTTGCGCTGACGTGCCGTAAGCGCAGCTACAGTTAGCAGTCAGTGGGAAAGCATATAAGAACTAAATATGCAAAATAAGCCAGGAAGCAATAGCGTAGCGGTAGAGATGTTGGCTGAAGAGCAGGCATTCATGGTTCGAGCCCCCACAACACCAATTTTTTTTAGCAAAATAAGCAGGAAACAAGTCCCTGACAAATATGTACACATAAAACCACAATTTATGTAAAATGTAATGAAATAGCCCATTTATATTAAGAAATGTGAGGTAACAAAAGAATAAAAAATGCCAGATGTGCTCATAGCTGAGCTACAGTTTAACAGAGTGAGTGCATCTGCCCATAGATGAGCAGTGGTTTAACTGGTGCAAAATGAGTGCCCGTAGCTGAGCAGTGGTCTAACATGCTAAATCTATGTGCCCCTAACTGAGCTGAGCATAATATGCGTGCCGATAGCCAAATGAGGCTTAAACCAGCGTACCCCGTTTGCGCGAAGCTGCGCAGTGCGCAAACAAGCTAACCGACAGGCAACGTTGAGCAAGCCGTATCAAAACTGCCTTTACACAGACACACCCCTCAGCATGTCTAGACAGTCATGAAAAATAAAAAGTAGTGGCCAGGTTCGAACCCAGGACACTATACACCATAGTCAAGGTACAGAACCACTAAGCCATGACAGCAGTACCTAGAAATGCAATAATAGCTAATATATAGGAATGAATACAAACTATAGCATGACAATGCATGTTTACTGAAGTTGATACAATTCCAAAATGGCCAATCACAGATATGTGCGGGAAAAACAGACTATATAAGCCCCATAGGCGGGAATACACAACATAAACAATTGTAGAACTGACCTGCAGGCAGAAGGACAGGAGTAGCAGAGGGTAGTTGCTTTCGAGCACAGAGGTGGGGTGTTGAGGAGTCCAGGTACATGGTCTGGCTCCTAGTCCATAATCATGAGGCCCAACTCATGCAGGGCCAGGTCCTCTGGGGAGCATACAGGGCCAAGGCGTGGGACCGGTTGGCTCATGATCTCACCTGTGCAACAGGGATTCCAAGGACTGGTGAGCAGGTCTGTCACCACCATGCAGACCTGAAGAGACGCAAGCAGGACCGACTGAACATTTGGATCCAGGAGGCCCAGCAAACACCCAATGCCCCACTACTGAGTAAGCAACATTTAATTATGTATGTAAGAAATTAAACTAGCTGATATTATGGAGATGTGTATTCCAATATTACTTCATTTATATTACAGCTGCAGGTGTCCGTTCTGCGAACCGCAGAGCCTATGGCGATAGGCTGGTGCGGTTGCGCCACCAGGCAGGTCAGTAATCCACTACCAGTAACTGTAAAGAAATATAAAAGTATGACAGTCAGCAAAAGAGTGCAGTGTAGTCAGTAAGGAATAAAATCTGCAAGTAACAGTGTGAAAGTGTCTGCAAGTATTGCTTGATTACAAAAGTGTGTTTCAGCCTGTAAGTTAAACCGAAAAATGAAACTGTCTGACATATATTCTGAAATAAAAATGCCCTACCTGTAAGAAAATAGTACACAACCTGCAGCAGGCTGAAAAGTATAGCTGCAGAAGATGATGAAATCACATGTGTGAAATATATCCCTGTGGAAATACTGAAACATGACAGAAGTGAGACTGCTGGAAAGGATTGTAATAACTACAGGTAAAACATGTCAATAAAGCCTAGAAGTAAGTACCATCCTGAATAGTAAAATGAAAGCAAGTGAGAGAGTGTGAGAAAGTGTCATGAATCCAGCAATACAGTAGTAATAACCCCTGAATAAAGTATACTGCAGTCAAGACAGAATGAAATGCATGTGAGATTCAAAACCAAACAGCGAAATCTGTTCAAAGTGTTGCCGCATCTGGAATGTGCATCCCAAAATCTGGATATGTTGCTCTCAGTCTGCAATATGCAGATAGGATGATTGTCTGATATACCAAACATCCACACTTGTCTACAGCTATATAAAGCAAATGTAGCAGGATGATGTAGCTGAACAAAGCTAGATATGAATGTGTATGAAGAACAATAAAATGTATATTGATGTTGCAATAACAGTCCTATCACCAAGTTGAAATAGTTATCATATAGGAAACTGTAGTTAGAACAGTAGTGTGTATATAACTGTAGCTATTAGAAATGTACAGCATATGTATTGTTATTCGAAGGTGTTAATATTACTTTCTTTACCCCACCCTATAACCACATATAACCTATTCCATGTGAAAATGGTATGTGCAATCACAATTAACACCCCTGGACGTTTGTCCTGTTGGGTCATATATATTTGCATGTCCGTTGATGCATCTGCCCCATTCATACATCCACACCTAATGGCCTGTTGCCATCAATTAACCCTGCATGTTGTTGGATTGTGTATTTCTGTTCAAATTATGCATGTGTTATGCACGCTGTTCAATGGTGTGAATATCTGGGTGTTTGGTTAATGGGAATACTAATGCATGCTGTTACAACTAATTGTGAATGGTATTATATGTCACTAACCCAAACTGTCATGACATAATGCAAAACATAGGATGACAGGGAAGGCGGGTTCCAGAGGACCCACCTCTCCCACCTCAGCTGGCGAGTGCACCTGGCACTAGTGCCGAGTCCGGACCCTCCTCCGGTGGCCCTGTGCCATCTGCAGGTGGAAGCGCTGCAGGGGATGGGGCTCGCCCCCCCTCTGCAAGTGTGGCCGGAGGAGAACCACCACTCACCCTCCGTAGCATCCGGACTGTGGTGCGTAGGGAGATTCGGGACTCTGTTCTCGAGCCCCTATGCCAGCTCGAGGCACGGGTGGTGCAACTAACAGGCATGCCTGTTGCCCAGCCTACACAGCCCCCAGCACAGCCCCTCCTGGGCAGTGAAGGAACAGTGGCAACTGCCTATGGGTGGGGATATCAGTTCCACTGTTGCCATCTGTGGGCTCATGGGCTCTGGATATCCAAACCTCCGTCCCCTTCAATTGTGTAACCCCCCCACACGTGTCATACACCGCCCCTGTATGCGTCATGTTTGTCTTGTCTGTTTACCTACCCAGCCTACCTCCCCAGCTGTACCGACTTCCTTCACCTGACATACCACTCTCACCTGAAAAAAAAAAAGGGCACTCTGTACCCACAAAAAAATTACGCCCCATACATAGCTGCCCATTACGCACACATGTCTGCTGGACATGGAACCTATCAATTACAATTGGCTGTACAACAAGTATTATTGTTGTCCTGACACCTCTCTCAGGGGTGGAAGGTTTCAAATGTCACACCAAATTACATACATATGCACAGCTGTTGCTGATGAAGAAATGGGCAGCTATGGGCCTTACCTACATCCCTCCTGCACATCCCAAGCTTGTTTCCCTACTGTCTTACCCTCTTTGTGACCCCTTTTCACCACTTTCCTGTCTCCCCATTTTCTTTTCTTTCAAAGAAAATAGCGCGGGTGTGCGCCAGAGTAAGCACCGTTAAGCGGTTGTAAGCGGGTGTGCGCTTGTGTGCGCGGAGCTAACCGCCAGTGCGCATGCGTGAGCTCTGCGCAAACCAGCGCTAACCCTGTTACAACTGCTTAAAAGTGCCTTAGTCACTTTGATTGACAGGTCCTGTACTCCGTTCAAAAGCAAAATAAAATCCCACTGTCAGTCCCGAACCCAGGACCTTGGAAACACTAGTCTGCACTACCTACCACTAAGCCATGACTCTTATACCAAAACATTGTGCTAAAATAAATATAACATGTAATAGTAGGGTTGAATGTAAAGGGGAATATAGGATGTGTAGTACACAAAGCATGTCATTTAAAATTACTGTCAAAACTACTGGATTTCCATAATAGTAGTGTGTGAACAGAAACAGCCATGCTAGTTGGCAGCTTGTAGATAATAAGGTCAGTTAAAGTACATATATAAATGTATGTATATGTACATATATATATATAAATATATATCTATATATAGTTGTAGGAGTCAATGTGCATACACACTTGCTACAGGGAACATGAGAGAGGAATGGAGAAATGTGAATATACAACACAGCCTGAATCATGAGAGAGATACTAACCTTTACACTCACAGAACACTGTCCACAGCATACCAGCATGGTCCCCGCCCTCACAATCTGAAAGGGCAACGCCTATCCCACATACCCTTTTATAGCACTGACCTGAAATCTCAGTGAGAACTGCAATCAGTACACAACTGGCTGTATGCAATTAGCAAATGCTGGCTTATAATTGGTGCAGAGGCCATCACATGGACCTATGCAGATACCTACAAAAGCATCCAGTGCTAACACTCCCCACATGCAATACATTCATTGCATTGTCTGTAAGCAGACAGAGGGAGAGCAAGAAGTGAGAGAGAGAGAGAGAGAGCAAAAAAAAAAAAAAAAATTAGACACTGTGACTCTGTCACCCAAAGCTGTCATCACTGACAGTAGCAGCAGCAAGCAGAAGCTGTGGTAACGCAACCAGCTGCGACAAACAGAGGTAATGCAAAGTAGCATGTTAATAGTGTGCATACTGTGAACCCTCCAAATGTGTCATAGGTCTGTATCCATAGGTATGTCCATGTGATATGTTGTGTGTACGTAGTTCCACCAAAAGGGGATGACCATACATTACATGTCAATCAGTCTTAGGCCATGATCCTGGCAGCAGTTGTCTGTGTGTTGGCCCAGCAATGGCTGTAGTGACTGCTTTGAAAGGTCAGCCAGGTTCAAAAGTCAGGATCAGCCCATCCCAAAGGCACACTGGCTAGGAACAAGTGTCTGCAGGTACCCGATGTCAATGCATATGCATCCCATACTGCATAATTCCATAGCTTAACAGACCAGGCCCATTATGCATATGATGTGGTAATTCCCAGTGTCAGTCGAGGTGCCCCCTTAGTGGTGTGGGACCACTGTTGCTGTATGCCACTGTCCAGGTACATATCCTGTAGTACGGCCAAGATAAACTATCAGTGTTATATGCAGTTGTATGTCCTCTCAGAGTGCCGGTAGCACACATCCAGGGATACCACGAGGTCACAGTGATGCTGTGTGTTCTTCTCTGCTGAGGGCGGCCCTCACCTGGACATGTGATATGATAGGGAGGTTACATCCAGCTGTGATAAATATTTCAACTGGTGGGGGAGAAGGAGGGGGGATACGTGCACTGAACATGTCTGCAAGATTGTTGCCAATATCCGTGTGTTTGGTGAATGTTAAGTAGGTGTGTATTAACACAGAGCATATCTGAGGCATGTGGTCCATATGTGTAACATAACTGAAGAAGGCCTTGTGGTCATCCATAGTGTTTGTGTCCATTTCCCTCCCAGAGTAGGCCGTGGCCATTGTTATGACGGACCGTAGCATAGTACCAGTGCTGACCACAGATCCCTTCCCTTAATGTGAATGTGCTCTGTCCTGCAGTAGCCTCCTGCTATTGTTATACAATCTGCCTCTGTCTGGGGTCCACCAGACAGGATGCCTAACCTTTGTGCATAGGGTCTGGGTTAGAAATGTGTGTGCAAGTTCCATGCAATCTGTGGCATGTCTGTGGTAAGCATTTGCAAAGGGGTCAGCAGTGTGGCTTGTGGCTTCCACTGGCCCAGTGTGCTGCATGGATACCATCTCAGTCCCAGCAAGTGAATAACTGTCTAATCGCATACATATCAAAGTAGTCTACTGTGCTGGTGGTGGTGGTGGGATATGTATATCCAGGCCGAGGAACTTCTGTCCACATCACAGTAGTGGACGGTGTCCCACATACAGTACCTTGGGATGAACCCCCAGAGTGAGGTTGTGCATTGCACCTGTCAGTGTGTGCTGACCGATGGGGCATGCTACTATGTTGTGTGGAATGTGGCAGGTATTGTTGCACAGGTGTTGGCTGAGCACTGATATCTGGCCATGTGCCTGTGTATCCACCACGACACATACACATGCAACATATGGGAGTAGTAGTATATCACTACACATGAGTATCATGTATAGTATGTGTGCCATATATTGCTGACATGGTCTGCTGATATCCTGTTTGTGTTCTCTTCCAGGGAGATGGCGCGACATCGTAACCCCGCCTACTCTGTGGCGGAAGATGAGGAGATCCACCAGAGCCTGGTGCGGGAGTATGACATCCTGTTTTCCCGCACCGGTCAGAATCAGCAGGAGAGGGCCGCACTGTGGCAAGACCTTGTCCGTAGGGTAAATGATATTGGCACGCATAACAGGGCATATGAGCAGGTACAACATCACTGCAGTGATTTAATCCGAAGTGTCCGGCAGCGTGCATCAGATATCAACAGGCAACAGGTCGCCACAGGAGGTGGGGTGGCCACACCCCCCCTCACCAGACTGGAGGGGCTACTCCTAAGTGTTGTGGCTCCAGCCCCGGAACACCAACAGCAGTACACCTGCATTATGATGGAGGCTGGTTCCACACAGCAGCACGACATGGAGCGTGCAGGTAATATGCCATATGTACACTTGACTGTTCTGTACACTGCATCATATGCAATATCAATGGCACAGTTCTGCCCACTGACATTAATCTCATCATTTCTGCAGGTCCCTCCAGGGTTACAGCAAGACAGGCCATCCATGCTGGTGAGTGTGTTTAACATAAACTATAATAGTCCTGATAATGCTAGTAACAGTAGTGTAACTCAGTAGTGCTCTGTGTGTATACTGCGGGGTGTGCATGTGTGCATGTGTGCAGGTGTGCCTGTGCCATGTGTGCATGTGTGCAGGTGTGTCTGTGTCCACGTGTGCATCTGTGCATGTGTGCCTGTGTCCACGTGTGCATGTGTGCATGTGTGTATGTGTGCATGTGTACACGTGACCATGTGTGCATGTGTGCATGTGTCCATGTGTGCATGTGTCCACGTGTGCATGTGTGCATGGGTCCACGTGTGCATGTGTCCACATGTGCTTGTCTGCATGTGTGCATGTGTGCCTGTGTGCATGTGTCCACGTGTGCATGTCTGCATGTGTGCCTGTGTCCATGTGTGCATGTGTGCATGTGTCCATGTGTGCATGTGTGCATGTGTGTATAAGTGCATCACTGATAACAATGTCTGGAGACTGTAAACTGTGTTTCCTGTCTTCCTCCCACAGGTTCTGGGGCTGCTCTGGTGACCTGCAGCAGGGAACCTGAATCCTGTGCCACGGCTACTGGTAATGATGATATTTGTGTAATGGTACAGGAAGGTGTGTCACGGTCTGCCATTGGTCAGCCAATTGACAGTACACAGCTGTCAACCCCATCATTGCGCACAGTCATCCTGCCTGTACATCCTTTGTCACCATTGTCCCTAGGTGATGGACAGGATACAGTGGGCATAGACCAGGGTAATGTGGTACCTGTGGCACAAGTGTCCCCACACAGCAGCCATGGGCAGGGTCCTCCGATGGTACCACACAGACAGTTGCCCATGGGTTCTCATGGGAGCATCCATGGGCGTACTGCCTCTGGCCGACGTGCCCAAAGAGGTCTGTCAACCTCAGCTATGTTTTGGACTGTCATGCAGGCACAATCACATATGGAAAGGTACACCAGACAGGGTCTGAGGGAGCTGAGAGCATGTCGCACAGCATGACAGACAGTATGCATGACATTGCGGATGCTATCCGTAACTTCACCGATGTCATAGACAGACGTTGTGGGGACATATTACAGCAGTTTCACAACCAGATGTCCATGAGCCAGGGCAATGGTGGGCGTTTGCGGTGTCGACGTGGCTGTATGCCGGCAGCAGCAGCAGCTGGCAGTTGGCGCGGACGACAACAGGCTCGCGCATGCCCCCATAGTGCCAGCAGCAGCCCCAGCAATGCTGGGTCTGTGCTGTCATCGGAACGCCCCAGGAGACCACGTGCACATGGCTCTGGACAGTCTCAACAGGGACTTGTGTCCAGTCAACACACTCCCGCTTCTGATGACAGTACCCAGTCCGGCTTTGTACTGGATACGTTCCGTAGCACCCCTGCCAGGCACAGGTACCGTGTCTGTGCACACAGACACTGATCTGTATGGCCTGCCAGGTGCAGTCTGTGGCTGTCCACAAACCCCTGTATATGGCAGCCATGAGGTGGAACTGTGTGCATGCATACACACATGCGGAATGTTAACACCTAGGGCAACCACATACATGCACACACTGCAACAACACTGCCCCACCCAGTACTGCTGCCCCTCACCAACACACATACACACACATGCCAATTGGTGGTATCAGTGGCTGACTCAGGCATACCTAATCCACACCCTGTGCATATGATGACACTGTGCCACCTCCTGCAATCTCCAACATCATAGCGGGAACAGGTAAACACGTTGCTGATGCACAGGGTGACTACATAGAAGTGTATTAGTAGTATCATGTTGGTAACAGTACAGTGTGCTGCTATGACTGTGTGTTTATCCCAGCATGCCTGCTGCAGTAACTGTATGAATGTCCTGAATTGTTATCTGCACCCATAGTACATACCAAAGTATAACAGCTGCACATAATTGCATGCCGGTGTTAAGGTTGTCAACAGATAGCCGCATACATGGGTAGCACAGGGGGAAAGCTAACGCAAGTAGGGATATGCAATGGTGGACATGTACAGTAATGGTGTCAAGTTGCCCACAACGACTATGCCATGTGGATGTTGGTGCATGTAGATATGTGTGCAGTACCAATGTAATCCAAATCACAAATAAGTATGACATAATATCAGTTCTACCATGGGCATCTGCACTGCGTATTCCTGGGTACATGTTGATAGTGCCTACATATTTGCATTGTAACTTACTGTTATTGTTACCCCTTCTTTGTTGTATAATGCACTACTTCCAGCCCTGTTTACTGTAGCTTTGTTTGCATGCATGTTTGCTTGGGGTTCCTGGAACACTGCTTACACCTGCAATGCAGAGTTACAGTGCTTCTGTAGACTTCTAGTGACATCTGCATAGCGTACGATACGTATGTCAACTTTACACATGACAGAACGTCACTGTCTGTCCTGTACGCATGTACGTTGCCTGTGACACATTGCACACGTCTTACCTGGCATTTACCCATGTGTGCAGTCATATGTGTCAGTGCTATGAAACAGTAGCGGTACACCCACACATACACACCTTCAGTATGTTGTTCCCCATTGGCCCTATGTGTTGGTACTCACCATGGCAATCACACTACTAGGGTGTTCTGGCCAGGAACGTACAACACATGTGTGGGATGCCACCACACAGCCAATCTGGGGACTGGTCTCTCTGAACCCAGTAATGCCATACCCTGTCAGGTGGCATGTCATATATACTACATCCTGGACAAACGTCAACCCCAATCCCTGCTGCTACTATTGATAAAACCCCTGAAGATGTTCCTGATAGTTTTGACCAGTTCTTTACTGAGACATTTCAGGCCCTAGCTAGCCATCTACCTCCTAGCTCCCCTGGTCCTGAAAGTAGCTCCCCTAAAAAAACTACTTGCGTTCAGCTGCCAACCAGTCGCCACTTCACTTCTCCGTACCTTGATTGAAACGGTGAAACCCACTACACTTTCTGCTGATCAACTCCTTGCCGAGTACCTATCAAAACCAGATGATGCTATTGCTTACCCCGTCTCAAAGGTAATCAAAGGAACCATGTTAGAATCTAACTTTCCCACTATCTGGAAAATGTCATATGTAATCCCACTTCACAAAGGAGGCAGCTCTACTGAAGTCTCCAATTATAGGCCAATAGCTATACTCTCTCCACTTGCAAAGATTATGGAAACTTTCGTCATAGACAATTCATGCACCACCTAATCCACATTTGCATTATGGCAGACACTCAGCATGGCTTACGTCCTCATCACAGCACTACTTCAGGCCTCCTAGCCTTTACTAACAACATAAGCCATACTTGCAACAATAATTATATATCCGCAGCCCTCTTTTTGGATATTTCCAAGGCATACGATATGGTTGATCACCAACTTGTACTCCACACCCTGCAAAGACTGTCTAGATACTGGAGCCTTCAAATGGTTTCAATCCTACCTGCATGGTCAACAGCAGGCTGGCCTCTGGCAGAACAAACTCTCTAACCTTCTACCTAACACCCTCAGAGTACCACAAGGCTCTATACTAGGGCCCTTGCTGTTCTCCATCTTCATTAACGACCTTTATACTGTCATCCCAAAAGTCAGCTGTATCCAATATGCTGAAGACTCTACTCTGATCTGCTCAGCCACATCTCCAGTAGAGTTATGGTCAGCTACCCAGACCACCTTTAATACAATAGAAAACTGGCTGTCTGAACATCGTCTGATCCTAAATCCCAATCAAACTAAACTGCTGTTATTTCACCAACACGTAGGTCTACCACTTTCACCGTTACCATAACATCAACTGATGGCACAATAATCTCCCCTGACCCATCTCCGAAACTATTAGGTGTCATCATAGACAATAATCTCAAATGTGACCTACATGTTAACCAGATTATCAAAGCCATCAATAGAAAACTAGGGTCACTGTACAGACTTAAAGCCTTCCTAGCCCCTCCAGCTAAAGGTGCCATAGCTCGCTCACACCTTGTTTCAACCCTTCTGTATGCATCCCCTCTACTCTCGAATATGACTGTCCTTAACAAACACTCAATTTGCTACAACCACATTGCCAGGTTTGCCACTGGGCTGCCTTTTAGGACACATCATTGCATTAATCTAAATCAGCTTGGTTGGCTTGCAATACCCAGCCTAATACAGTATAACCAACTGATTATGGCCTATAAAATCCTCTATAATCCAGACAATACTCCTGCACTTCAAATATTATCACCCCCTATAACAATCCTAGACCGCTTCGATCCTCTAACAAATGACTACTTCAGACTAGCAACTTTAATAACACAGCTGGTGATTCTCTCTTTGCAAACCCTGTAAGTAGATCCTGGAACTCACTTCCAGCTGATATTACCCTACTGTCCACCTTAGGTCAATTTAACAGTAGACTCAAACAACATTTGTCACTTAACTGGCTATGTCAATGTATCAAGCCTGGCTAACTCGAATGTGTAAAATCTGTGAACCACTTTACTGTGTAATTTTAATTTAATCCTGACGTGCTCAGGTCTAACATTAACCTGTGGAACATGTTTGACTTGCTTACTTATGTAATCTCTGTAAATAATCTGTTTGTAATATGTAATGCTAGTATTATGTAATGCTGTATCTGCTACCCTCGTAGCTTGTCTCCACGGGCCTCCCCTGGAAATGGACATGCATCCAGTTGGACTATCCCAGTCAACAAATGTAGGATAAATAAATAAATCAATAAAATATATTACAGTGACTACAATACCAGTCAGACATTGACACGCACTGACAGCATGCTGAACACACTGGGGCATACGTGGGGACTCAGAATAGCAGCCTGCCTGGGCATCACACACCTCCGCAGCTGGCACATGGGCATATTTTCCGTCGGAACACAGCACATGCCACACATGGCACGCACATCCCCTGTGCCACACACTCACAGCCTGTAGGGCTACACAACACACCTGCTACAGATGTGTCAGGTACCTGTCTTGTGTGCTGCACTGAGGTCCCGCTCAACAGGCTGTATCTGGTGAAGGTCACAGTGATATGCCTCAGGGTCACTATGGTCCACCACAGCACACATGCATACAGGTCAGTCAGAGACATGGACACATATGACTCACTCATTGACCATGCCAGTATGGCTGCCTGAGACATACCTCCATGGACTACATGATAGGGAACATAGAATGGATCTCTCAGCATGTGGCACAGGCCAGTATGAGCCTGATGTTGGTTGCCAACATACCCTCACCAGGTATTCTACAACTATATGTGGGAAGGGTGTTGAATGTCTACATTATGCTTAGTCTCCACTGTCATTCATAGGGTATCCACTGGCTGTCAACATGTGCTTACATGCTAGGGAAGCCACAATGATGTGCAAGGGTCATCTTGCACGTGACACCCATGGCCCGATGTATAATGGCAAAGCTCCTTGGTACACACATACTGCCTTATGCTGCAGGACATGGTTTACATAGCGACCTCCGTGGGTATCACACAGGTTAGGACACTAACAGTGCTGCTACACAACAACAGCAGTGTACACCGGAAGATGCATGCACCAGACACTGCCCTGAGCACAGTGAACTGCAATGTCTGTGCAGTACCAGATTCATGATTCATGGCTCACAAGTGTTACCCATCACTGACTGGTTATGCCCCATACCATGCCTGTCGTCCCCTACACATGTAACACACATGGATAGGGGGTGGTATCCCAAGGTAACACAGATACACACACCTCCAGGTTGTTGGCACAGCACAAACCATCAGGGCCTACTCATGTGCAGCTAAGAGTGTGTCAGACTGCCATCTGGTTCATAGCCTGGCACACACAACCCTCCCATACACAGGAAGACCACCTATCCTCCATAACAACACTGGCAATATGACAGTCTCAAGAACTGTGTTTATATGGTCGGACTGCATCCAGCTAAACATTGTGTGTGAGCATTACTGTAGCTACAACACACTAGTTGAAGGGTTCACAGCATGTGGTCACCGAATTGCAGTGGAATGACATGTTACCACTACCACAACAGGTGGGAACATGCAGCACCCGTACATCGACTACATGTACACTATATGGCCCAGACCAGATGTGTATCCCCTGCTGTAGGTCTTTCACCATAGACACCCACACTGTATAGAGACATACCACGTGTGGACCCTGCACAGTAAGACACAGTCATATTGGTATACATTGCAAATACCATTAATCCACTTGAAGCATGTGTCAGACATGGTAACTACTGCAGGTCACAGGTATTTATGTGTATGTGTCACACACATACACCATGTGTGAAATGCCATTGCTGGTTTAGGCAATGGCATGCATTGTTATGTACAAACACCCACACAAGGTGATACTGTGTGACACAACCACACGTGACAGTTGTGGGTTACCAAAACATACCTATCTGTACTCTGACAATGGTAATAGACACAGTAGCAGAGCACACTATTGGCATTACTAGCCAACTAGCCCTGTTTGGCTGTGCTGATAGTGTGGTGACATCCCCTGTGTTTACTGGGGGAGTATGCAACATCTGGTGTATTGTAGTATTTGCCAAAAGGATCTGTTCGCGCAGCACACTTGCATTTACACACACCCTACTACCCCCACATACATGCACACTTGCCATTTGCAGGATTCATTCCCCTATCTAACTAGGTCATGACACGTGAGAGAGACGCATTAGCAAAGCGCACTATTCGGTTTACTAGATAGTTCCTCTTCTCTGGCTATACTTATAGGGTGCTGACAACGTCAGTATTTTGAAAGGGTAATGTGCATCAGGTAGTGTGATCTCCTGATTGCCAAAACTAACATGTTTTTCATACGGAAATGCACACACACAAACTCCCCACATCCAAACACACACACATGCCATTTACAGGTTTCAAACTCCTACCTAACTACCTTACGATACTCGGGAGAGACGCATTAGCAGAGCGCGCTATTCACATTACTTGGAGGCTTTCCTTCTCCTGCTGTACTTATAGGGTGCTGACATCATCTGTGTTTAGAAAGGGGAGTGTGCATCCTGTAGTGTGTTCGCCCAGTTGCCAAAAGGGACATTTCCCTCACACACACTAATCCCCCTCATTCAAACACACACACTTGCCATTTGCAGGATTCAAACCACTACCTAACTATGTTATGACACTCGAGACGCACACATTAGCAGAGCGCACTATTCGCATTACTGGGAAGCGTCGCTTCTCCTGCTGTACTTATAGGGTGCTGACATCATCTGTGTTTAGAAGGGGGAGTGTGCATCCTGTAGTGTGTTCTCCCAGTTGCCAAAAGGGACATTTCCCTCACACACACTAACCTCCCTCATCCAAACACACACACTTGCCATTCGCAGGATTCAAACCACTAACTAACTATGTTATGACACTCTAGACAGACGCATTAGCAGAGCGCGCTATTCGCATTACTGGGAGGCTTCCCTTCTCCTGCTGTACTTATAGGGTGCTGACATCATCTGTGTTTAGAAAGGGGAGTGTGCATCCTGTAGTGTGGTCTCCCAGTTGCCAAAAGGGACATTCCCCTCACACATATTTGCACACACACACATACTAACCCCCATCATCCAAACACACACACTTGTTGGATTCAAACCACTACCTAACTATGTTATGACACTCGAGACAGACGCATTAGCGGAGCGCGCTATTCACATTACTGGGAGGCTTCCTTTCTCCTGCTGTACTTATAGGGTGCTGACATCATCTGTGTTTAGAAAGGGGAGTGTGCATCCTGTAGTGTGTTCTCCCAGTTGCCAAAAGGGACATTTCCCTCTCACAGCCTTTCACACAGACAAACCCCACTCACACACACTGAGCATTTGCAAGATTCGAACCCCTACCTAACTATATTATGACACTTGAGAGAGACGCATTAGCAGAGCGCACTATCCAAATTACTGGGCATCTGTTCTGCACCTGTAGTATTTCTAGGGTGCTGACATCTTTATTTCTACAGAGGTATGTAGATGTAGTACTACAGGTACTGTGGGGGATAGCATATATATGCATTTGCAGCCACCTACGTCAGGGTCAGATATGCACATCGCACTGGCAGGTTATGTTCTATACCATGCTTTGGGACCACAGGACCTGTAACACACAACACAACCAGTCCAGAACACCACACCCACATCCAGGACACACACACACTTAGCTTCCCTGGGAACAGTGCCAGGATATGCAGGTATTCACATACACCATTCCAGTTGTTAACATCAGGTACAGGCATATTGTGTGTGAGAACTACTCAGGCCTCTACCACTTTACCCTACAGCCACTACAATTTGTGGGTCCATGTGCTATGGCAGAACCACACACCACAGCCACATGGGTGAATACATATTGCACCTGTCCATCTGCAACGTGGGTACTCACTGTTCAACACCAGAGGTAGACCACCATTGTTGATATCTGACCATACCCACCTTTCCCTGGACATCCATATCTCATCTCCACCCCAGGCAAGGTTGTCACTGCACACAAACTGTGTTTAGCACAAGCAGACTCTACACTTGTGTAGACTGGGGTGGATGACTTCAGAGGACCCATGCTGGAGGACTATACTGGCCACTCAGCATAATCCTTGACAATTGCATCCTATGAGCATGTGTACAGTTTGCATTGGTCATGCTATCCCACATATACCCATGACTGCTCCACAACAAGACACCTGTCAGCTGTACACCGGCCATATATGCGCCATTCAACAGACAGAGTGACCTAATACATTGCAGAGCTGTAGCCCACAAAGGGAGGACATCTGTGGACAGTTCCAGCATGGCACTTCATTCACACATACTCATTACAACACAGTGTTGACAGTGGAATCGTCCAGAGAATGCAGATAGGGCTCCCCTCAGTCTGTTATTGATGGACACCTACTGTCAGAGATCCTCAGCAACCCTCTCACAGCACACACTGACAACATGGCTGTGGCTTAGCACATTCAATCCCTGAGACCTCCACAGTGCCTCTGCTTGACAAAGGCACAGCTCACTAGCCTCACATGTTGCCTTCTGTGACCTACTTTACAATGGCACGGTAGCCTACTATCCTGGGGATGCAGATGCCAAGCACACTCTGGCTGAGCTGTCATTCCCTGGGGCAAGAAGCCTAGTATTGACCTCTACACCCATATGTTCAATTGTCGGATGCACAATATTTGTTGTGCTGTTCTACTGTTTGCAGGTCTTTATTGCCATAGCATTCCCTGTTCCTATGACCAACTTGTGTATCTGTGGCAGATGTTTGCATATGACGGTGATCCACTATATCACTTATGTCTCTGTGGTCATTTACTGTGTGCACTGGGCTGATTGCTGTGTTGTGGTTGGTTCCTGGACTGACACGTACAAATACCAGATATGTGTGGCCAACTGCTTCACGGAGATATTGCCTAAGTGTGTGAGCATGCCCAGTTCAGCCTTTCCATGGCATGTTGTCTGACATATGCCTCATTTATCAAAGTGTGCGAGCATGCCCAGTGTGAGCTTTCCATATGTTGCACTCTGAAGTCCACCACATATTTGGGTGTGTGCGAACTTCAACAATATCTCACGTTTATGGTTGTGTGTTGGGTGTTATGTTGTGTACTAACTGGCCAACTGCTTCGTGTCTTCCACAACAGGGATTATACTGTGCCTGCAGGAATTGCATGGGATACTTTGCAGACAGTTCTCAACATACTTTCATAATGACCTAACACTGTAGTACCGTATAGTGTACCTGTTCGGTACTTTCACTGTGGTGGACAGTATCCTGGGCTTTAGTCCTATCACTGCTTGACATCTTCATAGTGAGCACAACAGACTGTGTAGGGGCCAGTTGTGCACATATGACCATGTTGCAATATGTTCAGATATGGACTACCTACACCAGGCTCGTCCAACATTGCTAGTGTATTCCACAACATGGGTGGACATTGGCAAACACTAGCGAGGTTCCCTAGGCCATTTCTGATGCTAGTCACAGGGTGTGTTTGTCCTTCGACACACATTGTAACTGGAGTTTGCCATTACATATGTCATGGTTGGTATACTGTGCCTCTGTCTATCTCTGACATAACAGTGATACCCAGGGTAGCCTACCATCTCCCATACACTCATCAGGATGCCTCTTGTGGGGTATCGATATGTGGCACTCTGGCTGACCTGTACCAGGAGTTTACTGAAGTGTGGGAGTGCCTTCTGTGTTATGGATCATTCTGTACAGCTTGTCCTATGTATGTCAGTGCTGGGGTTCAGGTCTCTCATGTGCATAGCTCACTGCCATTCAGATTGTACAAGGTGCAACAAGTTCATTCATTCCAGGTTGGACATGGCTTCATACATCAGGCACAGCTTTCCTTTAGCTGGGAAGGATGGCAGTGTGTGGGGCTGCAGTTTGTTTATTCAGGCAACACATGGCATCTGTTCATGCTCTTTGCTACCCCTGGTGGGGTACTGTTGTGGACTTTACAGTTGATGGAGGTGTCTGCTGTGGTATATCCCACAGGGGCTATTGTAGTCAGTTGTGATGCTGATGGAGGATGGCTGCAGAGCCAGAGTGAGTTCCCCTTATCGACATCTGCCAGCCTTCATGTTTGGTTGGATATATGGTACATGTTTCTGCGAACACTACAGACACATGTTTGTCCAGTGAAGGATATTTATCACCTTTTGTACCCATGTCTCACATTACATGTTAGGTACCTCATGGATTAACACCTGTGTGGTAATTTGTGGGCACTTACTGTATATCCACGGTGGTTGTCTATACACAGTTCTGCGATTAGCTTGCTGACATGGCTATGGCTACAGTTGTCTGTTTGTAGGTGGCCCTTTTGTGGGTTGCTTGTGTCAGCTGGGGGTCAGATATGGTGGGCTGTTTGTACTCCTCTGCATACATGCTCAGTCACAGTTCCATGTTGGCCTATACCTATGGGACATATATACAGAACGGGGGTGGGGGGGGCAAGACCAGGCCTTGTGGGATGCCACTCATATCCGCTTTGTAGTCTGACATGGATGCGGCATGTTTGACCATGTCAGTTCTGTCCTTGGTCTGCTTTGCATCCCCTCTACTGACATAGGGGTGTATATTTAAGCTGGTGAACATATCCATACTGAACACGTACGGTATTGTCTAGAAGCATGTGCACGGTCCAGCTACACTGTGTGGACCACATAGTCCTCATCAATGACCTTAATGACTGCTTCAAATGGGTCAGACATGTTTAGGGGCCGGTTCTGCAGTTACAACAGCCACAGTGTGTAGGGTCCAGTATCAGTAGGTCCACATTAGCCTTCTGTCTGCGGTACATACTGATCCTTTCAATAGCTGTGCAGAACAAGCTTGTCAGGATCCTGGGGTGGTAGTTTGGAGTATCCATTCAGGCAACACCTTTGTTGTGATGGACCACTGTTGTTGTACACTGCTCTTTGGGTACATATCCTGTGGTAAGGCTGACATTGGCCAGTAGTGTGATTTTGCATTCCATTACTCTTGGGGTCCATGTTGGCCTCAGCACAGGACACCATCACATACCTTTGCTGCTGTGTGTTCTGCTTTGCAGATGATGGCTGTTACCTCAGCATCTGCAATGTCAGGGGACCATCTGCTGGGATAGGTATTTTGCACTCGGGTGTTTGCACTGCACCTGACAGGTTGTATGTTAGCAATATGTGTGTGTGTTTGGTATGTTGTTTGTAATATCTGTGTGATTCGGAGCATATCTGTGGATGCCCAACATGGTTCCTACCATCAGTTGGGTATGCCTTGTGATTATCCTTAGTGTCCTGTACGTTTTGTATCTTCATAGGTTCATGGGTTCATAGTAGGCTAGACACCCTAGGCCATTAGTAAGCCAAGCTAGAGTGTGTGTGTCTTTCCCCACCCCTTGCTATGTTCAATTATGGCCATTTATGAGGTTCTTCACTGTGCCTCTGTCTGGTCGTGACACAGTGGGGACCCCCAGTATACATGTACGGTCATCCATCCACTTGGCAATATTCCTGTTGAGGGGTGTCAGTGAGGGGCTCTGCCTACCATGGATTGGGATCCTGTTTCTGGGTGTGAGGAGCCTATGGGTTATGTATCTGTCCCTCCAGCACATCTTATTTCATTATGTGTTGAGGTTGACATTTGTGACTCTCACAGCTCCAATGGCTTTGATTTCCTGTGGTGTAGCATGTCCATTACTCCTGTGTTGGACATGGCCTGGTACAACAGACATACAATGCCTCTGTGTAGGCAGTGTGTGACTGCAGTCAGCTGGGGTGTCTACAGCCAGGCAGCATATGACATATATTTCACACCCTTTATCCTGTTGGTGGGGTAACTATGAGGTCTTCCGAACTGCTGCAGGTGTCACGTATGGTACATCCCATATGAGTCATTGTACTAGATTATGGGTCTGATAAGGGAACAGTACAGCGGCTCAGTGACCTCTGTTGATGTTGATGTGAATCCTTTCATGATACGGTGTCCAGTATCAACAGTCTTCATAGCCACATTGGCATTGTGGCTGTCACATGACAGATTAATGTCGACCTGTGTCCCTAGGTCCCTGATGACTCCTTGCATACATAATGGTTTGACACCTATGTGGTACTTTGTGTACCTTGTCTGGTATTTGGTGGGACATTCATACTGTCCAGTGTCTTCGGATGTCTGGGTGGGGTTCTTGTGTGTGAGAGTGTGGTCTGTCACATGCTACAGACTGTACAGCAGTTTTGACTACAGTTATGTGCACATGGGTGATGTCCGCTGCTTTGTGCATTGTCATTTACCTGGCTATATGGGTGTCTGTGCTGCATATGGATACTCCCCCTCCTTTGATGTCTTGGTGCAGGTGTTGGGGCCATAACACATGGTATGTGGTATAACCTAGTAGTGCTGGTGTGCTATCACTAGGCCTGCAGCAGGCTTCTGTCACTGGACAGGCATCAATGTTCTCCATAATGGGAAGTGCCTCAGGGGCATGCATATTGCAGTTTACACATCTGGCATTGGTCAGCATTACCCTTATGTTTCCTACCACTTATGTTTTCTAGGGTGGTGGGTAGTCTTTTTGGCCTTGCCTACATACGGCTCTATGGAGGCGGCAAAGGCCTTATCCAGTATCCAGACGCACGGGTAACAGCTGACAGCCATCCCTGTAACAGCAGCATGGCTTGTCATGCTTGACATCTCAAGCAGACACACATTACACCCTCTTGGACTGACAGCTGTAACTGTGCCAGCTGTTAAACATGAGCATTCTGTGTTTGTACTGTGGCATCATTCTTGGTGAGGGTTGGATGCTGTACACAGCCAGTGTCATCCCGCCCTGGGGTACATACTCGGAGGGACCATCCATGTCTCATTTGATGTTGACCAGGGAGGTACATCTCAGGTAATTCACACCAGCATGGACATTGTGTGCATCATATTTCTGCTTGCTTTGGGGTGACCTGCCTACTTGTGTTAAGTGGCATTTTGTGGCAACCTACAAGCAGCTTACTCTACCCTTTCCCTTGTTCAGTCTGGTGAGTGAGACAGGTGTGTGTCTGCCTATACAGACACCTATTACGACTGTATCAGGCATGTTGTTTCTCCTTCGGGCCTGTGACTGTTTGGCACACCAGCTTTGCATACTATTCGTTGCATGTGCTATGTTTGAAGGTTGTGGTTGCTTGTGATCTACTTTGGAGGCTTCTGTTGGTGTGGTGTGTTTGTAATTAAGGCCTCCGGGAATATTTGTCTGTGTTTATGTGTTTGGTTTACAGTTGTGGTAGGTCTATGTGGGACTGGGTTTGTGGTGAATGTGGTTACCTTCTCCTCCTGACTAGTGTTGACAGTACTGAGTTGTTGGAGCTCAACCTCTGGTTTGGATACATGGATCCATCTATCACATATGTTTGTATTTATTGGGGGGTGTTGTGGTTGTCTGTGTACTTGGTACTGGTGTCACATTGCCTCTGGATTCATAGATTATACTTGTTGTGGCTGGACTGGGTGGGAGGATGGCATAATGGTTAAGGTGTTTGCCTTACAAACAAAAGGTGCAGGGTTTGATTCTCACATGGGGTAAGTGGCTAGGCTTAAAAATGGCCTGCAAAGGCAGTTAGCCTAGTACCAACCTATGAACTTAGTGGATTGTATGTGTGGACATATGTTGTTGCCATACTACTGGTCAGTGATTACTTCCTTTTTTATGTTTGCTCTATCATGTGGTAACTTCCTCATTCTCTTGCATGGTTTGGTAATGGCTGGAGGCCAGCATGCCAGATGCCTGCGTGTATGGCATTGTGTGTTGTTGTTATTTGTGATTGCATACTCCAAGCATTCCTGGCTGTGTTCATGGAATGCCTGTATAACATGTTCTGTGGTGTGTCCCATATGCTGCACTTGCACAAGGCCTTTTGTGGATTCAACATCAGTTTTGAGGGCTGCAACCTATACTTTACACATGTTTTTCACTGTGGTATTCTGGCCAGGGACTGGGGTCAGGGTGTGTATATCCAGTGTGATTACCCTATGGTCTGGTCTTACCAGTGAGGGGTACACTTCTCATCTTGCCATCCAGTACACATGTTGCTGATTATCACATCCAGTATGCTTACCCCTCTTGTGGGAGTAGTACATTGTTCCTGGGCATTTTGGTTTATGGAATCTGGGTAATTTTCTCCTACTGTGTTGGTGCTAGTACAATGCTACCGGTGTATGTCTGGGTATTTTCAGTAGAGCAATATAATGTGGTTTGGGGGGCTTGATATATTCATGTATTCCGACATAGGCCAGGTGCTGTTCCTGGTATTAGGACAGTGGTCTGCAGCAGGCTATATACTGCGAGGCAGTTTTAGCCATTGGTATTTGACCATGGATATTCCATGCTGCTTCTTGTTGTGGTACCAACATGGGGGTGTGGTTATCCTTGCCATTTCTTGCTAGTCACCCTCCTTTTGTAGCTTGTTCCATGTTTTGCGGCTGTACAGCACAGTATGAGGTGTGACCTGGTAGTGTTAGGGTGCTGATGTGAGCCTTGCCCAGTTCTCTATCACAGGACTGGTATCTACATTCTCCTTACTGTGTGCGTTTACACTGCACACATCTTGCTGTTTATACATCTGTCATGGGGTAGTATTACATCTAGGTTCCTATCCCTTGTAGAACCTATGAGGTTGGGTTTGTGTTTTGAGACTTACCTATTCAGGGCATGCTGTGGGTACAGCCTTTGCCAGTATCCATGGGGCATGGCATGATAGGTGCACGCCACCCCTAGCAGGTGGTGCATCATGTCAAACTCCGCATATCTTCCCAGCCTGTAACACATTGGCTCCCCTTTGACTGACTGCATTACTTCAGCCAATTATTGTACTTGATCTTCTTGTCTTCATAGTGTGGCATCATGCTTGGTGAGGGTGAGATGTTAGGCAGGGTCTTCATGTTTGCATATACTAGATGGTGTTACATTGCTTAACACATGGCAATCATGCCTCAGGTGGTGCTGCAGGGCTGCCTCTGTCGGATGCACATACTACACTCCCTGTACATGTTTGAGAGCAGGTTGTGTCATGTTAGGCATCCCTGTTACTATATGAGTGAGTCAGAGAGGGTATCATTCCCAGGGTTCCTACTGAGCCAGTGTATGTGCTATCGTTGCCTCTTTGCCAAGGCCAGGGCATACTGGGCACGCCTCCTTCTGCCTACTGGGGCAGGCTCAGGTTGTTCCTCCTCCGAGTCACGCTCTGCCTGTGATGGCCTTGGCAATGGTGGGGGCTGTTTGGCCCGGCCCTATGCTGGTCCTGCTGCAGCTGTTTTCACAAGATCATATTATGTAGCATAGCACATACCATGACAATTTGGGTACATGTAGTTGGTGTGTACTGCAAGGCTCCACCAGATGTGTCCAGACACCGGAACCGTGACTTGAGCAGCCCAAACACACACTCTATTACATTACGTGTTTGTGCGTGTGCCTCATTATGGCGTTCCTGTTCAGGTGTGTGTGCGTTTCTGATGGGTGTCATCAGCCACGGCTCCAGTGCATTACCTGCATCCCCCACTAGGTGTCCGTGTGGGATGTCCCCATTGGTAAATGTCTGGTACAGCTGCGTCAAATGCCAGATGTGGGAATTGTGATAACTCCCGGGGCAGCCAGCACATACATTCATTATTATGCCCTGGGCATCACACACAACCTGGCAGTTGATGGAGGGGAAGCCCTTGCGGTTAATGTAGGCCCTACCCCACTCACCGTTTGGTGCTTTGATGTGTATGTGCGTGCAGTCTATTGCACCCAGTACCTCAGGGTATTCCGCTATTTGCTGGAAGAGATGCATATTGCTGGCCAATACCTCACGGGCATTGGGGAAATATACATGATCACCGACATGTGCTGACATGGCATCCAGGAACTGGTGTAGTACCCTGGAGGCTGATGCCTGTGATATCCCCATCATATCGCCAGTTGGTCTCTGGAAGGTACCTGTTGCTAGTATTCTTAGGCCAACACATACCTTGGTTTCCACTGGGATGGGTTCCCCTCTGTTGGTTCTGTGTGTGAGGCGTGGCCTGCACAGCTCAACAATTGCTGCAGGAGCTCTCTGTCCACTCTATAGCACTCTACTATCTCCAGCTCATGTAACCCGTGGTAGGTGACCCTGGGCCTGTACACTCTTCTCCGTCTCCTCACTGTGGGTTGTCTGGCACCATCTGCATTGTCACCACCCTCAGCAAGTTGCCTATGTCTCATTATGACAGCTATGGCAGCCCCTAACATTTCTGCTCTGAGTGAAGCTTTCTCAGTTTTCACTTCTATTAGCTTACTCCTGTCTTGCAGTGTCTCTTAATGGAAACATCCTGCACTACTGTTTGCAGAGTTTTAAGTGCTGGGCTGGGCTACTATTCTGCCTGTGTAATTGCCTGCTTCTAATTATTTTCACCTGCTAGCTTCAGCAGTTATCCCTGCTAGCTTCCTATTAATTCTGTTGCTTCCTTTTTCCTCTCTGTTTCCTCAGGGGGGAGCAACGTGCATACTATCTGAAACACGCTCACAGTGGCTTACATGTGCGCACACATGCTTACATGGTACAGAATCTACTTATTCGGGTTTACACGAGTGTACACCTGCGCAAACACTGTTACACGTCTGCCAACAGCCTCCAACATACTCAGACTGCCTTACACACGCGCACACCCACGCAAACAGTGTTAAACATCTCCCAACATGCTCCCACATGCTCACACTGCCTTACACACGCGCACACTGTCCTACTCGCGCTTCATGGCGTGCACACGTGTGCATGCACGGCCAGCAAGAAACTTTGGTGTAGGTAACAGTGTACACCTTCCATTTCTTGACTTTCCATGACTTATCTAGTGGCACACCTCTTTCCATGATCTGTGCCTGTCATCTGTCATGTTACACTGGCCTCCAATGAACTGCATTTCTTTCTACCATTCCCCGCTGTGATGTCACCTATCTCCTACTCTATTCCTCCCCCTTTTGTATCTCTTACACTACTCAGACTGTGCTCATTTGGTATGTGACTGTGAGATTCAGTATCCGAACCCTCATTTGCATCAGATTGCCTACTAATGCTTAGTTACATGCCTTAGACTCAGCTTCCCCCCTTAGCAACCACTACACGGTGGCAATGTTGGTTTTGGTCTGCTGGTCCCTGCATTGTCATTCCATGTATTGCATGAAACCAAAAAATTATATTTTTAATATTTTTGCATCGGGTTATCTTGCCAATGGCCACATATTTGGCCATTGGCATGCTGCCTGAGTCATATGCAACCTTTATTTGGAGCTGACATCGCTCCGTTGTGGAATTTGCAGAAATGTACTCAGTTGTCAGCTGAGTACATTTCTGCAGCTAAAACGTCTCCTACACGGACTGGTTTCTGCTTCGTGGATCGCTAATATACCTCATTTGCATACCTTTCGGATGCAAGTGAGGTATTTAGCATGTCCACGCCCAGTCCGTGTAAGAGACGTTTTAGCTGGTCTCTTACACGGAGCTTAGGGCTGTTCCTGGATGGCGAGGCTTGCATGGAGTGTTGCACGTCTCTTACACTCCGTGCAAGCCTTCATGAATCCTGCCCTATGTAATTAAGAGCAGAAAATGCACAGGTTTAGCACAGTGTTGTTTGGCTTTCAATTGATTTGCCATCACAAAAGTCTTATAAGAATGGTAGTCTGACTATTGCTTCTGTCATATATGCAAGCAATGCAAACAACTTATGTGATTCATTGTGCCAAAGCAGCCTCTATGCCTTTTTGTGATGAAAGTGGCACTTATATATATGGACAAAAGGATGTCACAAGCTGTATATTTTCTTAGATGTTTGGATGTCAGGAGTTGTACATTTTATAAAATGTGTGAAATTTGTAACATTATTATTATTTTTTTTTGTAATAATGCAGCTGTGTGTATTAGAACCAATGTGTTTTCACAATCACTGTTCCTTATCAAATGTTGCATGACCACATACCAGAATGGAACTCTCTGTGTTGTCTAGGCAGACTGGTTTAAATAGAGAAATCCTTTGTTTTGCTTTGAAAACATTTATATCCTGGAAGTATTGAACAAGGACTGCTGCTGCCTTCTGCTTGCTTTACTGTTTAGATATGTGAAACCTCTAATTTGCATTGCAAGTTGAATCAAGGTTATTGTACTTTGCTCTTTATTTTGGATTAAACATTTAATGAACTATATTCACACCTGGAAGCAGCAAAACATTTTGTAGGAATTGTACAGGAAGAAAATGGAGCCTGCTTTCCTGGGACTGTAAACTCAAACATGTTTGTATGTCATCCACAGCTGCTGAAAGCTTTAAGTGGTAAGGATAGACAGGTCACAGGACACCATAGAAAGTGATTGGAATCAGACTAATGTGATGCAGTCAAAGTAATTTTTTTGCCAGTTACCTTTTTAAGGTTATTTTATTTATCCTTCACTTAGGAGTCAGTTACTGTTTGTATATTTAATGGGTCTTTTCTATACTTTTCTTACTGTTTGTATATTTAATGGGTCTTTTCTATACTGTTCTTACTGTTTGTATATTTAATGGGCCTTTTCTATACTTTTCTTACTGTTTGTATATTTAATGGGTCTTTTCTATACTTTTCTTACTGTTTGTATATTTAATGGGTCTTTTCTATATTTGTCTTACTGTTTGTATATTTAATGGGTCTTTTCTATACTTTTCCTACTGTTTGTATATTTAATGGGTCTTTTCTATACTTTTCCTACTGTTTGTATATTTAATGGGTCTTTTCTATACTTTTCCGTTAATTTTCTATTAAGTGCTTTCATGTATTCAAGTATAAGAACTCATTGATGGTGTCTTATATATTAGTTTAAAAGGATAATCTCACAGCAATTGTAGGACTGCTGGCAGCCATTCTGCTTGAAGAGAGACTGTTTGGCTATATGTACTATGATTTAATACACTGGTTGTCTCATAGGAAGACTGTTAACGGAGAACTTGGTACCAAATGTATCTGTACTGTGAGGAGCATGTGTTGTAAATGTAGGAAATATGTGCAAGGACTGGAAAGGTAGTAGCCCCTTCATAAAAACAGTGTGGGTGTGTGTGTGTGTGTGTGTGTGTGTGTGTGTGTGTGTGTGTGTGTGTGTGTGTGTGTGTGTGTGTGTGCGAGGGGTGGGATTTGTATAAGTATGAACTAATTCTGGTAAAACTGGAGTAGAAGGCACTGAGTTTAGATCAAGTTGGGTAAAATCCAGGGGAGCTAGGAATTATAACTATGTTCAGTAGATGTACAAAGCAAAATCTGTTTGAGTATAGCAGGCATTGGCCTTAAGATGAGACAGTAGTGCACATTTACCATATGCTCTTAAGTGTTCTTGAGAGTATAGCCAAATACTATCACATATCTGTTGATGTCAGCAGAACAGAAAGTGCTAAGGAGTTCAGGCAAGATGGTTGCATAAGCCCAAGGCTCTGGAGAGGGCCTGCCTAAAGTTGGATAAAAATATTGTTCCCAGGAAAGAAAAGATTGCATCAGGAAACATTACTGAGTAGAAATAAAAGTTGGAACAGATGATTTTTTTAAGCTGCAAAACAAATATTTATTTATTATTATTTATTTGATATTTGCTTACCAGGAAGGTCCACCTGGGTCAAAAGTACCTATTTTCAGTGGAGGCGGGGGGAGAAAAGCTCCATACTTAATAATTTAAGTTATTACAATCAGACATTTATATACATACATGTTATTTCTTCACTTATCCAGAGGTAGGTAGTTTATCATCTTACATAGAATATTGAATATTACAATTCAGTTGTTTATGTTATTTGACACTGGGAATGCTATAGAGTAGCATGCACATTATATGAGCGGAGCAAACTGAAATTAATACTGAAGGAAAGATTGTTGCTATAGGCTTGGCAGCATTTTTAGTATGAATGAGAGAAAATTATTGAGAGATGTGGGAAGAGGGTAGAGAGGTGTTTAAAAGACAGTCAGCTCTAAGGATATATAGAAAGAGGAGCTAGGAATTATAAGATATGAGGAAGAGGTACCAAGCAGAGCTAGGATATTTGGGAAATAAGGGAAAGAATGTTTACAGAAAGGGTTGAGAGTACACAGATTTTAGAGAAATGTTATGTGTGCAAAGAGAAGAAGGGTAGAGATGGTAGGTGAGAAGAGGGGTGAAGGTATTTAGGCAGTATGTTAGTCAGGGGTAGGAGAATTCAAAATGATTGTTAGCCAGGAGTAGAGCAAGAGCATATTCAGGTTTTATTTAAGTGTTCTTTGAAGGAGGATTTGAAGGCAGACAGGTTAGATATTGTTCTCATAGTTAGGGGAAGGAAGTTCCAGATTTTGGCTACTGGGTAAGAATAGGAATTTTGGCCTGGTAGTTTGGTTGGATTTGAAACAGCTAGGAGTTATTTTTTTATCTTCAGACCTCAGGTTTCTATTGGGGACATATACATTTTCTATATGGCTAAGGGCTGGGCTTGCTAAAGGTTTATAAATGATGTTGAGTAAGGTTAAGAGATAGACATAATGGAGATAGGAAGTTCAAGCCATTGTAGCATAAGTAATGGTTTGCAGTGATGTGTGCTGGTCTTTGTGTAAGTGGCAAACCTGCCATATTTGTTGTAGCAGTATTCTATTTTGGATCTAATGGAGGATTGTAAGTTAGTGGAAGGTGCAGCTCCATATAGAAGGGAGAGCAGGATTTAGGATTTGGTGAGAGTGACTTTGGTATCTGTACTCAGAAAGTGTTTGTTCCTATACAGCATGCCTAGTATCTGCTGGGTTTCATAATGTGATGATTGTTATGGAGATCAAACTTAAGTTGATTGTGTATAATGACTCCTAGTAGATTAGTGTGGGGGACTATGTCATTATAACATTGTCAGCAGAAAAGATCTTCAAATGATTTGTGTTGGGTCAGCGATGTTTTGGCATAAAGAGAAGGAGTTTGTTTTTTTTAGGGTTAAGAAAGAGTTGAGAGTTAGTAAGCCAGGTTTCAATGGAGGCAAACATTTGTTGGGTAATGCATTGCAAATGTAGAAATGTGGGAGAAGAGCAGATGATAATGAAGTCATCTGTGTATTGTATGAGCATTTTGAGGGATAATAAAGTGTGCAGGCTGTTAGTAAAAATATTAAAGATTAATAGGCCAAGGAGGGATCCTTCTGGGGCTCCTGTAGGGGTGTAAACAAAGGCAGAGATGTAATTAACCATTTTGCACCTTGTTGTCTATTAGTACGGTAACTGTGAAAACATTGTATAGAGGGGAGGTGATAGTCCCAGGCTGGACAGCCTAGAAAGGAGTATGAAGGGGGAGACTGCATCAAAGTCTTTAGATAGATCAAGAAATAATGCCAGTACAAAGTTACCAGTGTCTCAAGCCTTATTTACAGTGTCCATGAAGGATAAAAGGGCAGTAGAAGTACTGGGAACTAGACAGAAACTGTGTTGGTTATGGGTAAATAGGTTTTTGTATAGTAAAAATTGTACAAGTTGTTGAATGCATTTTTCCAATATTTTGGAGATGGGAGACAGGATGGCTATTAGTAGAAAGTTAGTTCAGTATCATTTCCTCCTTTGTGGACAGGAATATTATGTGACATTTTCCATATGTTTGGAACTTTAGATTCAGTGATGGATCAGTTGATAAGAATACTAACGGGGTATGCAATGGAGTCAGCATCTGATTTAAGGTACTGTGACAGGAGGTTATCTCTGGAGGAACAGCAAGGTTTAAGGTTACTTAATAATTTGTTTATGAGGCTTGCAGGGACAAGTTAAAGAGAAAATTTAGATGAGTTGTGGGAGGAGAATTTTGGGTGGTTACAGTGGTGCTGGTCAGAGGATGAAGAGGAGGCAGGATTAACAGTAGCTATCGAAGTAGAGGAGCTATTGTTGGGGGGATTTCAGATTAGTGATGCTACAGATCATATAAAATGAGTGCTGAAGTCATTAGCTATTTGTAGAGGTGGGGCATCAGAACATGGGCAGTGGTTCTTTTTTTGGTCCATGAGTTTAGCAGAGGTGAGATTGAGCACCAGATCTATGCTCATGTAGGATGTGGGTATGATATATTTTTTCTTTTTGTTAACTTGTTTAATTGATTACAGAGTTCCTGAATACTTGTAGATTTGCAACATTTTATTTTGTTGCCAGTAACTCCAAGCTTTATCGCTTTTTGCATAAGATTTTTACATGACTTGGTTAACCAAGGAGCACGATTGTTTCTATTTTTTATTTAGTGCACATTGGAGTAAAGGCATTGAGTATACTTAGAAAAACAGTGTTAAAAATATTTGACTGCTTTGTTTGTTTCAGAATTGACCAATTTGTATGCATTAGTGCTTCATTAAACTTATCCTGAGAAAAGTTTGTTAGGTTGTGAATGCTTTTCAGAGTGTGTTTTTTAGTTAGGTAAGTGGTGGTTCTGAGAGCAAACATGGGGAGGTGATCACTTAGGGTATCAGGGAGTGTGCCAGTAGTGGTAAAATTAGCAGGATAGGATATAAGAATCCAGTCTAGCACAGACTGTTGGGTATAGTTTTTACTGTATCTAGTAGGAGAGTTGATGGTGTGAGTAAAATCGAAAAGGTTTATGATATTAACTGTACCTTCAGATGAGAACATTAGCCAATCACCATTGACATCACCTAAAATAATTGTTTCATGGTTAATTGTTTGTGACACCCCAGCTATTATGTCTTCAAAGATGGGTATATTCTGGCTTGGGGGAATATTTAGTACTAGAAAGCAGATACTTTTCATGCTAAGATTTAGAAAAGATATAAGAATATCTCCATTTGCAAATGTTGGAATGCTGTTAGTAAAAGGAGTGATATTAAAGTTAATGGGGTAGAGTAGGGCTACCCCTATTTCTTTTTATTGGTTCTATGAAGTCTAGTTATGTTATAGTTGGGAGGTATGATTTCTGAGTCCTTTACATGAGAATTTAGCCATGGTTCAGTTAACGCAATGATATGAGGTCTGTACGGATTAATCCATGCATGAAAGGGGGATAGATTTTTGCATAGACTTCTAAGATTTATTATGACTATATTTAGGCTTTTGGGATACATTCTAGAGTATGTGTTAGGAAAGACACCAGGATTTTGAGTAGATTTCTCTGCACTGTCTTAATAGGAAATAAAGTAGTAGTTTTGAGTATTATGTTTTTAGTAGTAGTAGATGCAAGTGGTTTAAAGTGTGGTTTAGTACTGGGTGTGCTAAGGGTTAAGGGTTTTAGGAGTAGAGTAGTATATTAGAGTATCGCAAAATATCTGAGGGGAGATATCAAAGAAACTGTTGGGATGAGACAGATTTGTAGGTGGTGAGTTAACAATGGAAGCATGAATTGTTGGAGCATGAGCTAAGTGATGTCAGATGGGAGAGGAGTATTAGTAATGTGGCGAGATAGGATATTAGCAACATAATGATGTGGAACAGTTTTGCATTTTGATTAAAAAAAAAGTACTCAGAGCATGCAATCGTGAGCTATTTGGGAAAAAAACAATAGAACAGCAACAAACAGAAGTGGAAAGGTTACAAGGGAAGCTGCAAGATCTAAAGGAATACAAAGTCACAAATGAAGCTGGTTTACCTTTACATGTGCGTAATACACATGTGTGAAATACAAAAGTCCAAAAGGACTTTTTCAAGTTTCTGGAAGTCTGAAAACAAAATGCATTGAATGTGCAATGAGCAAATGCACAGTAATGTTCGCTCTTTGCAGATTCTGCATTTTTGGTGCGAGGTGCACTACAGTGGGGATCGGGAAGTGGACCCTTTCCCCTCTGTAGTGCGACCTCGGAGTTAGAATAATAAAGTAGGGAGGTGTGGGGGGTGAAGGGGGCACAGCCCCCCTGCATTATGCTTTGTCTTTGAATTGAAGTTCAAAAATCAGTTAATCTGGTTTTTGATTTGCTGATTTTCGAACTTTGGTGCAGATCGGACTGACGATTTTCGTCATTCCGGTTCACACAAAGGGCCGTTTGGTAGGTTGATTTTCAACCTTTCAAAGGTAAACCATGAAGGTGAATTGCAGGAGCAGGTTCACAGAATGCAGAAACTAAAAGACATAATAAAAAGAAAGGACGAAAAGACGATAATTCTGAAATCATTCTTGTTGGATAATTGGAATACAAGTGAAAGCAAGCAACAGTGAAATGGAGCAACTGTATTAGCAATGCAGCTATTCCATAAGAGATTTGTGATACCTGGAAATCAAGCAACACTATCAGAGAGGTTACATAGAGTAGGATAGTGGTAAGCAACATAAAGAAGTTCCTGTCATGTTTTAGAATGTTTACATTCCTTTAGCTTTAAAAAAATATTTATTTTTATTTATTTTACATTTGTTTACCGGTATAGTCTGACAGAGGCCCATTTTCAGCGGAGGCCAGGGAAGAAAAGCTCCACAAAAAGTTACAGTGTACATTATATAAATCATTTAGAAAAGCATTTAAGACAAGTAAAAGAATTGCACATCAGAGTGTGTGATAAGCCACAAAAAGTTACAGTGTATGTTTTATGAGGCATTTACCAAAGCATTTAAGGCAAGTATAGGAATTGTACATCAGAGTATGTGATAAGCAGTTTACAGAGGTAAAAGACTGAATTACAATTTTACAATATATCTATAGATTTTTTTTTATTAGCAAGAGTAGGCCTTAATGTTAGCATAGGTGTGGCCAGAATATATAACAATGGTTAATGAACATATTGATTAATGTTTCATTAATCTAAATAGCTAGTAGGTGCTGTTAGATCTGTTGTACTATTATTTGTTTATTTTTTATTTATTTTACATTTGTTAACTGGGTTAGTCTGGCTGAGATTTTTGCTCATTTTCAGCAGAGACCTGGGGAGAAAAGCTCCTCAGGACTAGAAAACAATTTATTAAATTTTAGTAGTAACAATCAGCTATAGGATCTTACAAGCAGAGACCTGGAGAGAAAAAAAAGCTCCTCAGCAAGTCAATTATACAGAGTATTAACAATTGGCAGACAAGTTTGTGAGTTGTTACAAACAAGGTTTTAAACAATTAGCAGAATAAAATGTGACTAGTTACAATATTATTTAAGCTGCGTAGAGCAACATGAGTTGATAGTTAGGCAGATGGTTATTTAAAGTGGGTAGGATCTAGTTGTATAGGAGTTTGGAAACAAGAAAGGAAAGTAAGAATGGCTAATAGGAGATGTAGGGGAGGTAGAGTATAGGAGACAGACTAGACAGGTAGGTTGTTTTGAGACTGTAAGAATTAAGAATGGTTGGAGATAGAGGAAGGGAGAGTTAGAAGAGGCAGGGGAATAGTGTTAGAGATACATTAAGAGTGGGGTGGTAAAATAGGTTAAAGAATGGTGGTTTCAGGGTAGTTGGCTACAGTGGCAAGACCACTTTGCTTCTAGGTATTTTATTGTGGCTAATTTGAAACTTTTGCTATGCTGGAGGGATTTTATTTCCAAGGGATTTGGTTCCAGGATGTAACTGGGTTATAGTTATAGAGAAGGCAGCCTATTATGGTTTTGGGTTTGTAGATGTCTAATAATAATTCTTGATTTGAGCTGCATAGCGTCGTAGCATGGGGAATATTTGGATATGATAGTGGAGAGGCTAGGGCAGAAGGAGGGTAGATAGAGGATACAGGGCCAGCCTTAGCTGAAATGGCACCCTAGGCGAAGTAGTGCTCTGGCGCCCCTTAAGCCCCACCCACACCATTCTCAAGTAATGCCCCTATATGAGCCACTCCCATAGGTAGGTCACTCCCACAAAAGCCACTCCAGTCATGTCTTTCAATTTTTTAAATGCATGAAAATCAGTGAATGCTTTGTCATAGTGTAACAAAGTGGGCATGCCTTACACACCAGCCACAGTACACCAGCACATCACTGACCAACATGTACAACAGACACTGGGCAGTGACTGACCTTAATCAAATATATAGCATAAATGTAGTTTACAAAACATGAGTTTGGCAGCAATCTGTTCTGTCAGACAGAATAAGGGACAGCAAAGAGGTTTACTAATGGTTGAGCACAACAGTTTTAGAGTATGGACATGTGTGTTCACCTTTTACATATGCCAATAGCTGTCCATCACCTCTACCAAACTTATCAGCATATCTGGTTAGGTTGGAACACGACTTCTTTAAACAATACAATGGTATTTCAGCAGAAAGGCAGTCCATGGAAATTGCTTTCCTAAGAATAAGAGACAAAAACCCTGCATAGTTGTCAACCGTACCTGCCAATGTGGAACAAAGTGGCAAAAATGGAACACTTCCTTGCAGCATACTAAAGTCCATCTAAGCTGATCAGTGTGATGAAAATATATTTTTATATACTTAGGATTCAGTTCTATTTATCATGCATCGCAGTTACAATTTGACATAAGATTACCTTTCAACTTGTGCCACTGGTAGGGCAGTTCTTAACTACCACATTGACTCAAGTACTGTATCATGCAACACTATGAAATGTAACAGCTACAGCGGTTTAAGCCATGCAATCAGATTTACAACATTTAAAAACTGATTTAGTTCCTCCAGTGCTTGTTAAGTATATATAACGTTAATACATAATTCATTCAGTTTCTTTGCTCCCCCCCCAAAAGTATATATGTGGACTCAAGCGTTGTATTCAACTACAATCTAAAATCCAGGGAGCCAGCCTCCCTATTCTTAAAATAGAACCAAGATCACCCCATGGCTATTCTTGCATAATATAACTGAGTGCCCAGTTAAGCCACGCAGGAGTCGAGAATGGCAAACATACAATTACAATTCTCAGTTATCACACAACACAAAATAAAAACTAAAAATGGAAAGCCATCTTAAAAGCAGGGAATATCACACTATAGACAAATATAAAACAGCTAAAATTCCTACCAAAGTACAATATAATTGTCACACAGACTATGAGATCAATGGTACAAACTGATATAATAATAATATAATGGAAGGTAACACAATGGAAAATGCTACAAGTTATAACAATGAGCTATGCTGACAAGAACAGTTCTAATCCTGGTCCTGAAAGCCTGACCCCATCTGCTGGAACAGCTGAAATGCCTTGCACTGACAGCATCAACACCGATGTTACCAGGTCTGATGACACACCATCAGTGTAGAAGGTGACAGATTAAGGGCTGTGATCCTGAAGGCAAAACCACATCTGAAGTAGACCCACCTGTTTACACTGACACCTGCAGGCTGTTTTACAGTTTCATCTGTACTGAGTTTGAACACTGGCTGGTAAGAAGTTGTTCAAAGAAATTACTAGAAATGAAAGCAGGGAAGGAGTGCATCATCCATCAGTACACCAGATCAAGGAAGAGACAATCCCATCCCCTGCTGCAGCTTCACATACACCTTCATCATCTTCAAACAATGGTCTGCAGAGTGTCAGGGCAACCCAACAAACTGCATTACTACCTAAAATTACATGTGCTTGGCCTTACGAACATTTGGCAAATTAATATTATCTAGGCTGTGTTCAGTGGCTTCACAGGATTTCACACACTTCACTATCAGCCTACACCTTTTAGTTCTATTGTACTAGCAGTGACTGTGTCTTGCTTAAGACTACTATATTGATATACACAATGAATGATTTCCACGAGTGGGTTAATACCTTTTCAATGCCACAATACCCTTTAAATGACAATATCCCTTCCCTCATTTATAGTAACACTATACCACTGCTACTTGCCAGTCCAGTCTAGCATATGCAGGATACAATTACTTTATACTTAAAAATAATCAACCATACTATTAAATTAATAGGAGTCAGCAGTCTCTCATTAAAAGATTGAAGTTAACAATTATAATCAGTCCACCAGTTTTATGTAATTACCCTTTTATAATTCAAGAAACAACTAACCATAGCACAGGCTTTTCAAACAGAGTGCTAAAATACTTAAAGGAGTTGGGCAATAATACACCTTGAAAATTAAATATGCAAATAAATATATTCTTGCACAGGGAAATATACAATAAAAATAGTTTTAAACAAAAAGATGGTATTACACTGACTCTCAGCTAGCTGGTCCTACTACTAACTATAATCTATCTGAAAATTAAATATGCAAATAAATATATTCTTGCACAGGGAAATATACAATAAAAATAGTTTTAAACAAAAAGATGGTATTACACTGACTCTCAGCTAGCTGGTCCTACTACTAACTATAATCTATCTGCCGATTTAGTGGTTGAAAAGACTGACAGGCAAAATGTCTAGATGTTAGTTAACTGATCTAGGCAACAACTATTGTCTGCTCTCATCTAAATTCATGAAAATATTTTTTTAATGCTCTCCATCCTAAAGCACAATGAACTAGCCTGCTGCACTGAACTTTTAGGGAAGAGTCATGTGACCTGAAAAAAAACCTCCAGGAGGTGTCGTAGCACACTTACTTTCTACAAAACAGCTATTTTAGTGATGTGTGTGTGTGTGCTTGTTTTATACTGAATGATGCTCACCTTCAAATGATATCATCTATCCATTCACAACCTCTTTTTCCCATATGGGAGAAAGGTATCACTTCAACAGTGACAATCCTCTAGAAACAATGTTCACACCACTGGACAGTGATATCACTTCCTGCAAATTTAAAATTCTGAATCCAAACACCATCCAAAGCACTGTGGTTTAAATAACCAGAAAGATCCAAACCAGTTAAGGTAATCTATCTTTTTTAGGAACTAACACTTTTCAAAGTTTAGCTGCATCAGTTTTTTCATTATCTTCACATCTTTGCTGCGTCTTTACTGAAATAACAGCTACATGTTTTGTAAAGCTTTTCACGTTTTTCTCCTCTGCTACATTTTTACTGATAAACAATTACAGAGTTTGTACAGCTTTTAACAAAGGGTACATGCCTCCCAAGTACAGCCTCAGATATGTATGATGTAGTATCTTGTCTAGTAAGCTTCGCTTTACTGCTATGAATGGAAGCTACAAAACACCTGTCATTGAAGCCACAGAACAACATGTGAACTCTTTCGTCCTAGGATTTTTGGTTGGTGCAGGCAAAGAGTCCTTGGAAGATACAGATTTATCTTCCCTACTTTTCCACATTATCCAGTCTATAAGAATCAGAAAAAACTGGATCATGCCAGATCACCAAGGGGGATGACCATGCAGCAACACAAGAGGAGAAATTTGTGGAATTTCATCAAGAAACAAACCTTTAAAAAATTAACATATTTTTCCCACCTCGTAAAGTTCTGGAATCAAAAGCTTCACAAATATTATATTGTTGAGTTTAATGTCCTGCCCCTAAGAAATACTACACATGGTGTACCTGTGTTGGGAAGGACTTTTATGTATATATTTGAAGCATTTTTAAAAACTTTACCATTCATAACTGCAGAGTCATTGAAGTACCAAGCATCAAGCATTGGTATCAGGCTTGTCAAGACACTAATGGCTGACACACTGTACAACCACTAGTCTCTGATTACCAGGTTTTATCCCAGAAGACTGAGGTTGCAGTGTCCCAGAAATTTCTTCTTTATACACACACACACACACACACACACACACACACACACACACACACACACACACACACTCACACACACAGACACCAGTTACATAAAACAGAGCCGGAGCAGTTTCACCCAGTTTCAGATGCATAAAATAGAGCCGGAGCAGTTCCAGTTGCATAAAACAGAGCTGGAGCAGTTTCACTTACATAAAACAGAGCCGGAGCAGTTCCAGGTGCATAAAACAGAGCCAGAGCAGTTTCACTTACATAAAGCAGAGCTGGAGAAGTTTGACTTACATAAAACAGAGCCAGAGCAGTTTCAGATGCATAAAACAGAGCCGTAGCAGTTCCAGGTGCATAAAACAGAGCCAGGGCAGTTTTATTTACATAAAGCAGAGTTGGAGCAGTTTCACTTACATAAAGCAGAGCAGGAGCAGTTTCAGATGCAAAAAAAAAAAACAGAGCTTACTGTGGGTGACTCTCTGGCAGCAATGACGTGATTCCCGCGTACGTTTGTGTTTAAAATTCCCATGATGCGTGCAAGTCCTTCTTTGGGTCCTAAAACAGCTGTAAAAGTGTGTGGGGGGGTGCTCCCTTCCCCTCGCTCTATGGTTCCGGTGCTTATGTTTTCCTTATAATAAAACTTACCTTAAGCTGTACAAACAATGAAAAAATTAAAAATAACACCACTCTTGGCCTGTTCATAGAGTCAAGAGAAGCAGAAAAGAATCAAGCCACAGATTCACGCACGTCTTCAGGGGAAAAAAAAAAAAGAAATCCAAACAAACGATTGGTCCGCCTCTACCTCGTTAATGAAGAAAGCAAGGAAGATAAGAGGCGGGTGCAATCAGTGTTTTATAATAGCAGCAGATGCAGGGGGGAGGGAATGGAAGAACACAGCAGGAGACAGTGCTATGCGATGCGAGTCATGGTTTGGACTACAGAAGTGGGGGAGGGCACAGATGCTGCAGCACAGGGTGGTGAGAAGTGGGGAAGAACACACATTTTACATGCTTGATGAAGTAAAGCAAGTAAATAAAATTGCGCCCTTTATGGTGCCAGACTGAATGGCACCCTAGGCGGTTGCCTAATTCGCCTATGCCTAAGGCCGGCCATGAGAGGATAGAGCGGATGATTTGTAGTTGGTATAGTTGGAGCAGCTGAGAGAATTTTAGCCAGTCTAGTTGCTCTAGTGCTAAGCAAAGGTGTGACTTGTAGGTTTGTTTAGCTGCAAATCTGGCAATCTTATTATAGGTAGTTTCAAGCTTGGAAATAAGTGTAGAATTTAGGATTGTGAATATGTGGCAGCTGTACAGGAGTGTTGGGAGTAATAAAGCCTGGGAGAGAGTTATTCAGGCAGTGTTAGTTAAGTATTTCTTGCTACGGAAAAGGTGTCCAAGTTTTTGATGAGTTCTTTTTACTGAATTAGTAATATGGAGATCAAACTTAAGCTGATCATCTATTGTAACACCTAGCAATTTAGTACTAGATTCAGCTGAGATAATAGTGTTGTTGCAGGATAAGATGGTAAATGTACTTTTGAGTGTGGTAATGTTTTTAGGGAGGAAGAGTAGGAACTTAGTTTTTTTTGGATTAAGTATTAGTTTGTTTTCACTAAGCCAAGTCTCAATGGTGTGGAAGGATGCCTGGGTAGTTGAGTGGAGGTCAGTTAGGTTGTCAGCAGTGGTTATAACAGTTGCGTCATCGGCATATTGCACAAGAGATGACTGGGGACAAGAGGAATAGAGCAAGTTGATGAAAATATTAAAGAGTAGTGGTCCAAGTATGGACCCTTGGGGGACTCCCATTTGTACAGTGAGAGGGGAGGATAGTGCAGAGAGCCATTTAACTGATTGCTGGTGGGTAGAGAGATAGCTGGAGAACCAGGAGATAGTAGGGGGAGAGAAATGTAAGGTAGTGAGTTTATCTAGAAGGAGTGGGTGAGAGACAGTGTCAAAAGCTTTAGAAAGGTCAAGGAATAGACATGAGACAAGTTTGTTGTTATGACGAGCTAGGGAGATTATGTTAATGAATGATATGAGTGCAGTAGTTGTACTATGCTTGGGACGGAAACCATGCTGTTTGGGTGTGAGAATGTTTTCCTGGTGAAGGTAATGCATTACCTGCATGTGAATGCATTTCTCTAGGATTTTTGAGAGTGGAGAGAGTATGGCAATCGGTCTGAAGTTGGATATGTCTGAGGAGTTGTCCCCTTTGTGAATGGGTAGAGTAAAGAAATTCTTCCTTACAGTGGAAACATAGGATTCAGAAATGGATTGGTTGATTAAGATGGATACAGGATAGGCAAGAGGTTCAGAAGCAATCTGCAGGAAGTAAGAGGGTGGGTTGTCACCAGATGGGGAACAAGGTTTAAGTTTAGAGAGTAATGACTTTACATAGTTAGTTGATACTGCTTTTAGAGAGAAGGAGTTAGGGTTTGGAAGAGGTATAGAGTTTGTGGTTAATAAGAAGGTGAGGGGGATATGTGGAAGATTGTAAAGAGTGCGATAGGAGTCTGTGTGGTGCCTATTATCACAGGAGGGAAGGATATAGAGGGAATTATGTGCTGTTAGCCTGGGCTGGTACAGGAGCAGAGCCATTTGCTGGTTAGGTGGTCTTTGAGCAATTTTTTGAATTGGTGCAGGTTGATGGTATTAATGATGTGATGGGAAAGTGAGTTCCAAAGTTTGCAAATGTGGTGGGAGTAAAGAGCGTCACCAGCTTTGTTGTTGATTTTTGGATACATGGAGGAGTGTTTTGTCTGAGTATAAGAGTTGGCATAGATCGGTATAGGAGTAGAGTATTTGTTGTAGAGCTAGGGTTCTATTTGGTTGGTATACTAGTTGGTGGAAGAAAATTAGTTGAGAATAAGATATTTGTTGAGGGAGTTATAGCCAGTTTATTCAATGTAGGGCAAAGCAGTGGTGAGATCTATGAGGGGAGCTTGTAGCAAACCTGGCAATTTCGTTGTAGCATAACTCAAGTTTAGCAAGGTCACTTTTGTTAAGGTTTGTAAAGATTGGAGCAGTGTAAAGAAGAGTGGATTGTAGTTGAGTCCTAGTGATGCTTAGTCCAGATAGGTTTGTTAGGAATGGTTTGATTTTGTAGAGAGACCCTAGTTTGTTATGTTTTGTTTATAGTTTGGGCTAGGTGTAGGTCACATTTTAACTTGCTGTCAATTATAACACCTAGCAGTTTGGTTTGTGAGGTTGGCATCCAATGTACTAGTGTGAATGAAACCAGAAAGGAGCAAAATCAGGTCTTAAAAGGCCCCTGTCTCAGGCTTACCCATGCATGTGTAGGATCCAAAAGGTAGGAATCCATAGTCCAGAGATTAGTAGGAGGTATACAAGTGTAAGCAACTGCAAAAGAACATAATGTTCAACTGAGAAGGTAAGTCTGGAGGAAGGGTTATACTGGATGGCAGAAACTGGTAAAGCAGGGGATGGAAAACAAGAAAAATACAGGTAATTAATATAGAGCATTGGGGGGGGGGTTATCAATCCTATTAGAAGAAGGAGAGTTCTGGGAAAGTTAAAGAGGATCAGGAGGAGATATTGTTTTATTACAAGAAAGCAAGTGAATATCAGAGACGGGGAGAAGATACTGGGTTATGACTACCTAAAGGGAGGAATGAACAGCAAGGCAGGGGAGAAAAGAGTGAAATAGCAATTATATTTCATTGAGGGCTTCAGACTACCACAGAGCAAGTGACAAAAAGTGGGATAGGTTGATGAATCATCTAGCAGGAAATGGCAGAATGTGCACACTGGACAAAAAAAAACAAACATATATACATCAAGCAGGGTTGAAGGATTCTACAAAAAACTTATTTGCTAACTGGGTACAGATAAGAAGAGATTGAGAAGAGATAATGGGGGAAGTACAATTTAACTTCAGAATCAGAAAAAAGATAAAATGCAACTAAAAGTTGTGACAAAAAGTAGCCTGATTAATGAAAGATGGAGGGTAGATGGACATATGGTTAGAAAGGTATCCAAATGAGAGGAAATATACCTTCACAAGAAACATTTTGTAGAAGCAAGTAGGTTAGACAGGTTCTAAGAGAAGGAGCAAATAACACAAACAATGCAATAGATCCAGATACAGGAGACATACATATCAAATCATGTAGCATGTAGACTTAAGGTAAGGGTGCAAGAACAGAAGAACTTATGAAGGTAATGGAGGCAGGCTAGGTTTAAATGGAGTGAGACAGAGGAAAATAATGGAATGCAATGACCAATAAAGGAGTCAATACAGAAAACTATGACAGACAGGGACAAACTGGAAGAATAATGGTAGGATGAAATTAAGGTCACTGTCACGAGAAAACTGATGCATTCAGAAGGAATAAAGAGAAACAAAGAAATAAACGTGATTCAGGAGGGAAAGAGCAAGAGGTAGTACAAAATGAATCTACAGAAATGAAAGTAGAAGGGAAGCACTACAGATCAGAGAAAGAGTAATAAGAATGGAATTAGATTGTAAAATTATTATGGAGCAAGAAATTCAACAATTGTAGCAGAGGGTCTAGTCATGGATAGTGGGGGAGGCATAAGGGAAACAAGAAACAGGCAGATAGAAAGGTACATTGGATAAGGGGAAGAGACAGAGATTATCTGGAAGAGGATGACCTAATGAGAGAAAGATTCAATGAATACTACGGGGAGATTTACTAAAGATAGGAAGGGACAAAAGTCTCAGAATGGAACTGGGAAAGAATGCAGAGGAGTATTCACTGGAGGAAAAACAAGCACACAAGCTAATGCAGAGGTGACAAGGGATGAGATAAGGAAAATGCTATAGAAGATGAAGGAGAGGAATGCTGAAGGGCCACATGAATTCCTTTGAGAGTTCTTCAAATGGGGAGGGGAGAAAATATGGAAGGTCCTAGGAGAGGAGTGGAAGAGAAAATAGGACTAAATACAATCCTGGTTATTGACTAGAGTATCTATGATATTACATTGGGATGAAATGGCTAGGTTTGTAATGACCTCCAGGTCAATAGCCTAGTAACCTCCTATGATCCTGTTATCCTATAGCTAAAAGTATGAGAATGTCCAGGATAATTACAATACTTAAAAGGGGAAGAGAAATGCAGGAAGTGGAAAATTATAAGGCTATATCTCTAAGTAATGTAGATGCTATGATTTTGGTAAAGGTATTAGCAGAACGACTGAATGAAAAATGGCCAAATATAATACAAGCAGAGCTAAAAGGCCTTGTGGAGAGAAGGAATGCAGAAAAAATGGTGGGAGCTGTTGGAACTTACGCACAAGAAAGAACAGAACAGGAATTGGAAGGTGGGATTATGCTCGTTGATCTGCAGAGGCCTTTTATATGGTGAGTTAGGAAGTCCTACGGAAGATATTGCAGCAAAGGCAGGTAGAGAAAAAGTTCATACACTGGATGCAGGCCATATACTAAGACACAGAAATTGAAATTCTCATAAATTGAGCAGTATATAAGGAAGTGAGAATAAATTGGGAGACCAGACAGGGGTGCCCACTATCCACAGGCCTGTTCACATATGTGATTGAGGAGCCAGCAGTGGAATTCTGACACAGCTTTGAGGTACTTGAAGAAATATAGGGGACAAAATCTGAGAATGTATTATATGCAGATGACTACATGTTAATGTTAGAGGATGTGACTGCATCAATGAGAACTATAAGCCAGACATTCACAAAGTTTAGAGAAATGGTAGGACTGAGATACACCAACAAAAAGATGAAAGAGTCAGAGCTGTCCAAGTATGTAGGGCTCTATTTTGGGAACATGGAGAAACTCAAAAGTGAAAAAGCTAGAGGAAGTTGGAAAAACAGATAAGGGATACTGTCAAAAGGTTGGCAAATTAAGGTAACAAGGAGGATGATGGCACCACCAATAACCTTCCACTTACCCTGCAGCATTCAGGTAGACCCTGAAAGTGAAAGGATACAGCAGATGCAGAGAAACATAGACAATTTCATCAATAACATCAAGAGGAAAAGAGTTAGAGAAATAAAAATGAGAATGAGTAGTAAGAAAGGTCACTGAGGGCTTCTACATATCTCAAAGTTGGCATTCACATGTAACATAATTCACTGTAGAAAAAAAGCAAGGGATCAAAGCCTGACAATGCAGCATAAATGGTGTCTAGTCCCATGGGATTGGTAAAGGAAGGTAGAACAGAAGCTAGTAAATGCTGGAGGAATCTGTAAGACAGGCAGGAATGATGCACATATTCTGGGACCGTGGATAGGCACAAGAAGTCTAAAAGCATGCACATAAGACTTGGGCAGATATATTTCAAAAAGAAGCAGAGCATACTTGAATATGTTGTATATGGGCATAAAGAAAAGGGACAGCATCTGGGGAAAAAGTAAAATGAGCATTATCAGACTGCCGTGTATAAAAGTTAAACACATCATCAGTCAAAATTAGAAGTTGACCAAAGCAATACAGGAGTATGAATAACACATAAGGTTCCTAGACACGGGGAGAATATTTAATCAACTGATTATAATGAGGAAAGGAGGGGTGGGAAATATAAAAAAATGCAATGGAAAACATAATAGAATAATACAAGACTGAAAACCATACCTGAAGAAGGAGAGAGTAAGCCCAAAGAAAAATCAAGGGGAATGTTAAGATTAAAGTGGTACTACACTATTCAGGTAGTCTGTACCTTTATTCAATGAAAACACTGAAACAGTTCTGCTGTTATGACATTCGTTTACTGGATATGAAGTTGACACCTAGTTTAACAATGAAAGGTAATACATCAAACGTACTTCAGCTTAGAATAATCAAAGTCTCTCATACAAAAGAAAAAGTCCCAATCTTTATAGTGTCTTTTCTGCCTGCATCAGCAGTTTTGGAAATTTGCCAGAATAATATGTCTTTCCTCTCAAGCTGGTCTGCTGACAGTTTGTTCTCCATATCTTAAACATTCTGTTCTTGAAGAATAACTCCTTTCATCCTTGGCCTATCTTGCGTATCATATTGATGAGACACAGCTGCATACAAGAGTTCATCTTGACCTGCTTGTAGATAATAAATTTCACAGGCTGCACAGTTTATAAGAGATTTTACTTCTTATTCTTATTAACAATGAATGCCACGCTATATGTTTTTGCCAAGTCAGTTAACTGAGTGTACTATACACACTGAAATGCAGAACATTTATTTTGCAGTTTCAGAAAAAAAAACTGAAATCCATTTTAACCTGTTCGTTACTGTGACATGGAAGATACGTATAGAGATAGGGAAAGAGATAGGGATAGGATAGGGCAGCAAATGAGACATGAGATATGGTACACCATGCATACAAATTGGAAATGAATGTAATATACTGTATGGAGTTAATAAAATTAAAAGAACTGTGATGTAGGATTAAGGCCTGTACCCCTACAACTCACAGATGGTATAACATGTATGTTACAGCTATGAATGAGTAAGTTTACATTAAACTGATAGAATGCATTTTAACATACCTTTAATATTAAAATGGACAGTCAAATCAATAATGTCCTAAATATGGATTGGGGGTTGGCACAATGGTTAATGTGTTAATCAAACATAATTATTGACTAGGTTTAAAATGGCTCAGAAGGGCAGTTTGTCCAGTACCAAGCTATGAACCTATACCTTGTAGTACCATCAGTCATATGTGCCTTTAATAAGTATGCTGGTGGGTGAGATTTTAAAGTTCCTGCTGCACTTTTAGAAGCAATTCTGTCTGATAAAGGAACCATTGCTGTGCATTTGCTATGTATTTGGTTTCACTGGTTCACTGGGCAGTAGTATTATTACTGACTTCTATATTAATGGCAAGGTTTATTCAAATGCATGGTCAGTGAAATCACTATGACAATGCTGTGCACAAATTAATTTAGCTTGCAGTGTAGACAGCTTTTCAAACTAGCTGCACTTTAGGTATGTTACTTTTAGAATACGATAATAGACTACAATCAGATCAAGTCTATATAGTTATTGCAAGCTGGAGTGTATGCATGGGAGAAATAAAAAATTGGGAATGATAGTTAAAGCTTCATTTCAGGAGACAAGCTAAGTGACAGTAATAATTACTAGACATAACTACATTCATAGACTCATAGGTTTAGTGGTGATTACTAGGCCAATGACACCAGATGGCCTTTTTCAGTCTAGACATGCTTCCCAAATGCATCTTACAAGTGTTGATTCCCTAGGATTAATTTAAGGGGTATATGTAGGCTTGGGAGTGGGGGGGGGGGTCAATTGTTTAAATTTGTCTTTGGTGAAATCAGACTGGGTTGAATCAGTGTCTGAAGGTTTCCTATATTACAGTTAATCATTTCCATGATAGTTATTTCTATGGATTTGCATATGAGCAAGTCAGACTTATGAGTCTGTAATTACCTGGATCCAAAGGTGACCAGCCCCCATGCAGAGCTATGAGAGTTACAGTCCTCCATATGCTTGACGCAAAGCCTGTCTGGAAACTATGGTTAAATAGTGACTCTAGTAGTCCTGATAGGTTGTATGTCATGCTAATAAGGAGGCATCCTTACATATTGTTGTGGCCCCTCAATATAGCTTTCCAGGCCTTGGAGAGTGCATTGAGGAGCTGTTAACTAGAGATAGTGGGGAAGACTTGACTGAGAGTATTTCCTGAGGGGTGACAGGAGAGGGGTGTAAAACTGGAGCTAAATTTCTTGGCTAGTAGATTTACTACAGCGGCGGTTAAACAAGGTTAAACTATTCGGGCCATCTAAATTCCACTCTTCAAATTTTCCCTTAGAACTACCTTCCTCGAGCTGTACTGCTGATCTAACCAGCATATCCTATAACTGAAAAGTTCATCTCTACTTGATTCCCAAGTAGACTATTCTCTATCTGTAAAGCCTAGCACTTACTCCTACAGTACTTGCACCTTGATAAAGCACTCTTATTATAGATAGTACCCCACCAGCCTAAAACCCACTTCCCCCAGAGTCCTTTGATAGTCTCTTTATCTACTACTTCTAGTATGTCGAGGGATCAGTTGCTAGTGTCCTCTCCAGCTCAACTGGTGAACCTGGGAATATTGAGGCAATGTTACAATTGCCTCATGTACACAGACAATCCTCTCCTTCTCCCACAAAACACAAATACATGCGAGAGATGCAACTATACGGCCAAACTGGAGGCTGAGCTCTCTCAACATAGGACTGGCAAGACCAGACAGGAGGAGAAGGTAACCACACACAATACATACCCAGTCACACATGGTACCATCACAACTTCAAATCATACACATACTCACACAAAGACATACTCGGAGGCTCTGATCAAAAATTTACCAAAACAGCAGAGGCCACCAAAGCAGACACCCAAACAACTACCACCTCACGACCCAACACATGCAACACATAGACCACACAGTCAGAGTGTCAAACAGTCACAGCCCTTAAGGCCAAACAAAATGCCAGACACACTTGTCATTGGTGATTCCATAGTCAGACACACTGACGTCCCGCTCACCAGACTGAGTAAGGAGAAGGTCACAGTAAGCTGCCTGTTGGGTGCTAGAATCCGCCACATAATGCAAGCACTCAGGTCTCTCAACAGCAGGTACAAGTATGACTCAGTCATTGTCCACGCTGGTGTCAACGACCTGAGACGTACCTCCTTGGACTACATGAAAAGGGACATCGAGGAGCTCTCTGATTATGTAGCCCAGGCAGGTATGACCCTGACCTTCAGCAGTATCCTACCTTCACCTAGAATGATGCCACAATACAGTGATAAGATGATCAGCTTTAATAATTGGCTTAAATTCTGGTGTCATTCAAAGGGGATCCAATGTCTGTCTGCCTGGGATGACATGCTGGACAAGCCATGCTGCTTTGCAAGGGACGGCTTGCACCTGTCACCCCTGGGCTTCCGGATATTGGCAAAGGCTCTTGCCACCCCCATAGTGCCTTTTTTAGGCAAGGCTCAAATTCTAAACCTACCACCGTAGAACACCAAAAGGAAAAAACTAAGGGTAATGCTGCTCAATGCCAGAAGTCTCACTCTCAAGATGCACGCACTCGAGGCCCTTCTCAATATGGAGAACATCGATGTCTGTGCTGTGACAGAAACCTGGTTCAAGGCTCCTGAGAGCACCCCAGCACTAACAGGTTTTACCTCATATCATGCGTTCCGGCCCCAAAATCCGGACAACACCAAGAAAGGAGGGGGGGTGTCCATATTCATAAAGGACACCCACACCTCAAGGTTGGTGGCAATGCACGATGCATCGGAGACCATCCAGGTGCAATTAACCATAGGCAAGACTGCTCTGCAATTTGTAGCATGTTACAGGCCACCCTCTCAAACTCAGGAACCTCACATGGCCTTCCTGAAAACATTGGAGGATAAATGTATCTCCAAACACCATCATACTAGGTGACTTCAACTACCCTAATATAGACTGGGAACACTACTCAAGCCCGAACACTCTAACCCAAAGATTCCTGGAGTTCATAAACTCAAATGCCATGGAACAACTAGTCACCATCCCCACAAGAGGAGAAAACATACTTGATCTCATCATCACGAACATGGGATCAAAATGTTCAACACCGGAAGTATACTCCTCACTGGTGAGATCAGATCATAAACTAATCTCGCTGGAGGTCCTCATCCCGCCCCCACCTGAAACAAAAAAGACCACAGTGAAAAACTTCTCAAAAGCCGATTTCACACTTCTAAAAACTAGTGTGGTCTCCTTTAAGCCCCTGAGCCAGTGGTAAACATTACTCAAACCGCTGAATCACTTACAAATGCCTTCTACCAGCACCTACAGGACTGCATGGATCAGGCAATCCCAAACAAAACTAAGACTCTCTGTACCAAAGGCAAGCGTCCAGTCTGGTGGACCCCAGCCATAAACAAGCTCTACAACAAAAGGAGGAAGCTACTCCAAGATAGAGCAAAATCCTTGAAAGGTAAGACACCTTTGATCATTATAAGTAAAAAACTAAGAGCTCTCATAAAATCATCCAAGGCAAATTTTGAGAGAAAAATCGCCAAGGACTCTAAAGACAATCATAAGGCCTTCTTTAGCTATGTTAGAAACCTAGGAGGAAACTCCCAGATATGCTCAGAATTAGTTCAAAATGATGTGAAAATTACTGAACCTACACACATTGCTAACATACTGGCTGACAGGTTCAGTGCAAACTCCCCCCCCCCAAAAGGAGAGATATCTATTCCAGAGGATTGTAGCCCCCCAAACATCTCCAAAGCCCAGGTGAGAACTGCCCTCACTAAGGCAGAAAACACAGCATCCATGGGACCAGATGGTGTCCCCGGCTGTGTGCTTCATGAACTCAATGAGGAATTAAACCCACAGTTAGGACAGCTGTTTAATCTTAGCCTCACCTCAGGATACGTACCCAAGGAGTGGCGCACGGCGACTGTGGTCCCACTTCATAAGGGCGGTGCCTCCACAGACCCTGGAAATTACCGCCCCATTAGCTTGACAAGCCTTATCTGCAAAGCCATGGAGAGGATCATAATGGAACTCATAAATAAAGACATAGGGAACTTGCAGACTTTGGATCCAACCCAGTTTGGCTTTGTCAAAGGCATATCCTGCCTCTTAAACTTGGTTGACTTTTTCGAGACAGTCACCAAGGCCATTGATGAGGGAAGGCAGTCCATACAGCCTACCTCGACCTGGCAAAGGCCTTGACACAATACCCCACTCAGGTATCATCGAAAAACTCATCAGCTTGAATGTAAACCCATACATCACAAGATGGGTTGCAAACTGGCTAAGTGACAGAACCCACAGGGTCAGAGTTGCTGGAGCCATGTCAGACTCAAAGCCTGTCACAAGTGGTGTCCCACAGGGCTCAGTCCTGGGTCCACTCTTGTTCGGCATCTACTTTTCTGAAGTACAAGCAAACACAGGAGGGTTATGGCTGACAAAGTTTTCAGATGACTGCAAACTGGGCGCTATAGTCGAAAACACATCTGACACAGATATCCTCCAGAAGGGCCTCACAGAAATGGATAACTGGTGCCAGAGCCATGGCCTGAAGTTAAACGCCACAAAATGCATAGTCATACCCTTCGGGAAAAACAAGGTTACCCCTAGCTACCATATAGGTGGCAATCCACTGAGCACAGAAAAAGTCATCAGGGATCTGGGGACCCAAGTTGACAGTAGCCTTTCGTTTGACACTCATGTTGCTAAAGTAGTTAGGAAAACCTTCTATATTGCCCACCTGATCATGAAGGGATTCACATCTAGATCAAGGGAGGTCATCATCCCCCTGTACTCATCACTCATTAGACCTATGATTGAGTACAATGCCCCGTTTGGAATGTATCTGACCAGACACCTGCTGCAGCTTGAAAGGCCCCAAAAGTTCCTCACCAAAAGGATAAAGGGTCTCAAAATATGTCTTATGCTGCCCGACTGAAAGAACTCCAGCTCTATTCAGTCTCATACTGCTTGCTCAGAGGTGACCTGTGCCTGACATATAAGGCCATGTCAAACCCAGATTTGATGAATATGCTTCACCTCAAAAATCTAGATCCTCAGAACCACAAGGGCGGAGACTTAAACCTTGACACGGTTATAAATAGAATGTGCTGGAGAGACAGATTCATCACCCAGAGACTCCCTATGCTGTGGAACAAAATCCCGGTACATGTGAGGCAGAGCACCTCGCTGGCCTTGTTCAAGAGGAATCTTGACCAATGGATGGGAGATCGCAGATATACCCCAGGGATTACTTCAGTGTCACTGCTTGACAGAGGCACAGAAAAATGATAGGCATAGTTTTTATTCAAACTAAAGGGGTGGCAAAAGCCACATAACTATGGGCTAGGCTTATAAATGCCCTTGGGCAGATAGCCTAGTATGAACCTATGAACCTATGAACCTATGAACCTATATCTTCTAGTTCGGTATAGGTGGCTCCATTTACAAATAGTTTGGAATATTATCATGCATTGCCTTTGAGGTTGCTGAGATAGCTGCAGCATGCCTTGAAATTGTCCTTGACCTGCTTGGCTATTCTTACCTCAAAATTGGCTTTGGTAGACTTGATTGCCCCCCACCCCCAGAACTTGTTTAGATTCATGAGGGAGTTTTTTTTTTGTTTGTTTTTTTTACCTTGCTGGGCACTGTACTTTCTAATTTTGTCACCATTTTCAACCTTCTGCTGTCTCTGTTCATCCATTAACTTGATTGAACAGGGTTAATGTGAAGATTTCCACAAATGGTTTATAGAGCTCTCATGGTTGGGGGAGGGGGGTTAGAGTATCACTTAACAGTAAGAAGTTTGCTTAGAGTATGTCCTAAATGTTCCATGGCTAGCTGTGGTGTGTTTTATATTTATTTCAAAGGAGACAGCTTTATGGTCCAACCTGATCAGTGAGGACATTACACCAAGGGGCAGGCAACATTCTCTCATGTTTGTGAGGACCAGGCCAAGGATATTAGCATGTCCAGTGAATAACACACTTGCTGGTTCCAGGAGTGGCATGTCCAGGAATCTCTGGACATACATGTTTGTGGTCATATATGATTTCCAGTTTGTAGTGGTGTAATTAAAGTCACCTATGAATATGGTGCAATTTGAATGAGGACTGTCTCCAGTACATTTAAGTGTGTGTTATGGGTTTTCTGGGTTATCGAGGTGGACCTATGGCTTGCAAGGATATGGTATGAGACTTTGACTATAGTAATGAGGACATGGAGAAACTCAACTACGCCATGCAATTTGACCAGCCTTGAGGTGTATTTGTTTTTGATGTAAATTGAGACACCACCACCTTTTGTCCATTCCTGTGTGGTAGCTGGTCTAAATGTCTGGAACGCATTATACCTATACTTCAAGTTGCTCTCTGTGGCTTTAAACCATTTCTCATTAATCACATAGACCTTTACATTCTCCAGGGTGAGGAGGGCTTGCAGGGAGTGGAGTTCCTTGTTTAGACTCCTGGCACTGAGTAGTAACACTATTAGATTATCCTTGGCTATTTTTGCTTTGTCAGAAGGCTCATAACCCCCATAAAAGCACTATATGGATGGAAAAGGTTTCAGATAATATTCAATAGCCTAGAGAAGACAGGCGTAGACCATCCCTGGCAAAGCAGCATAGTCTGTCAGCCATATCTTTCTTGACTAACAGACGTATTCCCTTTGAATGACATCAAAAACTAAGCCAATTATTAAAATCAATTATCTTTTGTTCATATTGTGACATCATCCTTGGGGAATGTAAAATGATGCTCAATGCTAGAGTCATATTGGCCTGGGACACATAGTCTGACAGCTCCATCATGACTCTTTTCACATAGTTCTGGGAATTACATCTTATGTTTACACCTACATAGATTATGGCTATGTCATACTGATACATATGGTTCAGTGACTAGCATATGTACATGATCTGGTAAAGCCTGACCCCTGGAAGGTAGTAGACTGTGACTCTGTCTTTACTCAGCCTGGTGAGTGGGACATCTGTGTGTCTCATAACATAGTCTGCTATGACTAAACATTGGTATGTGAGGTGGTTTACCTTATGGGCTAAGTAACTGAAATGCTGTGAGATGTGGCTATATGTGCCTTGGTGGGTGTTATTTTTGCAAAGTGCGTTTAATGTTCCTGAGGACACTTATTGTACATGCAACATCTAGGAGACCATTACATTTAACAGCCCCAGTATCTGTGTGTCTGGTAACGTGTGTGTGTGTGTGTGTGTGTGTGTGTGTGTGTGTGTGTGCGTGTGTGTGCGTGTGTGTGCGTGTGTGTGCGTGTGTGTTCCTGATAACCTGTTTGGTATTATAAGTGCTTCTATGTGAGACTCTTGCCTCTAGTTGGTTTGTGTAACTACATTTCTCACAACCTGTATCAGTTTGCCAAAGAATTAGATGGTTGTCAGCAAAAATAAGACAATTACCTCAGAATGCCTATATCTACCAATATGTCTGCAGAGATGGTTGGAAAGTCCATATCCAGGGTTTCAGATCCATATTATATGATCTACAACGAGATGATGCAAGACAGGTTCTCAACTGGATAGGTTATGTAAGAATCAAAACAGTGTAAGAAACTTCTCTGTGTGGAAGATTTTCAATCCATATATATCTAGTTAATCACTGTATATTAATCAGATTAGACAATGGTAGTAGAAGTACCGAACTTAAACTTGTCTTAAGTCAAAAAAATAATAAGAAAAAATATATAATTAAAATATTGTACAGTATTACTAAGTTTTCGAAAGTAATCCAAGCAGGATAGGCAGTCTGTTTCCAGTTGAAAATACTTTATTAAGTACAATTAATGGCACTTGTGTAAGAATCAAGACTGGCTAAGACTAAATTGATGCAGCAGTGTTCCTTAATGTAGAAACTAATTGTGAACATTTCAGATGTTGTTTTTGGTGGAAATTTTCAATTTTAGTACCTGCATCAATATCAGGCACTGGTAACTGCTTCTGCTGTGCAATAGCAAGCCCTCCCCAAATGAGACTGCTGTATACAGATTAAAAAAAAAGTAAAAACAGTAAACAAGCAAATTAGCCCTTTGGCCAATCACATTAATCACACACTAAGGTTTTCTCAGTGATTTTCAGCAAAGAATGAGATTAGGCTACTTCCACTGTCATTAGAGTGCAAACCTAATCCTTCTAAGTTTAAGTTACAAAAAGCAAGCTTAAAGTGCAGAAAATAATCAACTTGTATAGTAGTTCATCTCACCCTTCAGATGAGATGTTAAACCAAGATTCTGTCTGTTTGAGATGGTGATAATTCTGGTGGTTGTAAAAGATCCCACAGCACCTATCAAAAAGAGTAGGGGTCCTTTATTTGTATTCTATTTGCAGCTCATTTACACCAATATTATATATGTAAATATTTACATATTCACATATTATCATTGCCAACATTCACAATGAAGAGGAACCAACATTTCTTTACTGGACCCCCTCTCCTTCTCCCACAACCACCATTTTTTATAGCGGCTGGAAAAAACATTTCCCATTAAACATAATAAGTGTTTCTTTCCAAATAACTTGTGAAACATAAAATATTCTTCTATTTTTATTTTGTTCCCTTTTTTATATCATTATAATATTCATATGCTATCATGTCCATGTTTATATCTTTTCCTTTTGAACCAAGATTCAAAGACAAGGTAGAATTTCCAAAACACAAAACCATTAACAATAAAACTCAGAGGCAGCAGGTGCTGGAATGAGGATGCTCAAACATTAAATAAACAATTCCCAAAATAAATTTAATAATTTTTCAGAAAAACAACAAATACAAAAACTCATGCTAACCCCTTTTGTCTTTTCCAAAGGACTTCATCAGGGCATGAGTTCAAGTACAGGTGTAACCATTTAAATATCAAACTCCACCCAATCAAGCACCTTCATAAACTATTAGTTGGTAGTGCAGCAAAAGCACTAATGTCAAATGCTGAATGTAAAAAAAAAACTTGATATATTCAGCACTTAAAAGCAAGTAAGACAACATAAAAACATTTAAGATTTAGTGCAAATGATTCAGTATATGAATATAAAATAGCTTGCAAAAAATTGTAATTTAAACATTCTCAAATTCAATGCACTGTTTAAAGAGACATGCTCATTTAATCCTGTTTTTGCAGTAGCAATTAGGCATATATACCAAATTAATTCCCCATATTCCAATACTGCCTCCCAATCCCCACTCCTATGGTTAATTTCAACCTCATCATTCAGCCAAAATTTTAATTTAGTTTTTGATGCAACAATACTTATTTTAGTGTGTTTGTATAAGGCATCATTTTTGTTCTTCTTACCTATATCATATGTATGTTGATACATTCTTTTTTTAAAGTCATTCCATTTTACCTATGTAAAAACTACAACAATCTTTACAAACACTAATATATACAAACACCCTTGGTCAGACAGTTTACTGACACTTTTTAACCAGTCTGTTTTTGTCCCTATATTTTATAGGGACGGTGTCAACATCCAACACTAGACTGCAGTAATTACATATACCACATCTTCATATGTCTACTTTCCTGGTGATTCCCCTAGTATAGTTCTTCTTAACACTGTTTTCAAAATTGTTCTTCAAGTTGTATCCCCTTTTTATATACAAAAATATGGCATTCACTAGGCATTCACCCACACAGTCCTGTAACAGTAGTCCTGACTCAAAATGGTCCAATTCCTACAAATAATTTCCTTAATCAAAACTGAATTGGTGTTATATTTTAACACCATGATATTGTTGTATACAGTTCCTGATTGAGAATGAGCCTTTACATCTAAAATAGTTATATTAAATGAATGACCAGTGCCTAATATTAGGCTGTATATGTTAGATCTGTCTTTTGTAATGTCAGATCTGATCCTATTTATTAAGTCATCTGGGTATTCCCTTTCTCTATACATTTCACAAAGAGTTTCAAGTTCCTTTTCATAAGATAAGTCATCAGAAACCATCCTAAATATCCTAAATATGTGGCCTCTGATCAAATTAAGTTTTAGCTTAGTTGGGTGTCAACTATTGTAGTGTAGATAGGAGTTTGAATGGGTAGGTCTCCTAAAAATGTTTGATTTGAAATCATTGTCAGACTTCACTATTGTGATGTCCAAATAATGCAATTTATCCCCTGATAAGTGAAAAGTGAAATTCAAAAACTTGGTAGTGTTGTTGATATACTCAGTAAAATTGCCAAAATCTTCCTCTGTACTTATTAAAAAATACAGATGTCATCCAGAAATCTGTAATATTTGGTCCAACTACAAGAAAATGGACCTCCAAAACCAAACTTAGTCTCCTATCTCCACAGTACCATGTTTACAAAAATGGGACAGCAAGATGCCCCCATAGCCACACCTTTAAGCTGCCTAAAATATTCACCTTTGAAGTATAGACACTTATTATTTAATACTATCTCCATAAGGTCTACCATAAGTTAATCCTAACTTAGTCAAAAAAAAAAAAACTTAATTAAAAGGGCTTCCCTAAACCATTCAAGCCCAAGTTCATGTAGGATAATCCCAAAAAGATCTGTAACATCAATAGTACCAAAATTAAGATCTTGATGCCATGTGTCACAAGTCACTTTTCTCAAAAAGTTCCAGGAATCTTTTAGAATATGGGGGCAAAAATGTATAAAAGGTTTCAATTTTTTGTCCCATAGTACAGTAACGGAATGAGTTTTTGACCCATTCTGTTGCTGAAAGAATGGGTCTAATGGGTCTAAGGGTCACATCAAGAATCTCTTTGTAGATCTTAGGGATGCCAAAAATAGATGTAACCTTAGGTTTGGCATAGTATAAATAATTATACTCATAATAAGTTAAAGTGCCTTTCATTAGACTGTCATACATAGGCACCTATGTTTTTGCATGCTATGTGTATTTTGTTCAGGGACACAACACAATATTTCCTATCACCATGAAGTAAATTCAGCATTTAACCTGAATGATGGGAGGGTGGCATAATGGTTAAGGTGGTTACCTTACATGCACTAGGTGCAGGGTTTGATTCTCACATAGGATAATTGGCTAGGCTTAAAATGGCCCACAAGGGCAATTAGCCTAGTAGTAATCTATGAACAAATGACAGTGTCCATTATAGCAGTGCTCCCTCCCTTGTCTGGTTTCATAATCCTAATGGATCTGTCCTGGGAAAGATTTCATAACAAAACCCATTTTTTTTTTTTTTTAGTTAAATTACTTGTTGGCTGGGTAGCCAAAAGGATTGTAAATTTATTTCTCAAATTATCTTTCAGACACACTGAGGACCAGGTGCAGGGGTAGAGTAAATGTACTGGGAATAATTAAATACTTGTCATATACTTTCCAGGATAAAGGGTTGTTGTGATAATAATGAGTTAGGTTAAGTTTTCTAACAAAAACATTTAAATCCAAAAGTACATCAACTGCTTCCCCATAATAATGTGGAACAAAAGTAAAACCATTTTGAACAAGTCAAAATGCATGTCAGAGATAGTTAAACCACTCAAGTTAAAAATGCGGTAATCACATAATGTATTTAAAATACCATTGTATTTAACTATAATACTGGAAGAAGAAATATACTTTAATTCTTAAATCCCCTGCTCTTCCCCTTTCCCTGAGGACCCAATCAAGTCCTGGGTTTACAGTTTTGTACTGCGGTGTTCTCACATTTTGGGGGTAACCCACATTGTGTGAAAGAAGTCTCTCCAAACTCCCGAGGGGAGGAAAGTTGTTCACAGATAAACAAGTGTCAAAATTGTCAATAGTTTCATTATTAAAACAACCACTGTTAAGGTTACATAAATCCAAGTTGGGTCTAGCATCATTCACCACCAGGGTTAACAGTTGGGGGGGTGGTTGAGTTTAAAGGGACAAGGGTAAGCCATGCCCTTTTTATATTGACAGGCATCACTGTCTAATTTCTTAAGTTTCTGCTGTACAACAGTATCTGCATACTTATATACACTGACAAAAATGTATTTGTATTTCACAACATTAAAATTAAATAATAAGTCCTTTTTAATATTTTGATCATCAACTTGGAGTTCTTGAGTAAGGGAATCAATCTTATGCTTATTGTCTTTCATCAGAAAGTTTCAATAAATACTAGTTTACAATGATCAAACAAAGAGATCAAGTTGAAGTATAGGGTAGAGTTTCTATCCAGACCATTTGGGAACTTCCAAACAAGTTTGTACAGAGTTTTTTTTTTTTTTCAAAATGAGCTAACTGCTCATTTGAAATCATAGCATTCTGGGAAGAGGTGTGAGGTATAGATTGTATTAAGTCCACAGGCTTGAAAATTCAATTCTCAAAAGAAAGTTCGGCTTTGATATTGTTGACTGCACCTGGCACCACACAGTTGTTGTAATCAGAAGTCCGAACATCTTGAGGTGTTGTAACATTCTTGTTTCACAACAAGTGAAAGGATGGAAAGCAAATAGTAGTTTGTAAGCCAACAGAGGTCAACAGAACACTGCTGAAAGCCATATTACTCTGATTCACAGCACCAATGACTTCACATCCACTGTTGTTATTTTACATGGAACAAGCCATAAATGTGTTCCTTTCCTGGTCCATTATATGAATGGGAAGTAGTTTTATAGTTCCGAAAAAAATCTTCACACATTTTTTTCCATAATTGTCTTACTCTTTTACATGTTAACAACACATGCTCTGCTGCTCCTTTTGCCCAATATAAAAAAATCTTTCAGTTCTCTTTTTATATGGCATATTACTTTTAACAGGAAGTTTATTTATACTTAACCTCCATAAGAAGTCCTGACATTCTACTCACATTTTGCACCATTTTTTTCTTTCTTTGATAGCTTTTATTTTTTTTCTTGCAAATTTTACCACCTATTGATACAAAATGAATGATCCATTATCTTTTCATACCATGTTTTCCTTTTTTCTTTACATTATCAATCTTTATCTTCCATATTCTTATCTTTTCTAAAATGTACATTTTGTTATTATGTTCTTTTTTATCTTATTAGATCTAGCTTCTTCCCACATGTCTTTAAATTTACAATCAAATATCTTTTCCACTAATTTCTCTTTATCCTTTATCCATATAGCACTTTATATAACTTCAAAGAAGCTCCAAATGCTATTGAGATTATTACTCCTAAGCCACTGCTTCTTTATTCCTATATAACACTCTTCATTTAAATGGATTCAGTTTAGAATTCCATATAAATGAGAAAATTATTTTCATTATTTCCTTTTCATACATTTTTGGAATCATGTAAACACTTGCTAAATATACCATTTTATTTATCAACACAGAATTAACAACATTCACTTTCTTTTCATATGACAACTTATATATTTCCATAATGCACATATTTATTTTATACTCTTAATGTATCTTGTGATTCTCTTTTCTTTATTTTGTGAATAACAAACTCTATTCCTAATACCTTAATTTCAATTAAAGTAAATTGCATACCTACTATTCTGTTACTACTTCCTAATCCTAGACATGTTTCTTTATTAAGATCCATCCCTATTCTTTTTAATAATTCTGTTAAATATTGAATTACCTTTTTCCATCCAAAATATAGTTTTGCTACAAAAACTATATTATCTGTATAAGTCATTATTACAGGAATGTGTACATACTTGTCCATTACAAATTCTGCCTTTTTATTTTATTCTTGATTTTACAAGCTATTAAATTCATAATTGCAACAGACAAAGTTCTACTCATTAGACATTTTTGTCTAATATCATTATTCATTTATACTTCTTGACTTAACCACCATTAATTAGTATTCTTGCTCTATTGTTTTCAATAGCAGTCATATATATTCTTTTATTTTTTTAACTAAGATTGTAGTTATCCATATATATCTATAACACTTCATGTTATCTTGTATCAAAGGCTTTATTAACAAAACCTACCATACATTTTTGCTTTCCTTGTAATCATTAAAAAGTTCTTGGCGACCTCTACCTTTAATATCAACTGTACTTTCTTATACAATGGCTTGCATTTTATTTTCCATCCTCTTCTGTAAAGGCTTCATAAAAAATCTTATAATCAGTATTGTTTAATACAAGTGGCCTCCATTTTTTATTTCTTTTTTATTTCCCATTTCCATAAGAATTTTAAGATCTTTTTATACTTAAAATGGTCTACCATCCATTCATTCAAAATTTGTATAAAATAAATATTTTGCCAGTCCTTGAGTTTTTTATACATTTTGTAATTAATTCCTTCTGAACCTGGTGCTGAATCTATATTAACTTGCATAATTATTTCATATATTATTATTTCTCTTCCATTTCTTATTTCATTAATGCTATGCACTTTTTAACTCAACAGTCTTTCTTGGACTTCTTACTTCCCTTCTTTTTGTACATACTCCACCACTATTTCCACATTTTGTGTTTGATTTTTCTGAATTTCATCATTTTTATTCTTTATTTGCCTTATTACACTATTCTTCTCTTTTACTATTTTCCTAAATATGCTGATACCTTTTCATTTTTCCTTGTAGTAAATATATTTGTTTAAACCTTTGATTCTTTCTTTCTTTTTTCATATATTACTTTTTACATAGAATTCTATTTTGTCATATTATAATTTTTTAAAATACTCTATCTATACATCCACATATTTTTCTTTTTTTAATCTCTTAACTTTCTCTATACTTTCTCTTAAATCCTACCCACCACTCAAGTCTAATTTTTGTAAAATGGTACCACTGTTAAATGTTCTTTCCATAACTGTATAATTGCATCCTCTAAACGACCTTCTATATTCTATTTTTTCTTTTCCTATCTTAATATATTCCTATTCATATTACTAGATGATCTGAAACTTCTGTCCTTACTATGTTTTCTATTATTTTATCTCTTCTGGTATTAAAAAATAATAATCTTTTTTTTAAACATATTTATTTCATATGTCCACCCTTTTCCATTCCATAAAGTTAACTTTCCACATTTCATTACTTCCTCCATTATTGGTTTATCTTGTCCCTTTTACTTTCTTCTTTATCTTAAATCACAGTTAAAATCTCCTGTCATTGTTATACTCATGTTCACTATAAACATTCTCTTTCTTTAACCATTACATTGGCATAACTTGTTAAAATTCTATATACTTGTTCCTGCTATTTAAAATTAAGGACAGTCACTCTACCCATTTTTACTAAAGTTTTATCTAATATCTTAACTGTTCTCCTGTATAAAATTGTAATGTCAGAACAACACAGATTTCCCAAATTCCATATTACATGCCCCTCCATAAGTTTTCTGTATGTAATCTTTCTTCTTTTGTTATAAACCTTAGAGCTTCAAATATAATTCTATCTGTATCATGATATTTGCACAATTCTATTATATGATAACATTATTATTATTTATAATACTCTAATTATTTATTTTAGTGTTTTGATCTGTCAAATATTGTTTATTTTACCCTTCACTTTCTTCTTTCTATCCATTCACTTTCTTTTTTTCTTTTACATTTATACTCTTACACTTTTTTTGATCTTTAACTCTTTACCTATATAAGTTTTCTTTATAACCAAAGTCTAATTTATATCCTCTTCTTCTCTAAATTCAGAATATTTTCTACACCTCTATCTATTTTGTCTCAGCAACTTCCTTTTCTTTTGTCATTTTTATTTCTGTTTTTTTTTTTTTGCTTTATCGTATCCTTTTCCCATGTATTTACTTTCTTCAATTTTATTTTCACTTTCTTATTCTGCTTTAGAACAGTTGATTGTTAAATGTCGTTTCAGTTTTTATAATATACTCATTCCATGGATTTTCATTTTTCTTTTGTTTCAAATTCACTATAAAAGTCCTCCATACCTTGCACAATCTCAAAAAATGCCACAAAAGTCTCTAAGAATAAAAGCCCTTATCTCTTGAATTTTAATGCCCAGAGGTAAAACAACATTGTCCCATACCCCATACCTGTTTAGTGCAGAGTCACTCTTATTTTGCAGCCCTACCACCAGTTTTCTTTTATTTAGATCCTTGATTTATTTATCTTCTCTCTCAATGTACTGTCAACCAACACACCATCCTCTGAGTTGGGATTCACCTCTGCTCCCTCACTTCTGGTTTCAATGATGCACAATGTCTAACCAGTCATGACTGTCCTAGGAACAAAATGTGTGCTCATAATCTCTGGTGTTACTGTTTTCAATTACCATAGTGAGTAGTGGAAGTTCCCCAATGCTATGGTCAATTTTCACCTAGTAGCATAAATACCACCTTGTGTCTCCCCGAAAAAGAGGCTACTAACCTAGGTAGACTAATCAGGTTAACAAGGGATAAATAAATACATTCAGGCAGTAAATGCTTAAAACAGACAGGAATGCAAAATTCAACAGTTTAATTGCAGGGGCAAAAACAACAGTACTGTACAGTGATTTAAAGTGCACTTTACTCTTTCTCTGTCCAAAAGCAAAATAGTAGAACTTGTTCCAATGTGTTTCCAGGGAAGTAGTACTAACCAGTTTAGTACACCCATGGGTCTGTCTTCTCTTAGCAGACACCCTGGATAGAACTTACAGCAGTTGGATGCAACAGAAAGTCATGCTGAACAAATGCCCTGGAGAGGTTCTCAACAAAACTGCAACCAGATAACTTTCTTAAGTTCCACACACAATACCCTGCCACAATCTAGCAGGAATCAATGACCTTCAACTCCTTCTCTCATCGGGAGCAAAGCAGTAGCACTAATCTTAAATTGGCTTTGATGAACCACATTTCAGATTTTTCAGTGATTGGTAATCTCTGGAAATACTAGAAAATAGAGTTCCCTTTTCTCACCAGGAGCAAAACAGAAGCAATAATCCAAAGCTGATTCATAACAAGCAGTTCCTAGGATCACCAGTGAATGGTAGCCTAGTCTCATATGCTACAGATTTTAAAAGTAAGATGGAAAAAGGGATTAATACTCATAAATTTGTTCTGTGTACTATGTGAGTGGGATGGTATGAAACAAAACATATCTTAAGCTTTAAGAATCTAAGATGAGGGCCTTCCCTGTTAACCTTTTACTCCATGGTAGAATGAGCAGATAAGATGAGACTGGGAGGATCATTCAAAGGCAAATTTATACTTGGGGTGAGCAACACAAAAGCCACCAAATTTAAAAGCACAATAGGGATGGGGTGGGTATATGGGAAAAATCAAACTGAGTCAGACAACAGCAAACATCACACATCACTTCAGCTTAATAATAATGCAGCTAAATACGAAATCTTATTTCTCAGCCCCTCTTACTAATTAGTTTGTATTCCTTTTCTTCACTAGCTGGCCCTAGCTAAAATGTTTTAAAACCCCACAAATAAAAAATAAGGTAAACCAAAATATAAAATAAATGAAAAAATATAAGAGCAAAATAATGTCAATAATAATAATAATGATAATAGAAGTATGCAAACCTTAAATGAATACTTCCAACAGAAAATCAAATGCAAATTCAAATACATTTCTAAAATCATTTTAACTCTTAGAGAATTTGTTTATTTATTTATTTATCTTACATTTGTTTACTGGGGATGTCCGACTGGCCCAGTGGCCCTTTTTTAGTGGAGGCCCAGGGAGAAAAGTGCCATTCCCAAAACACATTACAAACAAAGAAATTGATACCAATCAAGAATACATAACTTTGGTAAATATAGGTAGTAAATAGCTTATACATAAACAATAAAAACTGAGAGATTAATATAAATTTGAATGAAAAGAAAGAGGTCAGCAATAAAATAAATAAATATCCCTAAAATGCTGTCCAAATTATTAAAGTTACCTGATTACAGTACACAGAAACATCATGGATTCTCCCTACATGGCCATATTCACAAGGTATGCAATTAAATATTTACTATTTTAATGCTAAGATTTGTACACCTCATTTCATTTAACTATACTTCATTTATACTTCTTGTATTGGGTCATACTTACACAGGGTATTGTGCTTTGATTATTTACATGTGATGTTTTTGTCCAGCACCAGCAGTATGGAACATCCCATACCTGATGCCTCAGAATCTACAATCTCTGATAATGATGGCATGATCAGACTGTGTGCTGGATACAGGGAGTGTGAGCATAGCATCCCTTTTACAGACAATGGGCACAGTGTCTGTGCCTATAGATACCTAGGATACATACACCACACTGGAAGGTACCACTAAGTAGATACATGTCAGAACCTTCTGCTAGCATTCATGGGCGGAAACTTACACACAAGGGGGTTGTTAACTATACTTTCTGGAGACATGGTTACTGCCAAACCCTCAAAGTTAGTCTGTAATGACCTATGGGATTGCAAGTCCCATAAGTGTAATTGTTTGGATAGACTCTGTCACATATTGGAATGTGTTACTTCATCTCAGGTTTGGCTGCCCTTGAGGTGAATTTATTGGCATCCATGTCTTTAACACTTATTGGACACCAAATCATAATTATCTGTATCGTGAAGCATTTTTTTTTACATTTGGTCTCATGTGAAAAGTTCCACTCTTTCTTCATTTTTATAATTAATTAATGTATTTATCTGTTTACTTTACCTGACAGGCTGTCAAGCCTTTTGCCAAACATCCTATAGTTTCTTTGTCAGGGTGAGAGCCATCACATTTGTTCCTTGAGCAGGATAATTCCCTGACTACAGCATATGGTTCTATTCATTCCATTCTAATCTGATAGTCAGCAACTGTGAATATGCTGTCATTAACATGTTAAAGGCCCTATCCTTCACCCAAATCTAACCTCTCACTGTGGAGGCTTAGGTCTTCTGCAGTTGCTGCATTCCAAGGAAGACTGGTGTGTGTGTGTGTGTGTGTGTGTGTGTGTGTGTGTGTGTGTGTGTGTGTGTGTGTGTGTGTGTGTGTGTGTGTGTGTGTGTGTGTGTGTGTGTGTGTGTGTGTGTCCACACATCCTAACCCACTGGCTACCAATACTACTAGGTCACTACTCTAACATATTGAGCTTCATGCTCTTCCACAACACATGTGTTGGAATTGGCACTGCAATAGGCCAGACTGCCTCCTTCCCCCTCACAATGGGTGTGCGAGAATCAGCCACTCCATCTCACTTTTCCTTAAATGGGTTCTGCAGCTTCCACTTTCACTAACTGAACACAGGTGCTTCATGGCACAGGCAGGGCTATGTGAAAGAGCACTGAGCAAATATTTCCATTGATTGTTTAGTGTCTGTAAAAGGAAATGAGAACATACAGAACAGTGGTCATATGCTTAAGAATTAATCAGAATTGTAATGCTTGTTTTCAGTAAAGTTAGTAGAATGTAGTACTGTTTAGTATAATCTGCTCAGATAAATCACTTTTAATAACTTTCTAACCCCAGTACACCACCCTGTTGTAGCTCACAAATCAAATTACTGGACAGTATTGATATGCAGTTTCCTAAATTCTCAGTAGCCAGCTTGGTGGACATGGGCATCTTGAGACAATGTAGAAATTGTCTCATGTTTACTGACAACCACATAGTCCGTAAAAAAGCAGACACAGTATGTGAGAGGTCTACTTACACAATGACACTGGAAGCTAAATTATCACATACAAGTGCACATCAGGTTATTGAAACCATGCATACTACATCCACCTCATATAGTACACAACACAGAGATAGAATAACATATGCTGAGACACTTAAAAGCAGCAATCTTCCTAAACAACAAAGATTACTTAAATCACCAATTGTCAAAGTTATGGCTCACCAAGCCCAAAGACACACAGAAAAAAACAAAACCTAACATTAGATATACTGTCTCTTTCAGTGGATCCCCAAACACAAAGCCCCCAAGGCAAGCAAACACACTTTTCTGGACTCTCGTCATAGGGGACTCTATTGTAAGATAATCTGATGCACCTCTAACCAGGATGAACAAGGAGAAGATAACCATTAGTTGCTTATCTGGAGCCAGAATCCACCAAGCCGCACATGTACTCAAGTCATTACACCACAGGTACCAGTATGATTCCATCATAGTCCATTAGGTGTAAATGACCTGAGATCATAGCCAGCCTTAGGCATAGGCCGCACTAGCAGGGGTGCTTTTCCAGTAATCTGAATGGTGTATGTAGACCAGGATGGGGGCACATGGTGGTGTTGAGGCGGGTGCTGTGGGGGCCTTTTGCCTAGGGCACTAGTTGACCAAAGGCCGGCCTTACCTGAGATATACCTCACTGAACCATATGAATAAAGATATTATGGATCATTAAGTCTGTGTCTCAGGCTGGTATGAATCTAGCATTGAGCAGCATATCACCATCACTGAGGATGATGCCACAATAAGAGCAAAACAATGATTGATTTCAACAACTGTCTTTCTGGTATCATTCAAAGGGTTCCAAAATTTGTCAGCTCGGAAAAACATGGTTAACAGACCACATTGATTTGCTAATGATGATCTGCACCTCTCCCCTGAAAACTCTGAAATACTGGCTAAAACTCTATGCACCCCCATAGTGCCTTTTTTAGGCCAACCCAAATTGACAAACCTATCAACATAGCAAAACCTGCTCAGCTGAATCTCAAGGTTTTACTGCTCAATGCCAGGAGCCTATATCAAAAACTACACTCCCTCCAACCCTTCCTGTCATTTGAGAATATAGACATATATGCAGTTCCTGAGGCATGATTTAAAGCAGCAGACAGCACCACAGCAATGCAAGGTTTCAGTGTCTTCCACACTTTCAGACCAGTAGTTGCACAGGAAAGGGCTAAAGGAGGACATGTCTCAATATATATCAGTAACAAGCATACCTCTAGGGAGGTCAAGCAGGATGACATGCTGGAGTTCTTCCACATGCAAATCACCATAGAAAAATATTCCGTGCCCTATCCTAGCTAGATATAGGTCACTCTCCATGTCTCAAGAAGCTCATAATGCATACGTGGACCTACTGGAGATATTTATCATTCAACCTAACATCCTACTCTTGGGAGACTTTAATTACTCCACTACAGACTGGGAATGCTACACAGCCTCAGATCTACAGGCAAACAGGTATCTAGACTTCATAAATACAAACAACCTTGACCAAATAGTGATACACCTGCTGGAGGCTCCAACATACTAGACCTTGTGCTTACAAATATGGCTGAATGCTGCACCCCCTCCAATGTCTCATCCTCCTTGGTGAGGTCCAACCATAAAGCTGCATCCTTTGAAATCAAAATCAACTACATAATCTCATTGAAACCAGTAACAGCTAGGAACTATTCCAAGGCAAATTGCCTTTTATTAAGTGATGGATTTTCAAAATTCAGCAGTCTTCCAAAGCATGAAAACACAGTAGCCTATGCTGAAGTTATTTATTTATTTAACATTTGTTTACTGGGAAAGTCCAACTAGAACAGAGCCCATGTTCAGTGGAGATGCAGGGGAAAAAGCTCCAGATGCATGTCTTTGGAATGTCGGAGGAAACTGGAATACCCAGAGAAAACCCATGTAAATGCAGGGAGGAGAAGCAGACTCTGCACAGAAGGCACAACAGCTGAGAAATGAACCAGAAAACCTCTTGCTGTGAGGTAATAATGCTAACTGCTGCACCACTGCACTGCCCAAATATGGCAGAATGCTGCACCCCCTCCAATGTCTCATTGCTCTCAGAAACTCTAAACAACCATGTCAGTGGCTGCAGAGAGGCTGCCGTACCTACCAGAAGTATGCCCGGGACTAACTTTAGAAATAAACCACTCAGTTGGCATCCCAAATTAAACAGGACATACAACAAAAAGAAAGAAAATTACACCAAAAATCGGGAAGGGTAACTCCCATAAAAATAGAAACTGTTTTATCAAATTAAATAGGCAACTAAGAGGATTTATTTTGTAATACAAAGCCAACTTTGAAGTTAAGATAGCCTAAAAAGGTGAAAGTTAACCATAAGGTCTTCTACAGCTATATCAGATTCCTCAAGGGCAGCACACAGCAATGTACTGAACTGGTGGTTAACAGTGCCACATTCACTGCACCTGGTGATATAGCAAACCTGTTAGCTGACAAATTCAATTCCAACTTTATCCTCCTCTCATCCCCAACCACCCCCTCAAAAATACCTTCAAAGATAACCACTCCAGCACAAAACAGGGAGCATGCACTGCCTGTGATCACTAAAACCATGAACACAGCCTCAAAGAGCCCTATTAACATTACATGTTGCTTCCTGAATAGCTTAAAATATGACTTATCAGAACTCTGGAGTTATTATTTAACTATAGTCTTATAAACGGCTTTGTGCCAAATGAATGGAGGACTGCAACAATCACCCCCCTTCATAACTTCATAAGGGATGACCTTCCACATATCCTGGAAACTACAGACCCATTAGTCTGACTAGTCTTATTTGCAAAGCCATGCAAAGAATTATCATAGAAATTATCAACAAGGATATTGGAAACATCCAGACACTGGATCTATCCATGTCTGGCTTTGTCAAAGGAAAGTTATGGATGAGTGGAAATGGTGCATACTGCCTGCCTAGATCTGGCTAAATCAATTGACACAATGCCCCAGCTGGACATTGTCAACAAAAATATGGAACTAGGGATAACCCCTTTGCAACATGCTGTATAGCTAGCTAGCTCACTGATATGACCTAGGATGTTAGAATCATAGGTTCATATGTAAGTACTAAGCTAGCTGTCCTTGTGGGCCATTTTAAGCCTAGCATTTTCCCTTTTCTGCACTTGAATTAACCTATTCCACTTGGTTAGAAATTGGCCTTACCCACCCCATGGTTGATAATTATATATTACTCCTAGTGAGAATAACTGAGATCGATGAGATTTGAGGGGACCCATGCATGGGATGAAGCATTTAAGAGCTGCCTGTGTCCATTAGTAGTACAGTGGCAGTCCTGGGAAAACTTTCTGTTTTCCACCCATAGATGCAAGTTGCACTTAAATGTGGACAGGGATGACCTTAATTTTATGTGGATGGGGAGTCTGTTCCAGAGCAGCATTATCCCCTGCAAGATATAGCTGTCCCTCCAAAAAATTCTAGTGATGTTGCAGAAGAGGTTTAGATCTCTTAACTGAGTATGTTTCATGGTGTTTGACTTGCTGATGTGTGTTGTGCAGTAAATCCATCAGGAATGGGTCAGAGGATGCCTTGTATGCCAGACACAGGTCACCTTTTATCAGTCTGTAGTATATCAAGTATAGTGACAGGACTTTGAATCTTTCCATGTAGGGCATGTTGTTTAGGCCTTTTATCCTATTAGTAGGGTATCTCTATGGGCTTTCCAGTTGCTGCATGTATCTGGACTGATACATGCCAAAGGGGCATTATATTTAATGACTGGCCTAAAGCTGGAACTGAATTTGTCAGCTAACAGGTTTGCTATATCACTAGGCAGGCTCAGTGAATGTGGCACCATTAACCACCAGTCCAGTACATTGCTGTGTGCTGCCCTTAAGGTTTCTGATATAGCTGTAGAAAGCCTTATGGTTATCTTTCACCTTGGAGGGTATCTTAACCTCAAAGTTGTCTTTGCTTGACCCAATTAACCCTTTTAACTTTATATTTACTTTGACAGACGAGTTTCTATTTAAATTATCCAAAAGTGAGGTGGAATAATTTTAGTTTGACAGCAATCACAATACAAGATTAATAGACACTTTATCTCTTCAGGGCGTCAATCAACTAATTGATATGACAACTAGAGATAATATTGTTCTCAATGTAATCAACACAAATTGATAAGACTTGAAAATATCAGCACAAATAGTGTAAATGAGGACATCCAAACTTCAGTGTAATAACACTTTTATTACCTGCTTTTGTTATCAAACTTCTTAAGAAAATACTTGAACATAAAACGCTGATCATTAAATACAATATCAAATAACAGATACAACCAATTGCAAAATACTTACAATCATTCAATAAAACAATAAAACTTTAAACCAATTAAATGCTTTCTAGCTTGCAGTTTTATTAAAAGCATTTAATATTCACAGTCTCATTTAATCCATCCAGGGAAGAGTCAGCTTTTAATTTGATTTGCCCCTCTGCTTCTTTTTTCTCCACCTATTCTTTTTTAGTCCCCACCCCTTTTGTCTTCCAAGACTTGTTGTAAAACAGCTAAAGAAAACTTCTTGTAGCTACTGCAAGGAAGAGAATGCTTACTGAAAGCAATTTTTGATCCTTAATTTTAATCGTATAGGCATATTCAGTGTTTCTCTCTCTTAGCCCTCTAGGTGTCATCCCCACATAAACACTGGTATATCCTGAACATATACCAATGTATACAACAGCTATAAAAGCACAAGTAAATGTACCCAGAATCCTGATAGTATATGGAATGTGACTGAGTGACACATATGCACCCTCATGTATAAACCTGCATGCCAAACAATTATTACACATATAAGTACCAAAGCTTTTATTAGTAGTAAGGGGGTGTATTTTGATATTATCCCTTTCATAGGTTCATAGGTTCATAGGTAGGTACTAGGCTATCAGCCCAAGGGCTTACGTAAGCCTAGCCAACATGGTTCCCTGGCTTACACCACCCAAGAAAGTTATTTTCCTGTGCCACTGTCAAGCAAAGACACAGAAGTGATCCTGGGGTGCATTTCCTATTTCGCATCCACTCATTAAGATTTTTCTTGAAGAGTGCTAATGAAGAACTTTACTTGACATAGATGGGTAGCCTGTTCCAGAGTATGGGAAGTCTCTGAGACAGAATCTATCCCTCCAGCAAGTCCTGTTTATTGTGGTGACAAGGTTTAGGTCCCTAGAGCGTGTAGCTCGGAGGGATTACGATTTCTTTAGGTGTAGCATGTCCAACAGCTCTGGGTATGACATAGCTTTATATGTTCGATAGAGATCACCTCGGAGTAGGCAATATGCTACAGAGTAAAGCTGGAGTTTGTTGAGGTGGTCAGTGTAGGGCATTTGTTTGAGGCCAGTAATCCTCTTTGTGAGGTACTTCTGTTGCCTTTCCAGCTGTTGCAGATGTCTTGTGAGGTACATTCCAAAAGGGGCATTGTACTCTATAATGGGTCTAATGAGTGTCGAGTCGAGTTTCTAACATGTTCTTAATACAAGTATTTTTCTTGTATACAAAAGGACTTTCACCAAAAATCCTATGTAATTCGCTATTATCTGTAACAATTCTTCAGTTGTTGTCAATTATTTTCTTTATGTTATAGGATTATAGGATCATAGGAAGTTACTAGGCTTTTGGCATTGAGGCCCTCACAAGCTTAGCCAATAATTTAGTCCATGTTTAGACAAGTCAGCACCCGATGCCCCTGTCCAGCAGGGACACAGATGAACTCCATCCAGTTATCCAGGTTGCGCTTAAAAAGGGTTAATGAGCTACTCTGCTTGACATGGAGAAGGAGTCTATTCCAGAGAAGGAGGAGTCTTTGGGACACAAATCTGTTCTGCCAAAAAGTCCTATTGATGTCACAAACTAGGTTGTGAGTGTGGGTTACTCGAGTGGAATTTGATTTGCAGATATAGAGCAGTGCCATCAAGGCAGGGTCTGAGATTGCTTTGTATGCCAGACAGAGGTCACGTCTGAGGAGTCTGTATGAGACTGAGTAGAGAGACAGGACCTTTAGCCTATCTGTGTAGTGTAGATGTTTGAGGCCCTGGAGTCTCCTTATGAGGAATCTCTGTGGTCTCTCTAGCTGCTGCATGTGCTTTGTGAGGTACATGCTGAAAAGGGCATTGTACTCAATAATGGGTCTTATAAGGGAAGAATATAGGGATGTTATGACCTCCTTGTCCCTGGATGAGATACCCTGACTAATGATGTGGGCCATGTAGAAAGCTTTCCATACAACGGAGGCAATATAGTGGTCAAAAGTCAATTTGCTATCAACCTGAGTGCCCAGGTCACTCACAACTCATTTTGTGCTTAGGATCTTGTCATTAATGTGATAATTTGTGGGGACATCACTCTCTCCAAAGGGGATGCTGATGCATTTTTTTGGTATTAAGTTTTACGCCATGTTTCTGACACCAGTCATTTGTTTGGGTGAAGCCTTCTTGGAGGATGTCCACATCACTACAGGAATTGATGACAGCACCCAGCTTGCAGTCATCTGCAAACTTGGTCAGCCATAACCCACTAGTTTTGGCCTGCACATCATAAAATTATATCTAAAAAAACAGAGGTCCAAAGACCGATCCCTGGGGTACACTGCTCATTACGGGTTCACTGCTTAAGGTGGCTTCCCCTATTTTGACTAGGGGGGGGTTCTATCAGTGAGCCAGTTTGCTACCCATCTGGTAACATATGGATTAATGCCTAGTTGAAAGAGTTTATCTATTATACCCGAGTGGGGAATAGTATCAAATACACATCTATTGACATGTCTAGACACAACCTTGGGGTGCATGTATTCATAGTAGCCTTATAGTGGACATTAGAAGATTTTTTTCTCTGATACCCTTTTTTTGAGAATGAGCCAAAACTGTTGTCTTTTGGAAATAATTTCCTGTACAGTATTCTCTAAGAGGTCAGTTCTGTAACCCTTAGCTTCAAACAAAGAAGAGATAAACTTTAGCTCTTCTAAAAACTGGTGGTAATCACGGTTCATAGGCGAGGGTCTAATAAATTGACCTCTTGGTATATTTCTTTTTATAAAGCTGGGATGAATTTACTCCTAGGAGGTCTACTTTGACAAATCTGGTTGACTGTCATGACCATGTTCCTTTGGCTATGGACTTGGGATTAAGTATTGGAGTCATCTCTTTAGACCTTGTACATTTGATATGCGTTTGTACTACAAGATTATAAGTGTCTTAAAGAATTCAAATTTAATCCATGTTTGACTTATTGGCTATCACATTTTTTAGCAGGTCAGACTCATTGTGTAACTATTCAAGGGATTAATTCCAAGTATTTACCAGTTTCTACATGAGTTCCATAGGGTTCTGTACTGGGCCCTTATCTGGTAAATATATGTTTTCTTCACTTTTCCCATAAAAAAATATTCTGGGTCAGTAAACATTCAGCTGACTGCAAGATTGTTTTCTGTTGGCTGTTAGTAAGAATGACTATAATGTAATAAATTATTATTTAAATAATACCCCAGATTTAATAAATTCCATGTAGGCATAGTGTAGAGCCTACATGGAAGTTACTGAGTCCATGTACGCAGTTCCCTCTCAGGTGTCGCCATGCATATTAATAATGGTGCGTTGCTGAGGGAAATCTGTAGAACACAGTTATTGAATCAGTGTAGGGAGTATGTCACTAACTGTGTCCACAGATGAGTAACACCCCCCCTGCACTGTCCAAGTGCATGATATCAATGTATTTATTTAATTTTTTTAAATCTGTTCGGCACGGCATGCAGTAATTGACACATGCCAGACATCTAAAAATAGAAACACGATGCATTTCATTTTTGATTCAAAGGTCAAGTTTAATCATAGCTTAGCATGCTTGTGAGGCATGGCACTGTGCTTAGCAGTGCTTAAACTTGGCTTAGAGGTATATGCAAAAATGTAGCAGCATTCCACGTGGCCAAGTGGATAGAGTTACATACTTATGTGCAGTAGGTGCGGGGTTTGAATACATGGAAGAGAAATTAAGTAATTATTTTTGAAAGATAAATTACGCCAATTATTTTTAAATCATGTCAGCTAAGCTTTGTTAAGACATGCTCAGACCAACTAAGCACTGCTTAAACAATCTCTATTTAGGCACTGCTTGGCAGTGCTTGGTATTGTTTGGCTGTGCTTAGCTGGTTTGCCCATTGCTAAGCATTGCCAGTTTAAGCACTGCTGAGCTCACCTGCGCTGTTTTGGGTGGTGCCAAGCAAAGCGCCACATTTATAAAAATTGCCCAATAGTGTGTAAGGACAGGAAAACAGGCTATATTAAGTGCAACAGGTGAGGATACATATAGAAAGCATAACCAGTTGGAGTTTGAACTGTGCAGGAACTATGGCAGGCATTGGAAAGGGTGGGAGCTTCTGTGCACAGCTGTGGGGCATTCTGGAGTCCAGGGTTATGGCTGGACTCCTGGTGAAAGATCATGAAGACCGGCTACTGCAGGTGCATTTCCAGGGCTCAGAGTGCAAGGCGGAGACTTGGGACTGGCTGGCATGTAATCTAACAAGTACTACAGGTATCCCCTGCACAGCTGAGCACCACTATGATGAGCTGAAGCATCAGAAGGAGGATCTTCTGGACACCTGGGTCCAGGAAGCTTGGGATAGAAATGCCTCACATGTTTCTAAGTATTATTAGCATAGTTTTACCAATACCTAATCTGAATGTTTAATAGACAGGTATGCATAATGGTGTGCTTTTCTCCCTACAGCTGCAGAGGAGAGAGCTTGCAACCCAGAGGTGCAAGCAGATCACTTGGCCAGGTTGCACCATGAGTATGGTGAGGACAGATTAATTTGCAATCTATAGTCATATAAGCAAGATAGAGTAAAGCATTAACTGCCAATAGATACATACAGTAAAGATTTGTGTATTGCAATGAATATGGATGCAGGCCTGCACTGCAATAAGTGACTACTGCCAATTATAGTGCAATAAACAAGGAAGACAAAAGCATTAACTCTGATAATGTAAATGAAATAAAGTTTCTAGTGCAATAATTGTAGAATTACAGCTGTATTGCAACACCTGTATTATATCAACTGTTGTCCAATCAAGATTCAAAACTATACCATTAACTACACGAATGTACCCCTAATGTGCAATATGTATGTATGTAAGTAGGGCTGTTTTTTCATGAAATTGATTATGATATCTGCTCTGAAATAAAAACACAAAAGAATATCACTACCCACCTCAAAGTATAGCTAATAAAGAGTGTTATGCAATAACTGTAGATTTAGAGCTGTAGTACAAGAAATGCATTATGACACCTGTTCTGCACTAACATCTGAAGCAATAGCATGAACACTCAAGGTATATTGTGTACATCAGGATTCTCTTATGTTAATCATTGCATTTCAACTATATGCATTCATGCTCCGAGGTATGGTGCAATAGCATGGACACCCAAGGTATATTGTGTATATCAGGATTGTCTTGTGTTAACCATTGCATTTCAGCTATATGCATTCATGCTCCAAGGTACAGTGTTGCAAGCAAGTATGACAGTGTAGTAGCTGTTGACTGCAAATATACTATCTGCAACTCTATAATGGGTGAGGTAGCCAACCCAATAATCTGATATGGTTTGTAGACGTCACAGAGCACAGGAAAATAATTTTCTTGGGTGGTGAAAGCCAAGGTACCTTTTTGGCTAGGCTTATATAGGCCCTAGGGCCAATAGCCTAGTACCTACCTATGAACCTATGAACTTACCCACTAACAGTATATTGTGTACACCTGCATTATGTGTAGTAATTCATAGTTTAGCTAGTATCTCTGCCATGCAAAAATCTCAAGAGTGTGTTTAACTGTCACTGCAGTATAGTATAAAACTGTAGTAATATTACCAAGTCATATATTGTTTCCAGGTGAGCTCTAGGCAAATGTCAGTCAGTTAGTAGTCAGCAGTAGCTTAGTAGTTCAGTTTGTTAAATGCTCAGTCTGAAGAACATTTTGCCACGTACAGACCTGGGTTCGAATCCAGTGTCAAATAGTAAGAAATACTACTGAATCAGTTATGTATTGCTGACAGGAAATACAAGTAAATGGGTGTAGTAGCTCTTATCATGAATAAATAATTTGGTTGTTCGGATGTAACAGATTTTTAACAGCATTGACCAGGAATGTGATAAGCCTGCATAAAATAAAGGCAAAAAGTACAATAGTAATAAAAGAACATAAAATAAATAAAATGTGTAATCTTGGTATGGCTGTATGCCTGTAGTGTCTGTAAAAGTTTTCTGAAGGTCTATCCTCATGCCTGCCAAGGAAGGCATTATAGCTGTTTACTCTCTGTACTGTACACATATATTTCTCTCAAGTGTCAGACTGTCACAGACTGTAATTACTGTTGCATAATCTCTCTATCACAGATGGATCATGACATGATTATGTCAATAGCCCAGTCACACATCAGTCCACATTACACCTTGGTAGTTATATAGGCCCACCCGATGTGTATGTGTTCTCTGTAGTTGTGTACTTTCAGATGTTACTGCTTGGCCAACACTGTCCCATGCAGATAGTTTGAGAGGTATGCATGTGCTACAGCAGCTATAGGGCACTGTTATACATAAAGGAATATATAGCAGTATATAGCAGTACTGTTGTAACCTATATAGCCTATACCAATATTAATGGACTGTATGTCTCTCTCTTCCCACCCCTTATCTTCATCTAAACTTATTATTGTTATACATTGGTTATGATTAATAACATATGTTGTTCTCCAAACTTTATTTTGGAGCATGTGTTTTATTATTTTTATGTATTACAATGGTTGCATATTAACATAACTTGTTAAATTACCTATGTTATTGGACTTATGCTGTAGGGTGGCCATGGTGGTGCAGCGGTTAGCGTTGTCGCCTTACAGCAAGAGGTTCTCCGGTTCGATTCTCGGCTGGGGTGCCTTCTGTGTGGAGTCTGCATGCCCTCCCTGTGGTCATGTGGGTTTCCTCCGGGTGCTAAAGTTTCCTCCCACATCCCAAAGACATGCTGTAGGTGGATTGGACACTCTAAATTGGCCCTAGGTGTGAGTGTGTGCATGTGTGTGCCTTCTGTGGAAGGTTGGGCGCCGGGCTGGCAACTTGACACCATAAAACTCCACTGCCAATCATGAGCAGACAGGTGATTTGCTGTGGCGACCCCTAACCAGGAAAAAGCCGAAAGAAGAAGAAGAAGATTGGCCTTATGTCGTAACTGTTATTGGCATGCCATTAATATACTGACTGTTATCTTATTTATTGTTGTCTTCCATATAATATGCATTGCTATGTTAATGGGTTATTTCCAATGTTCTAGCATGTTGTTATAACTAAAAAAATGTTTTGTTCATAACTAACCTATACACATTGCTATGCCTCTATCACCAAAAAAGACAGCGTAGACCAGTTCCTGCTGATCTGCCTACCCTACCTCAGCTGGCCGTGGCACCGGGTGCTAGGGCATCTGGGACCTAGGCCAGTGTTGGCCCCTCTGCTGACCCTGCACCACCCTCGGGTGAAACTGCTTCATTGGACTGGGCCCACCCCCCCCGGGAGAGATGGTGGAGGGGCTGTAGTCATCCAAGATCAACTACCACCCATGGTGCACAGGATTGTGCATAGAAATTATGGACCACACCTGAGCTGGATTGTCAACAGACTCGACAACCTGCTGAGGTCTGGTGGCCCTGGCACTCAGCCTTCAGCACAGCCACCTTCAGGGCAGTGAAGGAGTAATGTTAACTCCCCATAGGTGGGGAGCTCAGTCATGCTACTGCCATCTGGGGCACATGCATCGCTGATTCCACAACACCCTCCCCGTCCAAGGTTTTTATCCCCTCATGTATCATACACCACCCCTGTATGCTGTCTTGTCTGTCTGCAAATGCAACCTATCCTACCCAACTTACCTCTCCAGACATACCTACATCCCTTCCCCACATTCCACTCTCTCCTTAAAAAAAAGCAGGCATGTGTCCCACAAAAATATTGCCACATACATAGCTCTCCATTTTGCATATGTCCACTGGACACAAATCATTAGGTCCAATTGGCTTGACAATACATTTATGCTGTCCTCACCCCACACTCGAGTGTTTGTTGGTCTAAATTCATGTACAAAGTCTATAAAAACTGCACAGCTGTTTCTGTACAAGAAATAAAAAGTTATGGTCCTTTCCTACACCCTTCATGCACAACCCTACCTGCCTTTCAATATGTACCCCCACCACTTACCCCCATTTCACCACTGTCCTATCATCCCCTTTCAATTTTTTTTTAACTTTTAGCATGGGTTTGCAGGGAGCTAAGTGGTGTGCCACACAAACTGCTTAAATGTGCTTAAAAGTGCATTAATAATCTTATGTGTTTCTCACAGTGTTAGGCACATCTGCAAAATAATCATCCCTGCTATAGCTTGAACCTGGGACCCTGTAAAAAGCAGCATAGTACATTAGCCCAATAGGCCACTTAGCTCTGAATTAAAAGCAAGTGTTTCCAGCAAAATATACTGATTGCCACTGACAGACTGCAAGTACATATAACAGGAAAATGGGAGTGTACCTGGGGACTGTGATGCAAACACAACACCAGTACACAATGAAATAAATAATAATGGATGTACATGAGGCCTGGTATAGCAGGCATACACATCAACTGTACAGATTGCTGCAGAATGTCCAGAGTTTTGCCCCCTATTTTTGGCCCGGTTTTCATAAAATCATATTTTTCTGGCAAAGTAGTGGCAAGTCATTAAAGACTGAGGTTACAAAATCACGACAGACATTTCAGTTTCACACTTCATACCCTTCAGAAAACACATGTTAATGCAAAACCTGTTAATCTAGCAACATTTTAAATTTGAAAGAGCAATATTTATAGATTGTCCCTATTTTTGGGCCTTTGTCCCACTTTAATTTATAGCTTTGTCCAGATGTTTGGAGGTTGAGAGGCATGATAGCAGGTAATTGTCCCCTTCTATCAGCAACATCTTTAAACACACCTGCTAAGACAGCAATAGCAAAATACATGTGTACAACTGGGACCCTGCTGCACAACAACTGCCTTTGAAAGCCAAGCATGTAACGATGGATGTAGACAATGTGTGTCCCAGACTTTATGTATGCACATATATCTTGAAAATACGCCTGCTACAGCACTGATGCAGTCACTCAGTCTGTTAAATACCTTGCATGTAGTCTGTTTTGCCACCCAAAGTCCTGGGTTTGAATCCAGTGTGTGTTGCACATCAATTACAATCTCATGAACACAGCAAATAATGACTAAGTCATGCAATTTTAACCCACATAGGTTGCTGCTACTGCATTAACTGCTACCCATGTTTGCAAGTCAAAGGCCTGTTTGTAGGGACACACTGCACATATTTGTATAGCCAAACTATATGCCACCTACTACTCTGAGATAGGCACTGTTACATAACAGATGTACCTTATGCACATGCTTAGAATGGACTCTAAAAGGTACCCTTACCCTGGCTCTGCTGTGATGACACTGCTGCCTCAATTACACATACAGCTTGCTGGTCTCCAAAGAGTTCACACTCCCCACATGTGTCTTAGGCTGCAGCCTGGAACATACGCAGCTGTATGTTACACTAGCTGCTACAGACCTACCATACCTCACAGCCACCTAGAACAAGGGATCCAGACACAATCAGACATAAAGGGTGGAGAGGGCAAAGGTCCAGTGACAGAGACATGTTTCACAGCTTTCCCTACAAAGATAGTGAGCTGATAGAATAGCAGCTACTGCATCAGCATGCATAGTCTGATCGGTATGATGTCTGACATTCACATGTCTCTCTTTCTTACTGACCTCAACCCACAATGTTTACCACTGAACTGCCAGATAATCACAATGTCATGGGGCAATGACCAAACATATCACACAAAACTCTGGACATACCTCATAAATCTCAATAGTAGAGAGTATTTGTACCCACCCTCTGTGATGCTGTAGTCTCCATACCTCACTAATGTCCATCTCAAAGACTAAGAAAGAGGCCAAGGCCTACATGAAGGCCTTAAATATTGTACTGTGATGCCATGTCATTGGCTAATGAAAGTGCAACACAGCTGTTTTGGATGCATGTCTGAGCCAAAGAATGGCAGACAGGCAATTAGTTGTTAATGAGCATTCCCTACAATAGGCAATCAACTGCCTATGGGGAACAGGTCTGTATGTTGCTTTACTCAGACACACTATGGTTTAGAAAGCTGTTTGCAGAGGATCTTGTCAAAAAATAGTTACTTCACTCTACCATGTGGTATATATATTTTATAAATATATTTTATATATATATATATATATATATATATATATATATATATATGTGTGTGTGTGTGTGTGTGTGTGTGTGTGTGTGTGTGCCTATATAATGGAATGCAGATGGGAGGATGGAGGTATGATGAAAAGGGATTTCAACAGTAGGCCTTTAGTACATCTATGTCATTGACATGTTGGTGATACTCTGCTGTATAACAGCTACAGGGATGACTCTCACCTGTCCCTGCTTTGAATCAAATCACAGCTCTGTCCTATTGCTCCCTCCTACAAGCATCAGCTCCTGTAGGAAAGCTAGTGGATTGTGAGTTATACATATTGACAGTAAGTAAGGGTGTGCACAGCTGTAATATCACACAATGTACTGTAATTCACCTTCTCTTAGTCTGTCAATGTCAAACAGAAATAGTTCAGACATTGTAAAGGTACCCCTGACTGTCCCTGATGTACTCTGGCTAGGTCACTGTTTTGTTCATATTTGCACTTCATTGCTTGAGAGCTATGACTAACATACCTGTCAACCCAAACAACAGGAATTCAGATCATAGCCATTATTAGTGGGGAACACAGGCCCAAACTCAGTGACAGAGTATAAATATTGGCCATACGAAGTAAGACTATGAATAGACTAATGGAGATTAGTGTAGCATAAGTGTTTTCTGATGGTTCTGACATGTGACAGCCAGATTCTCTATATTCTGACAACAACCATCAATGATTGGCCAACTGTTTGTCAGTCATCCACATATCTGTGCCAAAAGGACTATATCTATGAGGCACTCATTCACATTCTGCAAACATCTGTGTAGTGGGCAGGTATGATGCCTACAGGGAAGATATACTACAGCAAGTTTGCATTGCTGTCTGTCATTGTGGCACACTGGTTTTGCTGGACTGTCCCCATATACTTGTAATAGCACACATCTATTTGTTTGACAGTGCAGCCCTTTTTGGTTGTGCAGGGGCGGTACATAGTGGATGTCCACATATCTGGTCCTGTGATGTGCTCTCCTCTTATTGTCTTTCAGGAACGATGTCTCACAGGAGGCACCCAGCATTTACAGACACAGAAAATAATGTTATCTGGTCCTGTGATGTGTTCACCTCTTATTGTCTTTCAGGAATGATGTCTCACAGAAGGCACACAGCATTTATAGCCACAGAAAATAATGTTATCCTGGATGGCCTCAGACAGCATCACTACATTCTGCTGTCCAGGAGTCACCAAGTTCATGACCAATGTGCAGCACTGTGGGCTGACATCCTCATGGCAGTGAACCAAATCACCCAACAGGACAGGACATACAAGCAGATCAGACACCGGTCCACAGATATGGTCAATGCTGCACTGCAAAGGGCAATTGCTTTGGTCAGGGACTGTGCTGCCACCGGTGGAGGGCTTGCAATAGTACAACCAATCTCAGCTACAGAGGAATTCCTTGCAAACCTGGGATCAGCCACCAGCTCCCAGCCATCCATCACTCCATACATCCTGGAGCTGGGTGCCACAGCTTCCACATCAGAGTAGTGTCCAGGTAAGCTTAGTGTGTCCATCAGTGTAATACCGTAACAGTCATTGTGGCAGGCTCTGCATACCAGTACATGGGTGTCAGGTCTATCTGCATTGGGGGTGGGGAGGTTGGTTTAAATGCACAGTTATGCACAAATATTCAGACTGTCAGCAAAGTAGGCAGTAACATATTAGCTACTGTACCTGTGGATATAAACACATATTACCTTGTAACAATGCAACATGTGCTATTGCTGACAATACTTCTCCCTCCATTTTCATAGGTATGTCAGGTGTGGCTGAAATCTGAGGTCCTGTACCTAGTAAGTGTGATACTGTTGTATGACAGATTGTATATACCCTAAGAATGTTAAGGGCTGCCATGTTGCCCTAGACACAACTGTTATGCATAGCCAGAGTACAATAGTTGTATGTTCCATTTTGGAGCAGATAACTGAAGTGCATAGAATGGGTAATCACAGCTGTGTTTTTGCAGAAACATTAACACATTTGCACTTATTGTTAAGAAGGGCTATGCAGCCTGCTATACAGGAGGCAATCACTCCAAGATGCCTGCTCACACACAATAGGGAGATGGTCCATACCTAAAGCACTGATACTACAACTGGCATATTATGCTCAAGAAAGGTGCACTGGATTTTAGGTGTAGGTCTATCAGATACACTGTCATATTGCTTATCTCACAGGTGTATTGCACTGGCAATGTTAACCGGATGCAGCTGCAGTGCATATTATAAAAAGCATGTCTTTTCTGTGTATATTGTTGTATGTTAGTGTGTTGTGCATGGGATCAGAAATACGATGTGGGATGTGTAATGCAGTCTTGGCTTGTCATCTGTATGTGTCTGTGTGAATTCCCATACATAATAGTGCAGGTAGTAATGCATTGATTTTGTCTTCCTCCTCACTGGTGAACATGCGGGTTGGCATCTGACCCCCTCACAACCTGATGTCAGTGTCTCATCGAACTCTGATGATGATGGTGGACATAGTGAGGTACAGATGGGGTTGTTGTGGGCTGAATCTGTCCCAAGGGTTGACATTACACTTCCTCTTCCATTGTCCACGCACACAATTAGTATGCCCACACATACCCAGTCCCCTGAGTTCACAGATATCGGACAGTCAGAGGGTGGTGACATTGAACAGGACAGTGTGGCAACGATGGCATCAGTGAGTGTAGACACTGGCCATAGCCAGAGAGTTGGTGAGGTCCCACACAGGCAGATTGACAGGGGTGCTCGAAGGAGGACTGCCGCCCACCCATGACCTGTCGCAGGTGTCACATCACGAGTCACTTGCTGCATGTTTCATTCCATCATGGAGGTACAGGCACTTTCTGAACACAACACCAGACGGATGCTCTAGATTATGGATGTAGCACATTCTGACATCCATGACTGCTTCCACCGCATTGGTAACACCATGGATCATTTCACTGATGTAGTGGACAGACAATGGGCTGAGACAGTGTCAGTGTTTCAATGCATGTTGTCTGTGCTGGAACATCTGGTTGGAGTAGGGCATCGGACATGTGGACGGAGGTCAGCAACACCATCTGCTAAGAGCCTACATTGCCATGCACACTAATGCTCCCATAGTGGCAGGATCTCCAGCACTAGAGACAGAAGTGTGCTGTCCACACCACAGCATGGCAGGCCATGTGCACATGGTCCTGGGTGGTCCCATGGGGGACACGGGCTCAGCAGACAGCAGTCACCATCAGCTACTAGCACCACATCTGACCTTGGGCATGGTGGTGCCAGTGCCACTTCTCACAGAGCCAGTTCCTTTGTTTCTGGCCAGAAATGATGAACTGTCCATTCTGCCATGTACGGTCCACAGCTGTCCAACATACTCATGTGTAGGGCTAGCACTGGCCTTGACTGTGTACATGCACACCCTCAAACATCATTGTCGCATGCAGGTCACCAACAGACACACACGTCACCTCACAATGGCCCATCTAACCAGCACCCCTTCCTGACTCACACACATGATGTCAACTATTTGGCACAGCCTAGGCCTCTGGTACCCCACACCGCACCCTGTGCATGTGATGATACCTGTGCCATATCCCTGCCATTCATACCATCTATGCAGGGACATGCAAATATGTATCTGATGCACAGGGTGACTCCATTACATTACATGACATTACTGTAGTGTTAAGCCATGACAGGTGGTGTATGCTGACAGGTGTCATGAGTACACATTAAAGTGTTTGTACCTTTGTTTCATGATGTTAGACTGGCAGCAGTGTTACAGACTGACAGGTGTCTCTCAGAACTTTGTATGTTTTTGTTCCAGGAGTCTGAGTAGCTATGCTGGGATACACATTCACACACACACACACACACACACACACACACACACACACACACACACACACACACACACACATGCACACACTCACGCACATGCACACGCACACATGAGCACGCACACACAGAGTTGCCCTTATTGAGATTAGAACCCCTACCTATCTAGTAGTATACACTATAACACTAATTGCTTATTGTATGTGCCACGGAGCTTCTCTGTTATGAGATTGACAGCCAGTGCTGTTAAGGTGGATGATATCAGCAGCTGTTGACAGGGAGGCCAATGTTGTGGAGGAGGCAAGTCAGAGGGCCATAAAATGATTGACCATTGCACAGACATAGGCCTGCTGGGCATTGTTGGACAGCACAGTGGTGCAACGTTAGCATTCTCACCTCACAGCAAGAGGTTCTCCGGTTGAATTCTCGGCTGGGGTGCCTTCTGTGCAGAGTCTGCATGTCCTCCCTGCACTCACACGGGTTTCCTCCAGGTGCTCCAGTTTCCTCCCACATTACAAAGAAATGCATCTGGAGCATTTCTCCCCAGGCCTCCTCTGAAAATTGGCTTAGTTCCAAGTCAGACTTTCCCAGTTAACAAATGTTCAATAAATAAATAAAATGGCTGTGCTGCTGTATGGGAAATATCTACATACACACAAACACACACACACACACACACACACACACACACACACACACACACACACACACACAATCACACACACACACACACACCCCTTATCACCAGGGTGAATCTCTAAAAAGTCTGCTCTTTGTAATTAATACAAGGCCTCTCTTTCACTAAGAGTAAGATTGGGATATTTATGGCAATCCTTAGTTTGTAAGGCTTCATGTATTTGGCCCTCATATAAACTAGCAAATGCTTCTACAAAGGGGTGAGGTGGTAGAGCAAACGCATATGGCCTTTGAAAAGCATCTTCAACCACATCTGGTTCTGCAAAATGATGTCAGTTGTGTTATAGGCAGAGGACGTCTGTTCATCAGACTATTAGTGAACAACAAGGGGCATTTAAATGTCACTCTTGTTCCACTTGTAAATATATTAAGTCAGGGCCTCATATGAAACATCCACATATGGATAGTTTTTAGGTTTAATGCTGACTGTCAAACTACAAATGTGGTGTACTTTGCAAGCTGTTCAGCATGTCATATGTTTTATGTGGGTAAAACAAACCTTACATTGAAAAAGAGGTTTATGGAACATGTGAGGGATGTTAGTAAGCTTAAAGATACTAATGTCTTGGTGAAGCATGTTAAAAATACAGACAGTGGCCACTCTGTTAAATTTCTGGTACTAGAGATTGTAAATTTGGGCATAAGGGGTGGAGATATTAAGAATAAGACAGAACAATGTGAACTGGAATGGGTCATTGAAATTGGTGCAGATAAACATCCCAGTTTGAATGACAATACATCTTTAAGACCTGCTCTTAAGGCTCGTCATTTACATCATTGATGGAAAAGCCTTGGCGGGTATTTTAAATAGTTTCATTCACTTCTAGCTTGTATGGTCTAATGAAATGATTAAGTTCATGAAAGCACTTAGGTTCATAGGTTCATAGGTAGGTAGTAGGCTATCTGCCTGAGGGCATTTATAAGCCTAGCCAGAGTGTGTCATTTTTCACTGCCCCATTGATTAATTAACTGATCCTCTGTCAAGCAGAGCCAATGAAGTGATCTCAGGGGTGTATTTTCTGTTACCCATTCACTCGTCAAGGTTTCTCTTGAAGAGTGTTAGTGAGGGGCTCTGCCTAATGTAGTTTGGAATTTTGTTCCAGAGCATGGAGAGTCTCTGTGACAGGAATATATCCCTGCAGCATGTTCTATTTATTGTTGTGGTGAGGTTTAGCTCACTAGAGCACATGGCTCACATTGACTTGGATTTCTTTAAGTGGAGCATGTCCATCAATTCTAAGTTGGACATGGCTTTGTAAATCAGGCAGAGATCACTCTGAGTAAATGATATGCCACTGAGTACAACCAGAGTTTTTTCAGTCGGGCTGCATCGGACATATGTTTGAGGCCAGTAATCCTCTTGGTTTGGTACTTTTGTGGTCTCTCCAGCTGTTGGAAATGTCTTATGAGGTACATCCCAAATAGGGCAATTAACTCTATGATGGGTCTGATGAGTGATGAGTAGAGGGGCACTATAACCTCTTTATTTCTAGATGCAAACCCTTTAGTAATTAGATGGGCCACATAGAAGGATTTCCTAACTACTTTGGCAATATGATTGTCAAAGGAGAGATTACTATCTACCTGGGTCCCCAGATTTCTTATTACCTCTTCTCTATTAAGGGGGCTGCCATTTATGTGGTAATTTGTGGGTGTTTTGTTTTTCCCAAATGGGATGACTATGCATTTTTTGGCATTTAGCTTGAGGCCATGATGTTGATAACAGGTGTCCGTCTCAGTAAGTCCCTTTTGTCCATGTCAGCCGGAGAGTCAGTTATGGCTCCCAGTTTGCAGTTATCGGCAAACTTGGTTAGCCATAGTCCTCCTGTGTTTGCCTGTACTTCTGAAAAGTATATGCTGAACAGTAGGGGTCCCAGAACCTAGCCTTGCAGGACACCACTTGTGACTGGTTTAGAGTCGGACCTGGAGCCAGCTACTCTTACCATGTGAGTTCTATCTGTAAGGCAGTTGGCAACCCATCTCATGATATAGGGGTTTATATTCAAGCTGATGAGTTTTTCCTGTAATACCCGAGTGGGGAATGGTGTCAAAAGCCTTGGCGAGGTCAAGGTAAGCTGTGTTAACAATATTTCCCTCATCTATGGCTTCGGTGACTGTCTCGAAGAAGTCAATCAGGTTTAGTAGGCATGATCTGCCCTTAACAAAGCCGAACTGGGTAGGGTCAAGTGTTTGGAGGTTCCAATGTCTTTGTTAATGAGTTCCATGATGATGCGCTCCATAGCCTTGCAGACCAGGCTAGTCAGGCTTATGGGGTGATAGTTAACAGGGTCAGTTGTAGCCCCTCCTTTGTTGAGTGGAATAACCATTGCTGTGTGCCATTATATGGGCATGTAGCCTGTGGAGAGACTGAGGTTGAACAGCATGTTTAGGTGGGGGGGGGTTAGTTTGTTTTGTAGTTTGTGCAAGATGCAGTCTGTGACACCATCTGGCCCCACTGATGCTGTGTTTTTGGCTTTTGAAAGGGCTATTTTCACCTGTGCATCTGTGATTTCTGGAACACTGCACTTTTCCGGTATTGTTGTGGGGGTGAGAGGGGGGTGAAGTTTGCACTGAATCTATCTGCCAGGATGTTGGCAATATCAGTAGGTTCAGTATATTTTGTGCTATTTTTCACTAGTTCAGTGCATATCTGTGAGTTGCCACTTTGATTCTTAACATAGTTAAAGAAGGCTTTGTGGTTATCTTTTGAATCCTTGGCTATTTTTCAATCAAAGGTAGCCTTGGATGATTTTATGAGGGGCGTTAGTTTCTTACTGATACTGATCAGGGATGTTTTTCCTTCTTGGGATTTTTTTTTTTTCTGAACTAGTTTCCTCCTTCTATTGTATAGCCTGTTTATGACAGGGATCCACCAGACTGGTTTCCTTCTCTTAGAAGAGTGAGTTTTGGTTTTGCTAGGGATGGCACAATCCATGCATCCCTGTAGGTGCTCATAGAGTGCATTTGTAAAGGTTTCTGCATCTTGGGATGCATTATCCTTTAGCGTGGGGGCTGTGAAACTTACCGCCTCTGTCTTAAGTAAGGTGAAGTTTGCTTTAGAAAAGTTTTTTACTGTGGTTTCCTTAGTTGGGGTTGGTGGTGGGATGTAGACATCCAGAGTGATTAGTTTATGGTCTGATCTAACCAGTGACAGGTTGACCTCCAGTGTGGAACACCTGTCACCCATGCTTGTGATGACCTGGTCCAATATATTTCAAACCTGGTAGTGGAGTTTATTTATTAATTTATTTATTTCAGTTTGAGGTCCACTGGGCTCAGGGAGCCCATTTTCAGTGGAGCATTGCTTTGTTTTTATACATAGTTATTCACAAAATTTCTGCATGAGATAGTGATTATACACAGTTATTCACATAAAAATCTGCATTGCATAGAAATTATACAGTTATTCACATAAAAATCAAATTAAGTGATGTGAAAATATATATGCAGTTATACCCTGTTGTTCACATAAAAATCCAATTTAGATGAAGAAGAGTACAATTAAATAAAATTATGTTACACAGTGTGTTCATAGTTACAGTCAAAGTAAAGAGAAATCCAAATCAAACATGATTAAGAGTTAGAGGACATCATAGGTTATATGGTTTCAGAGTGTCGAGTATTTATGAAGGTATGATATAGAGTAGGAGCAGGGGATTTATAGAAGAAGTTGAGGGTGCAGAAGGTAATTTTAAGGTAAAGAACAAGAGTAAGTCATTGCAGATTATATTGTTAGCTAAATAAGTTAGCAGAGGACTGGGAGTATGATCACAGGTTAGGAGGTATTTGAAGTGTATGGAGGAAAAGGCAACTGGGAAAGAGGGGGAAAGAGAAGTGAAAGAGAGCAGAGGTGGTAGAGGTTGAAGAGGGTTGAACAGGTGATTACTTTTATTGTTATGTCAGGTTAGGTTTAGGCTCAGAGTTAGAGAAAGGTTTATGGGGAGAGTGAGGCATGAGGCATGAGTTTACCAGCTAATCCAGGGCGTTTGAGTTGATGAATTCCAGGAAGTGCTGGGACTGGGAGTTTGTACTCAAGTAGTTTTCCCAGTTAATGGTAGGGTAATTGAAATCACCCAATATCAGGGTGTTTGGTAGGACCTTCATGTTTCCAATGTCTCCAGAAACGTGGAATGGTGGTCCTGGGTCATGGAGGGTGATCTGTAGTAGGCCACAATTTGCATTGCAGATTTGCCCGATGTTAGTTGCACATGGATGATCTGAGAGGTATCATGCTGTGCCACTAACCTGGAGGTGTAGGTATCCTTGATGAATATGGATACACCCCCTTTTTTTGTGTTTCAGTCTGTGTTCTGTGGCCAAAACGTGGTACAAGTTGTAGCCCGGTAGTGCTGTGGTGCTCTCTGGATCCTTGAACCAGGTTTCATTTACTGCACAGATGTCAATGTTCTCCATACTGAGGAGTGCTTCAAGCATGTGCATTTTGAGATTTAAACTCCTGGCGTTGAGTAGCATAACCCACAGTTTTTTGTTAATTGTGCTGTTTACGGAGGTGGGTTTGACTTTTGAGCCTTGCCTAAAAAAGGCAGTATGGGGCAGCAAGAGCCTTGACCAGTATTCAAAAGCCTAGGGGTGACAAGTGCAAGCTGTCTCTTGTGAAGCAATGCGTCTTGTCGAGCATGTCGTCCCAGGCTGACAGACACTGGATCCCCTTTGAATGACACCAGAAGCTTAGCCAATTGTTGAAATTGATCATTTTTTCTTTATACTGAGGTATCATTCTTGGTGAGGGCAGGATGCTACTCAGGGTCAGGGTCATACCAGCCTGGGCTACATGATCAGAGAGCTCTTCCATGTCCCTTTTCATGTAGTCCAGGGAGGTATATTTCAGGTCATTTACACCAACATGAACAATGACAGAGTCATATTTGTACTTGTTATGGAGTGACCTGAGTGCTTGTGTTATGTGGCAGATTCTGGCTCCCGACAGGCAGCTAACAGTAACCATCTGCTTGTCCAGCCTAGTGAGTGGGACATCAGTTTACCTGACTATAGATTCACCTATTACTAGTGTGTTAGGTATGTTTCTTTTGCCTTAAGGGCTGTGATTGTGTGGCACACTGATTTTGTGTTTTATATGTTGTCTGGTTTGTGACAGGAGGTGCAGGTTTTTTGGTGGTCTGCTTTGGAGGTCTCTGCTGCTTTTGCAGGTTTTTATTTAGAGCCTCCAAGTATGATTTTGTGTATTTATGTGTATTTTTTGCCAGTGCTGGTTTAGTAGGTCTATGTGTGGCTGGAGGTGTGGTGCAAGTGTTAACCTTCTCCTCTTGACTGTCTGTTCCAGTCTTGGGTGGAGACAGCTTAGCCTCCAGTTTGGCTGTATAATTGCATCTCTTGCGTATGTTAGTGTTTTGTGGTAGGAGGAGAGGGTTGTCTGTGTACATGAGGCAGTTGTAACATTGTCTCAGGATACCCAGATTCACCAGCTGGACTGGAGAGTACACCTGAAATTGCCCTTTAGTCATGCCTGAATAGTAGGGTGAGCTGCTTAGTCACTTGGTTGGTGAGGGGTGAATAAAGAGCCTTGCCCTGCTGGGCAATCAGTGTCAGGGTATATTAGTGCTTGCTATTAGCTCTGAGCAAGTGCTAAGCTGTAAGATGCTTTTGGAGTGCTTAGATTGAGAGTTAGACTTGTTTCAAGGGAAAAACTGAAGAGGAGAGTTAGTGGAGCCAGGAATAATTTAACCCTAGCTAACTGGCACTGCCCAGCACACAGAAGTGTGCAAACATGGTTTTTATAGCAGGGAAATGAAAGAGAGAAATTAGCCCAAAATGGCCAATAAACTACTAACTTCTGGGCTGGAACAACTCTTCCAGGGACAGATAGGCTGCTCAAAGCTCCCCTCTCTCACGGGTGAACAGAGAAACTTCCTTCTATCCAAGTAAGATATGAGCAACTCAGGAACTTGTATAACACATCCCTGAATTCAGCACTAGGCTGAAAACTGGACTATACTAGCTTAGAAAGGTGGGAAACAAGGAATTTTTTTGTTTTTTGTTTTTTTTTTTTGAAAAGATAAGGCAAAAACAGTAAAAAATACACTTAAAACAGCTTTAAACAACTACAAGCGATCAGAAAAGGCTATCGCACTTTAGTGTGTAGCCTGCAACAGTTAAACAAATTATTTAAACAAAAAACAACTTTTTAAAAGTGCAGGCAGTCAAATAAGTATAATATGTGAAAAAATAAGCTTTTGAATCACAATAAATACTGGGAAATCGGCGTTTCGGCGGAAAACAGTTAAGTACAGCAAGAAAGTACAAAAAACTGATACTTAATCACTCCAAAGTCTCTCTTCTAAGCTAGAAGGCTTGTATCAGTTTAAGGATTTCTAGTGCTACCCAGTAGGTTAGTTACTGGAAAGATGGGAAACAAGAGCAGATGTGGTCTTTTAAACCAGAAAGTTGAAAGAGATGGACAAACTGTCCAAATGGTCAATAAAGTAGAATTTCTGGGCCAAGAACCACTCCTCTTGTGGTAGACAAGCTACCTAATGCTTACCACTCCCACTAATAAGTTAGAAGGCTTTCCTCCAATACAGAAAGGCTTGTGGGGCTCAGAAGCTTACCAACAGTTCTGGATACAGCAACTCTGTATCTGGACTAGGTTAGTTGCAGGAAAGGAGGGAAACAAGTGCAAGTGCGACTTTTAAACCAGAAAGTTGAAAGAGATGGAAAAAAACTGCCCAAACGGCCAATAGCTACAATTTCTGGGCCAGGAACCACTTTTCTTGTGGTAGATAGGCTACCTAATGCTTACCACACGCACTGATAAGCTAGAAGGCTTCCCTCCAACACAGAAAGGCTTGGGGGGCTCAGAAGCTTACTAACAATCCTGGATACAGCAACTCTGTAGCCAGACTAGGCTAGTTATAGGAAAGGCAGGAAACAGGCGCAAGTGCCGCTTTCAAACCAGAAAGTTGAAAGAGATGGAAAAAAAACCTGCTCAAACAGCCAGTAGCTGCACTTTCTGGGCCAGGGACTACTCCTCTTGAGGTAGATAGGTTACCTAATGCTTACCACTCCCACTGATAAGCTAGAAGGCTTCCCTCCAACAAGGAAAGGCTTGGGTGCTCAAAAACTTACAAAGAGTCCAGGATACAACAAATCTGTACCTGGACTAGACTAGTAACAGGAAAGGCAGGAAACAAGCATGAACACAGGCTTTTAAATCAGAAGGTTAACAACGGCATTTTACTTTGCTTTTTGTATTTTGCTCAGTGACTAAAGGTTTATCTGCTGTTTTGATTGAAAAGTTCCTTTTTTGTACATTGTATAATGATTATAGTGTTTGAAATAATCTGTGAAGTGTTCAAAATGTTTGAAAAGGCTATAATGTCCGAATTTTTTCACAATGTATAACTTTTTCACAGTAACATTTCTGGTGTCCAGAGTTTTGCAGTAGCATTTTCAGAGAGATTGTTGTGCACTTGGGCATAATTACCAGTACCAGATCTATACTGATGTTTAAAAACAATCTGTTGTTATGGCAGAGGGATTTTGCAGACCTGAATGGCTGGTGTTTGATAATAATATTGCTGAGAATTGGCGAGTGTTTGAGCAAGAATATGATATTTTCATGCAGACTACATTTTCTGATAAAGACACATGTAGAAAAGCATTTATACTTCTCAATATAACTGGCTTAGAAGCCATTGAGTGAGAACATTCATTTGTGTATGCACTTGCCATGTATACAGGGGAGGGGGAGAACCACCATACTGTGATACAGGGTGAAATATAGGAAGACCCTGAATGCTTAAAACGTATATTTAGATAAATATGTAACCCTCAAATAAATATTACAATGGAAAGACATACATTTTCCATAAGAAATCAAAAGCCTGTTGGAACTGTTGCTGCATATATTACCAACTTAAGAAATAAAGCAAAAACCTGCAGATTTGATGATCTAAGAGATGATTTGATAAAAGACTGTCTGTTATGTGGTGTTAATGATGCAGTGAGAAAGATTTTGCTTCAAGATAGTGAATTAATATTGAGCAAAACCATCAAAATTTGGCAAATATAATAGATGACAGAAAAGCATATGGATATCCTTATGGATGAGCAAAGCATGTTTGCAGTGTCTGCTAGTGTGAATGTTAACTGCAAGTGTGAATGTTAATAGTCTACAATAGAAAGTTAAGATGAATAAGAAATATATACTGAAGGGTGTGGCAGTCAACCTCATTGCTAACGGTTGCAATTGTGGAGGCAGTCATGAACCTAAATGGGAAAGGTGTTTAGCTTTTGGTAAGCAATGTTATAAATGTAAAAAGTGGAATCATTTCAAAAGGCTTTGCAAGTCTAAAGTGTCACAGACTTATGTTAAAAGATTGTATCCAAAGAAGCAAGCATATCAGAGACTGTAGCAAACTCTCAGAGCTGTGAGCATACTTTCTATGTTGATAGTGTCTCTGTGCTCAATGAAACAGTTAACACAGTAGACTAGCTTTTGTCAGCAAACAGCAAAACATTTAGTACTGTACATATTAATGGGAAACCTGTAGAACTTAAAGTTGACACTTAATCTAAGTTCAACGTTATGTCAGCACAAATATTTGCTAGAGTAAAAGCTGATAAGAAACTTGATTCAGCAAAGTGTGCAAAACTAGTTGTTTATGGTGGTGAAGGGATTCAAACTGATGGCGCAGTAGTTCTTTCATGCCATACTACTGGAAATAGCTGTGACTTTCAGTTTTACATAGTCAAAAGACACATGCAGTCACTGTTAGGTCTCAAAGACCGTCTGAGAATGGGAATGATTTAATTTAATAAAGAGGTTCGCCATATAACTATGAGTAACAATGATAATTTTATACAGAATATTTTTAGTGAATAAGCTGATATAAAAAGATGAACTTGGTAAACATCCAGTCACATGCTCCATGAAGTTAAGCCATGAAGTAAGCCCAACTTTCAGACCAGCACGAAAGATTCCAGTAACATTGCAAAGTAAAGTAAAAGCAGAACTAAACAAATGGTGCATTTAGGTGTCCTTACACCAGTAGAAGAGCTAACTGAATGGGTATTCTTCATGGTTGTAGCTCATAAGAAAACTCAGATGATATTTGAGTATGTATTGATCCAAGAGACTTAAACAAAACACTTGTGTCCCCATCACCTGATGTTTACAGTAAAAGAGGTAGCCGCTCCCATGCGAAATTCCACTGTTTTTTTCAGTCTGCAAAATCTCCTTTTGTCAAATTTTGCTGGATCATAAATCTTCATTATTAAGTACACTCAGTACACCATTTGGTAGATACAGATTTTTGAGAGTGTCACATGGAATCAGTTCTGCCAGTGAAGTCTTTCAACATGCAGTGGAACTATTTTTTTTTGTTATCTATGTGCTATTATAGTAGACAGCATTATTGTTGGAGACAATGGCGAAGACAAAAATGATAGAAATCTCAGTATATTTCTAGACCATGCATGTGAACTAAATCTTAAACTGAATACTCAGAAATGTAAATTCAAGCTGAACTAAGTTACTTATGTGGGTTATTTGTTTACCATTACAGGCTTGCAATCAGATCCATCTAACCAAGCAGAAATTCTTGAGATGCAATTTCCAGAGGATGTCACATCTTTAAAATGTTTTCTAGGTATGGTTAACTATTTAAGAAAGTTTATCCCAGACTTGAGTGGAATTTTCTGAACCATTACATGAGCTGACATGCAAACATGTACACTGGTCCTGACTGGAATAACAACAAATAGCATTTGATATTCTGAAGCAGAAAATTACCAGTCCACCCACATTGATATAGAATGGTGTTCACAAACCTGTACCTCTTTCTTGTGATGCTTCAAAGTATGGCCTTGGCACAGCATGTCTTTAAGAAGGCATACCAGTAGCCTATACATCATTAACGTTAACCTAAACAGAGATGTATTATGCACAAATAGAGAAAGAACGTTTGGCAGTAACGTTCATATGCTCGAAAGTCAATGATTGCATTTATGGCAGACCTATCCAAATAAAGACTGATCACCAACCACTAGTGACAATTTTGAAAAAGCCAATGCATACCCCTTCAGCTCAATTGCAATGTATGATGTTAAAATTGAAAAAGTACAATTTCAATATAATTTAAAAAAGGGCAAACACTTGTACCTTGATAATGCTTTGTCACACACACCCAGACAAATGACAGAGCAGTATGAAAATGAAACAGCAGACTTTGAAGCCATGGAAGCCAGAAATTGTTTAAGCCTCAATGTTGATGTGCTTGATGAACTAAGAACTCAAACAGCTTTAGACCCAGTTCTCCAGAAGCTAAAAAACATCAACAGTCAAGGATGGCCAACATGCCAAACCAGTTTACCACCTGACATTCAACTTTTTTTTTTCCTTAGAGACGAGCTGATTGTGATGGAAGATGGAATAATCATGAAAGACCCAAAAGTGATAATTCCTATAGCTTTACAACAGCAATATAGCAAAATCTTGCATCATGATCACCCAGGTACTGATTCAACCAAAAGAAAAGCAAGAAGCATTGTATGTTGGCCTTCTATGTCCAAAGATATAGACAAAGAAATTCTAACTTATTCAATTTGCAAAAGCACCAAACTGCATCAACAAAAAGAACCACTTCAGCTACACCAGATTCCTGAATTACCATGGTCGACAGTTGCTACAGATATTTTCGAATGGAATGGTGAACATTACTTAGTCTTAGCAGACTCCTACTCAAATTGGTTTGAAATTGACCCACTTCCTAATTTGACATCCAGCACATTACAAAATTGAAGAGACATTTTTCTGTCCATGGTAGTCCGCACAGTTTACTAGTCAGCAGTTCCAAGAGATCTGCTGAAATGTGGGACTTTGTCCATGTTACCAGTAGTCCTGAGTATCCACAAGTCAATGGTTTAGCTGAATGTGCTGTTCAGAGTGCAAAACATTTGTTGGAGAAATCCAAGAGAGATGGTGCCAATGTTTTTCATAACTTACTCAAACTCAGAAACATTCCTGGAGACAACTTACAACCTGCTCAGAGATTGATGTTCAGACAGACTAGAACAACTTTACCAAACAGTAAACAATTGCTAGTAACAAAGGCAAAAAGCAACAGAGTGGTCAAGGCTCAACTTTTGAGAAAATGTCAGTCACAAATGTTGTACTATGATAAGAGCAATAATCCCCTTAGACCATTACTACAAAGAGACACTGTGAAGATGCAAACATCCAAAGGATATGACTGAGTGGGATTCGTGAAGAACATTTATGAGGAACTGAGAGCTTACATCATACAATCTGAAGAAATGGATTCAGAAGGAGTCATAGACATGTGTTATCTGTCTCCAAGCCAGTGACGCAGCAGACTGCCTGTGCCAACGACTAATTCTTAGAGCGACTATGCACCTGTTCAAATTCAAAAGGGCAGTGTGTTTCCTTCAAATAATTTTGATATAATCCCTGATGTTCTAGTTTTGAAAGAATCCCCAGATACTGTCCCTGTTGCTAAACCCAGTCAGAAATTCTATGTTACCAGATCAGGTAGAATTGCCAGACCAAATCCTAAATACACAGCAGTTTGGACTTGAACTCAAGTCTTGTTTATTAAGATGTTGATATACTGTCTATCTCTCAAAATGTATTTGTTCTTCTGTTTTGCATGTCAAACAAATTAAAGAGGGAGGTTGTAAATCAGTGTGTATATTGTAACTAGTCAGCTACTGTAGTCAGAGAGCATGTGCATATAAATTACTAAGCACATGCGAGATCAGTGCCATTTTGTGTAGTCAACCAGTTTGAATGCAAGCTTGAATGGAGACACACATGTGAGTGTGTTAGAAGTAATGAATCAGTCAGAAGATATACAAAGTGTGAAGTATATGTTTCAGTTACAGCTAATGATGTGTTTATTTACAATAGATGAATTGAACCCATCTCATGCCTCAGTGTCTCATTTTAATACAAGAGACATTTGACAAATGTGATGGGAAGGGAAAGAAAGGGTAATTTTTCTTGTGTGTTGTGGGGGCAGTGCCCCACTTTTTTATATGCCAAGAAGGTAAGGTGGGGAAGGAAGGAAGCAAATTTGAAGGTATTTTAAGAGGTTTGAGTAAGTAGCAAGGACAAACACACAAACATAGAATATAGGCAAGACTGGCAGGGGAGGTGCTGACACAATGAGAGATGGGGAGGATGGTGAATCTGGAAATATTAGACAAAGAGAAGACAATAGTGATAGTAAGGACCAAACAACAAACAAAGGAGAGCATTAACAAAAAAGGTAGGGAAAAGCCTAGAAGAGGGTTAAGATGGGTATGACCCCTTCCAAGTACTGCCTTGTCCATGTCAGACCTAATGAGTGTCTACATATTACATTGTGCTCCAACACCCCTGGGCCCTGGATCTGATGGAGATGCCAGTAGCAGTTATAGATGTGACACTGCATACCACATAAAGACTCTTTCCTTGCGGCAGATGCAAGTGTCAGTGCAGTAGTCCACCAGCTCCCCTACCTCCTCTGCAATCTATCTCTTAATAACATATTTTTCATTGCTGTTGGAGCCACCAGTAGAAAAAAAAATCCTGCACTTATGGCAGTTGAAGCTCCAGCAGGGGCAGGGCTTAGGGATCTATCATCCTCCCCTGCTGATGGAAGTGGGAGGCAGCCCTAGCAGGCTGAGCTGCAGGTGACCCTAATGCTGTTCACCTGTAGTGGTTGTTGGTCTTCTGATATACAGAAATGTAAAATAAATGTAAATAAACTACATAAACATCCAGAAAAGTATGAAAAAGAAAGGATAGCAACAAAAACTGAAGAGAGAATGATGCAGATATAAAATGAAATACAAACCCATTACCACATACTGAGAATACTATGGTAATTCACATAGAACAGCAATGTTATTATGAAAACTCATCATTTTGCTTCACAGTGGACTGTGAAAAATATTCAGATGTAAGCTGATATCTGCAGCCTATGTATACCGAGAATGTTATATAAAAAAGTGTATACTAACTTTGCTGTCTGTGATTGCCCTGTGCAGTTGTGTGCTATAAGTATAACAAACTACACTATTGTCACTGTGTGGAAATATATTGTCATGTTTTGGTCATTTTAGTAAACCCATACATTCAGCAGTGTCCATGTATACAGAGTACCTGAGCACTGCATAGGCATAACTGACAACAACAAGTGACATGTCATCTGCCTAATATAACTGCATTGCTGTAAGGGTAACATGTATGAAAATTAATGTCAAGCAAGCGATAACTATACCTTTAAGCATATGATAGAAGACAGGTGTATGTACCCCTGTGTCTGGAAAGGTGGGTGCTAGAGAAAATTGTATGCAAGAGTTTCCTGGGCTGTGGAAGTAAAAATAAAATTACAGTCCACAGTAGTAGGATAGGAAAATGGTTTAACTTTACAAGGTCGCAAATAAAATATGCAATCTGACAAAAATCCAGTTCACGTGGTCGGAAACTGTACATTCAAATGCTGAAAGCAGAGAAAGTGCTACCCAGCGAATTTAACATTCTGGGAATGTTAAATGTTTTCGAAACACCCGACATTTCCGGATGTCTCCAAATATTGTCATGCAGGAGGCCAAGCCCCCCTGCACCCCCCATATGGGGAGCTGGTCCCCCCACACCCCCTGCTAATTTAATATACTAACTCCGAGATTGCACTACAGTGAGAGAAGGGGTACATGTTCCATTTCCCACTATAGTGCGATCTGCACTCAGAATGCTGAATCCACATGAGTGAATGCACACTGGCATTCACTCAGTTGTGAATTCCACAATTCAGTGTTGTCATTCTGAACATTCAAAATTGTCCTTTCGCACATCTGACATCACAGATGTGTGCTTCAACCATATGAAGGTGAACCTAGGAAAACAATCCTTGTAGAAAACTTGTAATACATCTCAGTGCTCTCACTCTGACCTCTTTTTCCCATAAGCAAAGAAGGCCTGGATACACCACTGCAGATCACTATAGTAGTGCCAGAGTTGTTCATCACCAGTTAAGGAATGTCGATAGCATCAGTGCCAGGCAGTCAGCTTTTACTGGGGACCCTAATAGTAGTTTCTATACAAATGTTCCCAATAGTCTCTATATAAAAACAAAAGAATGATCTTAGTCTCCTTTGAGCACCATCATGGTGCACTGCATGAACCAGTGCTCAGTCTCATACCAAAGAATAATGACTGACAACTCACAGTCACACCCATTTCCTTTTCTGAGAATTGGCATGCAATGTCAAGCAGTTAGTAGTATGACCAGTGGCAGACTGTGAAACAGATCATACCATTCTGAATATGTTCAACAAGGGAATAGAAAATGTAAATTTTGGTAATCACAGTAATGCTTTAAAGAATGTACTTGAAAGGAAGCGATCTGTAGCACCTCTATTCCTAGCTGACTTTGGTCATGAATTACAAGGAATTTCCCTTTGACACCACACATGCTCAATTTGCCGTAGAGGTGCTTAGGCATGTGTGTGATGCCATGTAAGGTTGTATGCAAGACTCTGCTTCCAAGCACAGTGTGCAGAATGAGCAATTCAGAAGCAGTCATGAGTTTAGCCCTTATTTGTATAATATTCATGCCTAAAGGTTAACATTTGCAGCTACACAGAGGCTCATTGCTGTATGAAAGAACATATAAGAGCACTGATTAGTAAAGAAAGCATCTACACCTGTGCATGGTGACTGACTGTGAGAAAAGTAGAGTTGTACTATAAATGGCTATTAGTATTCAAAAGCATGCAAGCTGATAAGATACTCAAATGGCATGTCCATTGTAAATCAAGCATATCCCAATACAAAGAAGTCTTGCTGCTTAAGTCTTCTTAGGTGGTATCCTTTCTATTAAAATATGCTAATATAGCTTGTCAATGGAAACATTTTATGTGAGACAGGACAAAATTTAAGAAATATAAGAGATATTCTACAAAAGTCTATAGAGAGTTCAGACTTATTACCACCAGTACAACTGATTGTACTGCTGGCGACCATACCTCTCATCTGACAGACTTTTACGAACATCCCTGATTTTCCTCATATGCCTGCCCTGCCCCAAGTAAAAGTTTTGATTTACTGGTAAATTACTGACAGTTTTTAGAAGTCAATAACACCAGACGTTAGAGTTTTATACTTCCAGTAGTTGAAGTACACCTTTTATGGAAAAGCAGTTGACGTAAGTGGGGCAATATTTTTTACTAAAAAAAAATGACATACTGAGAGAAACCATAATTTGCTGCCCTTTGACCCACTTCTCTTGTACTGCGCTGATGTGATGTGATGTGCAGCCAGGCATACAGACATGGCTACACATGCACAGTACATAAGCATGTAGACCAGGGCACAGAAGGACACTGAAATGCTGTTATACAATGACATTATTTAAGAAAGGTAAGTGATTTCTTACTTAAATAATGCCATTGTATAATACAATAATCAACTTTTGGGTGTTGGTATCACAAGATTTACCTATAATTGGCAAACCACAACACCTGTGGGTAAATCCTGTGATACTGACACCCAGTCATGGAATATTGCTTAAATACTAACTGCTGAAGGTAAGCACAAGATGTTCCTTACAGTGCCTTTGTTGCAGTAATTAAGAGAAATATTTATTGTGGTAATACTGCATGTAAGAATATCCGCAGTGAAAGTTTAATGAGTTTAACAAGAGTAAATCATTTGAGGTTAAACAGAGAGCTTGTACACAGGTAAGTTGATGGTTAATGGGAGACATACACAAGGGTAGTTCTGTTATGTAGTGTATATAGGTGCCAAAATATCACTGCTTGTGACATGCAGGGAAGCACAGACCTGCTTTTAGCAGTAATTTGCTAGTATATCAGGAGTGGGGTTATTTGTTGTATTCTCAGTGTTGTTCAGCATATCACTGTCACACAGGTGTGCTCATGTATTTTAGCCCACATATGTCAGAATGGGTCTACTTTGCTTGGTGAAAAGCCCATATATTCATATGTTATTTTTGCAAAACAAAACTAAAAAAACAAAAACAAAAATAATGCAAATTTTGCAAAACAAAAATAATGAAAACAGATATTCCAAACCGCACAGTTTTTCCCAGGGCAAGTAAACACATGCCCAACATGGAGAAATATCCCCTTTTCCCCACTGTATTGTGATCCCAGAGTTTGGTATGTATAGTTATGGTAGGTGTGGGGGACACAACCCCCCCCCAACCTAGGTGGGTTTCAGATACTATGGTATGTTTTCGTGAAGTTTTGGGCAAATATTTACTTGCCCTGGGATTTTAGTTTTCATTATTTTCATCTCATGAAAATAATGTTTCAGTATTTGAGCTTTTGAGCATGCAAAGAAGATCCGGCAGAATAACTGATGCCTGTTCTAAACTTGCTTGTATGCTATTATGTTGTATTATGGGCTCACTTTTGTAGGCACAGGGAAAGAAAGTCTGTTTTATCGGGTCTATATTATAACATCGAAGTCTAAAAACATTGAACGTTATAATATCAAAGCCATTCAATCGAAACACCAGAAAACTGAACAGTCAGAATTGCAATTTTTTTCCCAGGAAAAATATTTGCTGTTCCGATAAACATACACACAACTCAAGCACACCAAAATAAATAATCCACACACATACACTTCATGAAACCCTACACTAAACCAGACATACACCACTAGCTACCCACTTACCTTAACCTAACCCTAACCATAAGATACCTAACTATCGCACACTCACCTTACCCTCTCCCTAACCCTAACTCACCTACCCCACCCAAATCCTCACATCCACACACTCGCACATTTACCTGACCTGCGCCCTAACCCTAACTCACTTAACCTGCCCCTAACCCTAAAGTCTGTCACTACCGCACACTCACCACACCCGCACCCTAACCTTAAAGTCCCTAATTACCGCACACTCAGCTTACCCCAGTCTGTTAGCTCAGTTACCTTAACCTGGTCCGTAACCATCACACCACACTTACCTGAACCCAATCCGTAACCTCCGTTTGCTCACTTCCCTAAACCCGGTCCATAACCATCGCATCACAGTGCTGTAAATAGCGAAGCCACGGAATGGACCACCGAAACTGGGGTGTAACTAGGCATACTCAGTGTACTGAAATGAGCACATTTTCTCCTGAGCATCTCTTGCAAATGTCAACACTCAAACAGCACAGACTGTTTAGAACTGTGTAAGCAAATATTCATAGTATAATGGTACACAAAGAATTCTTGTGCAAAAGGAATACGCCTCTAAAACTACCTTGTTATGGAAAAAAATTGTAACAGTTGTAAATAATGTGCTTCTTCCCATGTATCTGGGGATAGCATTTTGAGGGCTGAGTATATTTTTAAACTGACAAGTCAGTAGTGGGGGCAGCAACATTAGGTTTGAGTACAAAATGTAAATCTCTGGCTACACCCCTGCACCGAAATCTTACCCTAGGAAAAATTTTGATGTTCCGAGGCTTCGCTATTGTCAGCTTTCGCTCTAAAGGGTTCGATATTATAACATTCGAAGTTTTAAAACTTCGATGTTATAATATAGACCCGTTTTATCTATATGTTTTAATACACCATGATAGATGCCAACATCCAGAGGAAGATAATTGCTATTATACAATGACATTATTTAAGAAAGAAATTGCTTACCTTTCTTTAATAATATCATTATATAACAGCATTTTAGTGTTATTCTGCTCCCTGGTCTACATGGTCTCTGGCTGACTATATTTGCAGATGATTGAAAATTAGGAGCTGTCATTGAATCCCACACCAACGCAAATATTCTCCAGGAAGGGCTGACACAAATAACCACACAGTGTCAGAGCCATGGACTAAAACTAAATGCAAAGAAATACATAACTGTATCCTTCAGGAAGTCATCTACCCCTGGTAACTATCATAATGACAACATACCTCTTAGAGTTGACCCAGTAGTCAGGGTCTTAGGGACACACATCAACAGTAATCTAGTCTTTGACCATCATGTGTCTACAGTAGAGCCAAAATCATTCTATGTTGCCCAACCTATAAGTAAAGGTATGGTATCTATGTCCAAGGAAGTCACTGTTCCATTGTATTCAGCATTAATCAGACCTATTATTGAATAAAATACCTCCTTTGGTATGTACCTAACCAGGCATATCCAACAAATGGAACATCCACAGAAGTTCCTCACTAAAAGAATACAGAGCATAAGTAAAATATCCTATGCAGACTGCCTCAAGGCCCTATCCCTGTATTCTGTCTTCTACAGGCTTTTGAGGGGTGATCTATGCCTGGCATACAGGGCATTGTCAGACTTCACTCTGACGGACCTCCTGCATATCTGCAAAACAAACAGCACCAGCTGTGAAACTCCTGAGGTGGATTTATAGGTGCATTGCTCAGAAGTCACTCTCAGGTACTGAACCTTCAGTTTTCAAGTTTAGTTCTTCCATCAATTCATGTCTCTGTGTTGTTTTAGTTAAGCTGCACATCAGTGTCTACATTCACTTCATAACTCTGATTGTTATAGGTTAAATAAAAAATCTGCAGCTAACCTAGCCAGCAATGCTGCACAGCACCCAAACCAGATGCTTCCTTAGCAGCAATAGTCCTGGGTGCTGTGATAAGGTAATGCAGACATAAATAGTCCTAACTGAATGTGTAAGTGCTGCTCACCACACAAACTGGTTGCCCTGTAAGTACTTTGGGAATGAGGTAATGTTTTGGGGGGTTATTTATAGTGAAATTTCATCTTCTGGTGATTGCATATATATAAAGTACCATTAACCATTACTGCATGAAGAGCAGCTCGTGCCAACAGTTGGCTTATATACGATCAGAAAAAAGAAATTTTCACACTAACTATAAGCTCAATGGCCAATCAGGTAAGCATACAGTTAGAGTTCTACCAGACATTCCTAGCTCATATAAAGTCAGCCCTCTTCTGCCACAAGAGTACAGACTTTGACCCCCCCCTGGTGTAAAATGAGGAGCCCAAGTGTTAAGGAATCACAAACAGATGCCTGGACCTAACTAACAAATCACTAGATACAATATATTTCAGGACAGAACAGCAGCGCTTACAGCACTTTGAAAAGCAACTTTAAATAAGTGCAGAAAAACAAATAAATATCACAGTAAACCTTCACAGTATAGTGAGAGTAAGCAATGAAAGTACAAAATTGTACTTTGTTTATTTTTATTTATTTAGTTATTGCCTTGGATGACTTCAGATGCTTGCAGAATCTCTCAAATGTGACAAAATATCAAAATTCCCTCTTGATTGCATCTCCTCTGACCTTCATAGATCAGTAAGATTCACTAAGGAATTCTGTACCCACCCATTTACACGAATACATACAGGTAACATAAGAAGTTCAAAACCAAATCACGCTGGTGATCTACCATCATAAATTAACTATGCAACAAAAATATGAAACTCCTTCACTTATTTTTTATTTTATTATTTAACATTTGTTTACCTGGAAAGTCCGACTGGACACAGGTCTTTTTTCAGCAGATGCCCAGGGAGAAAAGCTCCATGAGTAACAGTAAATTTTCATGCACACATTACAATAATCAAAAAGTATAAAGTAAATAAAATGTAGTATACATAAGAACATACAAATTTGTTACATCTTGACAGCAAAACCTAGGCTTTGAACATAGCTAGTACTATTTGTAGGTATGACTTATGTCAAGATATACGGTTAAGAGAGGTCAGTAGGAACAAAGGATTAAACACTGGGGGAGAAGTTGGATATGTTTTGGGTATACTGTGATGTATCAGGGCACTCATGAGAGGTTAGTACAGGAACATAGCCACTTATTTTTAGATAACCTTTAAGTGATGGCTTAAATTGGTTAGTGGAGGAGATTGAGAGAATGGAGTTAGGAAGGGAGTTCCATATACGAGATATATAGTTGGAAAATAAAGATTCTCCTGCAGTGTTGTTGGCCTTGGAGATGGTGAGTAAGTTCTTGTTGTTAGAGTGAAGTGTTCTGCTGGAACTATAAGTAAGGAAGAAATTATGTAGTGCAGGGGTTTTAGTTGGTTGTGTTACAATTCTGAGTTAGAGAGAGTTGGTTGTAAAGAATAATGTTGGGAAGCTCAAGTCAGTCTAGTATCTTTAAAGCTGTACAATGATGTGTTCTAGATGGGCAGTCAGATGCAAACTTAGCAATTTTATTATAACATGCTTCTAGCTTAGATAAGTCAGTTTTCCTTAGATTAGTTAAAATTTTAGAGGCATATAGTAGAGTGGAGAGCAGATGGGTTTGTGCTAATGTAATTTTGGCCATTGTGGTCAGGAACCTTTTGTGCCTATATAGACTTCCAAGTTTCTTATGGACTTTTTTAATAGTTAGGGAGACATGCAAGTCAAATTTTTGGGTATTGTCTATTTCCACTCCAAAAAGCTTTGTATGGGTTGTCGGGAAGATCACAGTATTGCCTTTGGCTATTATGTTAAATGTTGGGCATGAGATAGACATCTTGTTAGGTTGGAAGAGTAATAATTTAGTTTTGTTTGGGTTCAGGATTAGATGGGCATTGGCTAACCATGTTTCAACAGAATTGAAAGATGCCTGTGTTTAAGAATGAAGAGTTGATAGAGAAGTGGCAGCACAGATAAGTGTTGAATCATCTGCATACTGTATTATAGAACCATGTGGAGTAGCTGTGTGTAGATTATTAGTAAAGAGGGAGAAAAGGAGAGGGCCCAAGATAGATCCTTGGGGGACACCAATGGATAAAGGAAGGCATGGAGATAGGTCACCCTGCCATAGAACAGATTGTTGATGGCCAGATAAATAATTATGAAACCATGCTGTAGCAGATGGTGAGACGGATAGTTCAGTTAGTACATCTATTAGTTTGGAATGGGAGACCATATCAAAAGTTTTTGATAAGTCTAGAAAGATGGCAGATACAAAGTTGTTGTTATTCCTGTGATGGTTTACTGTATTAGTGAAGGATAAGAGAGCTGTAGCAGTACTATGTGATGGGCAAAACCTGTGCTGAGTGTTTGTGAGAAGGTTATTTGTTAGTAAGAATTTCATGACCTGGAGATGAATACACCTTTTGAGTAGCTTAGAAAGAGGTGGAAGAATAGCAATTGGCTGATAATTTGTCAGTTCTGTGGAAGGTCCCCCTTTATGAAGTGGGATTACATGGGAAATTTTCCACAGTTGAGGGACCTTGTTTTCGAGAATGGATCTATATATAATGATTGATACTGGGAAGGCTATAGAGTCAGCTGCAATTTTGAGGTATTCACTGGGTAAGTTATCTACGGCAAGTGTAGTAGGTTTTAGTTTATATAGCAGTTTTTTTTTATAGTGGCTGTAGGAACTAGGGAGAAAGACAATGAGGCATTGCTAGTTGTAGACTTGACTGGTTTGGTATCAGGAGTAGGAGTTTGCTGTTTGGAAAAGGAATTTATAGATTGAGAAAAATGTTTGTTAAAAATGGTAGCTATGCTATCGGAATTGTTGTTGATGTTTGGCATTGGTGTAGTAGATTTTTCAGGGTGAAGGATTGAGTTTATAGCTGGCCAGAATTTTTAAGGGTTTTCTGATGTGCGTTTTGAATGTTATGATAGAAATTTATTTTGTCCTGTTTTATTTCTTTTTTTGCCTTATTTCTTTGTTCATGATACTGTTGTTTAGGAACTATTATGTTAGTCTTATGCCATAGTTCCCAGGCTTTATCTCTAGTTTCAGAAGGGCCCTAGTGTCTCTGCTTAGCCAGGGGGCATAGTTTGATTTTGCTCTGATGGTTTTAACAGGGGCATGTGCATTTAATATATCTAAGAAAGATTTACTAAAGTGGTTCACTGCATCATCTAGGTCAAGGTATTTGAGTGGAGTCCAATTGCACCTTTGTAGGTCAGCTAGGAAGTTGTCAAGATTAAAGTTATGCTTTTTTTTTCTGACTTGTTTAAACATAGTAGGTTTTGGTGGGAATATGTGTTGTCGTATAAGAAATGTGGGTAGGTGGTCGCTCAGACCATCAGGAAGGCAACCTGATTGGAATGAATGAAAGGAGTTATTTAATAATATCCAATCCAAGGTGGATTGTTTTTTTTACTTGCTGTATCTATTTGGGTAGGTTTTTGAAGAGTTTGTGTAAAACCATGCAAGTTTATGTGATGGACGGGGTGATCTGTATGACATGCAAACCAGTCTAAATTAATTTATTTATTAGATCCCAAACCCATCTTCCCAAGATTAATATCAAAAACACTAAAACAAACAAACAAACAAAAAAAAACAGTGAAGAACACTATCAGGCCCAGTAATGGAGACCATGAACTTAGCCTGGCCTAAGAACTTATTCGTAACACTTCCTCCTATTCACATTAAGCAGAGCCCTTCACTGACATTCTTAAAAAGTAATTTTGATCAATGGATAGGGAATCACAAATTCATACCTGGGGTAATGCCTATGTCCCTTATGGACAGGAATAAACTGTAAGACACTTAAGGCATAGGCACGAATCCATGCTATCCTCTTGTATCTAGGGAACATATAGTGAATAAAAGAGTATTGTATTAGCTAAGCTTGTAAGCGCTCTTATAAGTTCATAGGTTCATAGGAGTTTATTAGGCTAATGGCCCTAGGGCCCTTACAAGCCTAGCCAAGTTCAACGCTTGTTACCTTAAGGGTATAGAGATATGGTCTATGTTATAAGCAGATGTAAATTACCACTGACTGCTCCTATCCAAGAGGGACACAGGTGAAACCCTGGGGTGAATTTGTGGTTTCTCATACAATCATCCAAGGTACACTTAAAAAGGGATAATGAGGGGCTTTGTTTAGCTTGCATTGGAAGTTTATTCCAGAGGATGGGCAACCTCTGGGAGACATATATGTTTCTTCAGCAAGTCCTGTTGGTGTAACATGCTAGGTTAAGGTCCCTAGAGTGAGTGAATTGTGTGCCATTTGACTTACAAATGTGCAGCATTTCCATTAAGGCAGGATCAGACGTTGCTCTGTATACATGGCACAGGTTGCATTTGGACCATCTTTATGATACAGAGTATAGTGACAGTGATTTCAGTCTGTCCACTTAAGACATGTGCTGAAGACACTGAATTTTCTTTGAGAGGCTCCTTTGAGGTCTCTCTAGTTGCTGCAGGTGCCTGTTTAGGTACATTCCAAAGGGATTATTGTACTCTGTTATTGGCCTGATGAGGGAAGAGTACAGTGGGGTCATAACCTCTTTTGTTCTGAAAGCTATGCCCTTGCTTATGAGGTAAGCAATGTAGAAGGCCTTCCTTACAACCACAGAGACATGGTGATCAAAAGTAAGATTGCTGTCAACCTGTGTGCCTAATTATCTCACCACTGATTTAGAGCTTAGGATGTTGTTATTAATAAGTTTATTTGCAGGGACATCACCTTTGCCATGGAGTGATAGGCCAGTGAGTTCCCAAGTAAAAGAGTAATGGACGACACAGAGTGAAATTGAAGAGAACATGACACAAGAAGAAGCTTTGTAACTTTCTACAGAATGCCCGCAGGAAATGGCGAAAAAAGAATGTACCCTCAGTTTAGATGAAAATGATCTAAGAATTGCTTGATTTAATAAAGATGGATTAACATAGTAATATTAATGAAAGAAACAAATTGCAGAAGGTCAAAAAAACCCAAAAAGCTAGTAGTTTGCTAAAATAAATGAACACAGTAATTAGAACTGTCCATAGACACACGTGTGATATAACAGAAGTAAATAGGATACGTTACTGTGCAGCCAAATTAGTAGCAGATAAAGTCCTACCACAATAATGCAGGGTAGTAAGGGAAAGGACAAGGAGAAATCAAATGCTATCATGGAAGTACTGAATAGAGAAAACTATAAAGCAAATAAGACAAGAAGTGTCACTGTTAGAAGTGTAAAGAAGCGGGAACAGATCAACAAAAATACTCAGAAAGATAGAAGTGATAAAAGAAATGTGCAGTATTATAATTGATCAAGCATTATCATGCACTGTTGCAAATAATAAATTAAAATATCAACACAGGCAGATAAACTTAGACGATACACAGATAAATAGAAAGGAAAAGTACAAAATAAGCAGTTTTTTGATGACCCAAAAGGATTTATAGAGAACAGGAAAAAAAGGTAAAAGGAATTGAAAGATGACCAAAAAAAGAAGAAATAGATACATTTTGGAGAAGTATTTGTGAAGATCCTTTGGAACATAATAAAAATGTGAAATAGACAGAAGGAGTAAAAGAAAGAATAAGAAGTTCAAAGGTAGCAGATATGAAATGGGATGAAGTAACAGCCAGACAAATTGAAACAAAGTTAAGAAAAGTCTCTAATTGAAAAACCCCAGGCCTTGATGCAGTACCTAACTTCTGGCTAAAAGCATTAACATCTTTGCATGAAGATTTAGCTATGAGTAAGAACTATTTATATGTGTACCCTGAACAGACACCAACCTGACCAACAACAGGAAAAACAATGCTCTTACTTAAGAGTGAACCTGCAAGCTACCCTAAAAATTATAGACCAATAACTTTCCTTCCAACAACGTATATACTATACAATGGAATTGATGCCGACAGAGTTTATATTAATTTAGAAGAAAACTCAGTTATGGCAATAGAACAAAAGGGTAATAGAAAATATGGAGCACAGGTTAATTTGCTGTTAAATAAAATCATTGTGAACTGTAAAAAGGGGAATAATCTAAGAATGTGATGGCTAGACTACAAAAAAGCATTTGACAGAATCCCACATTCATGGATAAAAGAGTGATTAAAAATTTATAAGATACACCCTACACTGATATACTACATCATGGTGACCATGAAACAGTGCCAAACCACTTTGCAGTTAAGCCATGATAAAGGACAAGTTATTATTCCAGGAATAAAAAATCCAAATGGGGGATATTCCAGGGTGACTCTCTGTCTCTGCTCATTTGCCTTGCACTTAACCCATTAAGCTGTCTGCTTAACAGATGAGTTCATGGATATAATTTGGCAACCAGAAAGCAGCAGAGTGTAAAGACTTCTCATCTTCTCTTTGTCAATGATTTAAAACTGTATAGTTCATCAGATGAGGAGCTGAAAGCACAACTGCAAGTAGTCAATTTTTTTTCAGGTGATATAAGAATGTCATTTGATCTTGATAAATGTGCAAAAACAACCTTTAAAGCAGGAAAGTTGCAGCACCAAGAAAACATCAGTTTGGGATAAGAATGTGATATAAAGGAACTTGAGCAAGAGGGAGTGTATAGATATTTGGTAACTGATAAAGGATCAACAACATAACATGAACAAATGTGAATATAACTTAGTAAGGAATACTTTAGAAGACTTAAATTTATCCTGAAAACAGTGCTTGACAGCTAAGAACAAACTTCAAGCTATAAACCAATTTGCTCTTCCTGTCCTACCTTACAGTTTTGGAGTGATTGACTGCCCAAAAGGTGTTGATAGATTAGACAGGAAAACAAGAAGAATGCCTCATGCTCATCAAATATTTTACCAAAATCAGTGCATACAAAGATTATATATTCACCATTCTGAAGGAGATATGGGCTTCCTTGAAATTGATTTCATATACAGATCTGCAGTCATGGGAATACACACATATCTGGTGACCTCACAAGACCCAAACATAGTGAAAGCTGAAAACAGAATTGCAGCAGATAGTAAAGACAACCACAAGGCCTTCTATAGTTATGTAAAGAATCTCCACGGCAATACCCAGATTTGCTCTGAGCTACTGCACAATGGTACCGCCTATAACAAGCCAACAGATATTGCCAATATACTGGCCGACAGATTCATTGCTAACTTAACCCCTCTCTCCCCCACCAAAACACCTATCACATTAACAGTAGATTGCCAAGCACCCAGTATTACTGCTATACAGGTTAAAACAGCACTGTCCAAGGCCAGGAATACAGCTTCTATGGGACCTGATATTGCCCCTGGCTGTGTTTTACATGAACTACAGAGTGAGCTGGCTCCTCACATGTGTGCCCTGTTCAATCACAGCCTCACCTCACGCTTTGTCCCTACCAAATGGTGCACTGCTAAAGTCATCCCTCTCCACAATGGAAGAATGACTACAGACCCTGGGAACTAACGCCCCATTAGCCTGATGAGTCTGATATGCAAAGCTGTGGAACACATCATCATGGACCTAATAAACAAGGATATAGAGAATCTCCAAACTCTAGATCCCACACAGTTAAGTTTTGTGAAGGGTAGATCAACCTGGTCGACTTCTTTGAGTCAGTCACCAGAGCTGTGGATGAAGACAAGTTGGTTCATATGTGTCTATATCAGAAGATTGAAGTTTCAAAACTTTGAATCTGATATGGTCAACACCATATGATCTAAGTCTTGAAACCTCAAATCTTTTAACAGAGATCTCCATACAGAGCGGAAAGGGAAGATTTCCCTTTTCTGCACTGTAATGCAATCTTAGAGTTGGTATATTTAAGTAGCGGGGGGGTGCAGGGGGGATAGGGGGTAGGTTGTTGTGTTTTATTACATTTTCGATGTTTCAAGACTTCGATTATATGGTGTCGATAATATCAGATTCGAAGTTTTGAAACTTCAATAATATACTATAGACCCGGTTCATACAGCCTACCTTGATCAGGTCAAGGCCTTTGATACCATTCCCTACTTAGGAATCATAGGAAAACTCACTAAGCTAGGCATCAACCCCTATATCACTAGGTGGATTGCAAACTGGCTCACAGATAGAACCCACAGTGTGAAAGTAGCAGACTCCAACTCAGACTGCTGACCTGTCACGAGTGGAGTCCCACAGGGTTTGGTCCTGGGTCCTCTCCTGTTTGGTATCTACTTCTCTGAAGTCCAGGCCAACACAAAGGGACTCTGGCTGATAAAGTTCACAGATGATTGCAAGTTGGGAGCTATTATTAACTCCCCAAGTGATGTTGACATCCTACAGAAAGCTCTCACTGAGACCAATGGCTGGTGTCAGAACCATGGCCTTAAGCTCAATGTCACAAAATGTGTCATCATCCCCTTTGGGAAAAACCTAGTTCCCATGAATTACCACATTGATGGTAGTCCACTGAACACAGAAGGAGTTATAAGAGATCTGGGAACACACGCTGACAGCAACCTCTCTTTTGAACACCACATTGCCACTGTGGTCAGAAATTCCTTCTATGTGGCACATCTCATTACTAACGGTTTTGCATCCAGGAAGAAAGAGGTCATTGTCTCTCTATACTCTTCCCTCATTAAGCCAATCATTTGGCATGTACCTCACTAGACACCTGCAATTACTGGAGAGGCCACAAAAGTACCTCACAAAGAGGATCTTAGGCCTTAAACACTTGTCCTATATGGACAGACTCAAAAAAACTCCAAATATTCTTTGTCTCATATCTCCTACTTAGAGGAGATTTCTGCTTGACTTACGAATCCATGTCTGACCCAGCTCTGTTAGAAATGTTGCATCTAAAGAAATACAGATCCCTCCATACCACACTCTCCTTAGACCTCAACCTCATTGCCACAATCAACAGAACAAGCCTGAGGGACAGGTTCATAACCCAGAGACTCCCCATGCTATGGTATAGACTTCCCATACATGCCAAACAGAGCACCTCACTGGCTATCTTCAAGAAAGATCTTGATGAGTGGATGGGAAATAGAAAATTCACCCTGGGGATCACTCCAGTGGGTCTACTCGACAGAGGCACTGGGAACTAAGGTCGAGTGTCACAATGCCAGGGTAATCCTATGGGCTAGGCTTGTAAAAGCTTCAAGCCATTAGCCTAGTACACACCTATGAACCTATGAACCTATGAGGAGAATAAATATAAGATGACTTCCCTGCTTAGTCTAGTAGAAGTAGATTGGCATCAACCGGGAATGGAAATCAAACCAGAAGTAGGTAAAAATCAGGCAGCAACTGAATGTGCCCAAAAAAAGTAAGAACATAAGGTGAAGGATCATATGAGAAGGCAGGAACTGTGGAAAATGCATAAATATAGTTGCAAATATAGAAAACTCTTGGAAGAACTGCATGTTGATCAGGATCGATGCAGGAATGGTTAAGAAGAGGCAAATTCAAACCAAAAGATGAAAAGTTAATATTGGTGGCCCAAGATAGTGGACTACGTAGACGTTTGTTTACAAAGTCCATTGAACATGTGAGAGAAACAGACAAATATAAGTTTTGTAAAACAGAATTGGAAACAATTTCACACATTGTTGCTGGCTGTGACATACTTATGGCAGAAGGACTGTATACTGAAAGGCATAATAATGTAGCAATACTGCTGCACTAGGGATTGTGCAAACATTATAATACTGAAGTAGCTGAAAAACACTGGAAATATGAGCCACAAAGCATCCTAGAAAATAATGACGTCTACATCACATAGGATCACCCATTACTAACAGTTCAAAAGACAGATGCGAGAAAACCAGACATAGTGATCCATGAAAAGAAGACAAAAGTAGCATTGATCATTGAAATCGCTACACCCAGTGAGTACAGTAACTTTCATACAGAGAGATACAAAGTCATATAATATCAGGATTTTCAGGTGGAAATGAGAGTGATGTGGAAGAAAGATACCTAGATAGTTCCAACAGTAGTAGGAGCCACAGGTCTTGTAAAATATGAATCTACTATAGTATTTGGATATGTTACCGATACATGTAACTCTGTACAAATTGCAGAAGGAGTCATTACTGGGCACATTGTGGGTGCTGAGAAGAGCACTACTGGCTGACATCAAAGATTGAAACTATACTAATTTCATGAACTTCAGTCATACTTTCACTTAGGATTGGGGTCCATTCCCATCATGGTATTAGAAAAACAAAAGATTTGGAGAAATTAAGAAAGACGATAATGCATTTTTTTGCATTGAATTTAAGACTATGATTTTGACAGCAATCACTGGTTTGCGTAAGTCCCTCTTGTAGAATGTTGACATCATTTGGCGACTGGCCATTAATCTAGTAATCTCCTGTGAACCTATGAATCTATGACACAATCATCTCTAAGGATCATTTATTTCCTCCACGGGACCTAACTGGTTGCTGAATTAATATCATTAAGCATGCTGTTGCAGAAACACTCCTCATACAGTTTAATATAGATTTAGCTAATGGTATTGTCCCTGATGAGTGGCACACAGTAGTGGTCATGCCCCTTCATAAGGATGGTCTTACTAACAACAAGGGTAATTGAAAAATATATCCTCACAGTAAGACGCTGTCCGGTTCGATTCTCAGCTAGAGCGTCTTCTGCGTGGAGACATGCGTGAATGGGCGCACCTTTGTTGAAGGCTGTGCGTTAGGGCTGGCAACTCAGCACATAAAAATCAACTGCCAATCATAAGCGGACCGGAGTTCCGCTGTGGCGACCCCTAACCGGGAAAAGCCGAAAGACGCATTCACATTAGTCTTACGAACTTCACCTGCAAAGCCATTGAACATAGTATAAGTGACCTCATAAACTCTGATGTCTGGAATCTTGTTAGACTTGCCTCTCATCAGTTTGGCTTTCTGAAGCATATATCCTGTTTAATTAATTAGGTAAATTTCTTTGAAAGGGTTATGACAACTATACATGGTGCAATGCAGTGCATGTGGTGTATCTTGACCTGACAAAGGCCTTCAACATCGTCCACCATACTGACATCACAGAAAAGCTAAATGTTTTAAAAATCAACTCATATGTGGTATGACTGATAGCAAAGTGGATGGATGTAAGACAGAAGTCACACTGTTTGAGTTGCAGGTAACTCATCAAAAAGTAGAAAGTGACCAGTGATATCAGCCAGTATGCTGCTAGCTCATTTCCTTTTTGCTGTTGACTTCTGAGATCTCTAAGCAGAGAGTCAAACCCACTGGCTAAGAAAGTCTGTAGATACTTGCAAACTGGGAATTGTTCTTAAGTCATGCTATCACACCCATACCCTTCAGAAAGAACTTGCTATAGTAAACTCTTGGTGTAATAAAAATGAGCTCAAAATAATTGCCAAAAGTCAACTATCATCACTTAGGAAAGAAATCCCCTTTCTTCATCATATTGTCAAGAAAACATACCTCTACAAAACAAAAATGTAGTTTGAGACCTAAGTACTTGATTTGATAGTGTCATCTAGTCTGACCATTGTGTTTAGCAGCTGTCAAAATCCTTTTTTGTAGCACAGCTAATTGGCAAAGGAGTATCATTGAGGTATAAAGAGATAATCACTCCTTTTTACTTAATATTGATCAGGCCATTTACTGAGTACAATGCCCCCTTTGGGATGTATCTTGCTTAATATGCCAAACAATTAGAAAGACCCCAGTGGTTCCTAATCTACACTGGGATTGACAGGCATGGATCTCCTGGAGAAAGGAAGTGTGGCCCAAGGGTGGGTGATAGCAAGCCAAGATTGACCATGGTACCAGTGGACCTGGAATATATACAAGTCTATAAATGAATCAGTGCCCCAGCCAGTGCAGACTCTGAAACGTGTATGAACTCTTTGCTGCACACACCCATCATTTGGGATAGTTGCAGGAGGTACAGTCCTGCCATGATTCCAGGACTGTAACAGATATGGCTACATTATGCAGCATTAATCTACAGATGTGCAGGTCAGTGTTTTAGGCATAGCAGGCAACTACGCCAAGCATTATGGGAATGGTGAATGTGCTGCATGGCTTGTTAAAAAGTATTAATTAGTTATGCAGTGGCATGGTATATAAACACAAGCAATATATAATATTGCTGAGGTAATGTGTGGCAAATTCTTCCTTCTCGGAGCACATTGCAACCTCCATCTGGTCTCCCAACACAAACCATTGTTAAGACAGCATGACCATTATTGACAATGGTGGTCCTCTGGCAAAACATCTGAGATGACTTATCAGGCTGTGCTTGCATGCTTCATAATTCTAGCCCTTCCATATCATCTCTGTGTACACAGCCTGACATCCCCAGTTATGCACATTGTCCAGGTAATGGCTAATGATCATCAGGATCAATACACTGGATTGCATGACAGCATTATATGCCTGGTCCCTTTCACCTGCAATGAGCCCTGATATCATAAGTCAGCAAAGTGGATACTGCTAATGGTCACCTCATGCCTGCTCATTTGGGTGGTGCAATGGTGCAGCAGTTAGCATTGATGCCTTGCAGCAAGAGTTTTCCAGTTCGATTCTCAGTTGGGGTGCCTTCTGTACGGAGTCTGCATGTCCTCCCTCCATTCGCATTGGTTTCCTCCAAGTGCTCCGGTTTCATCCCACATTCCAAAGACATGCATCTGGAGTGTTTCTCCCTGGGCCTCCACTGAAAATGGGCTGTGCAAGTCGGACTTTCCCGGTAAGCAAATGTTAAATAAATAAATCATTGTACAATTTGATCCTTGATTCTCCATTTTCTCATAGTATTTGAGCACTTTCTGAACCTCCCATGACCTTATGTGATATTTTACTGTCCAAGTCACTTTTCAATCTTTCCCTCCACATGTGTAAGCGATAATGACTGTGTCCTCCCCACCGCTTAGTTTGGAAATCTGATACACAGGATGGCCAGTCAATAAACTGTCCCACATAGCTTGTGTATGAATAATTTTATAGGTTCATAGGTTCATAGGTAGGTACTAGGCGATCTGCCCGAAGGCATTTATAAGCCTAGCCAGAATGTGTTGGCTTTTGATGTCCCCTTAGATTAGTTCCCTGTGCCTCTGTCCAGCAGAGCCATTGAAGTGATCCCTGGGGTAAACTTTCTGTTTCCCATCCACTCGTCAAGGTTTCTCTTGAAGAGGGTTAGCGAGAAGCTCTGCCTAATGTAGATTGGAATCTTGTTCCAGAGCATGGGAAGTCTGTAGGACAGGAATCTATCCCTCCAGCACATCCTATTTATTGTTGTGGTGAGGTTTAGATCCCTGGAGCGTGTGGCTCGAGGGGATATAGTTTTCTTTAGGTGGAGCATGTCCATCAGTTCTGGGTTGGACATGACCATGTATGTCAGGCAGAGATCACCTCTGAGTAGGTGGTATGCAACCGAGTACAGCCGGAGTTTCTTCAGTCGAGCTGCATAGGGCATCTTCTTGAGGCCAGTGATTATCTTGGTGAGGTACTTCTGTGGTATTTCCAGTTGTTGCAGGTGTCTTGTAAGGTACACCCCAAATGGAGCATTGTACTCTATGATGGATCTGATGAGTGCTGCATAGAGGGGCCCAATGACCTCTTTCAATCTAGATGCAAACCCTTTTGTGATTAGGTGGGCCATATAGAAAAATATTGTAACCACTCTGGCAATATGATTATCAAAGGAGAAGTTACTATCTACTTGGGTCCCCAGATCCATTATTATGTCTTCCAAATTTAAGGGGCTACCACCTATGTGGTAGTTTGTGGGTACTTTGTTTTTTCCAAAGGGGATGACTATGCACTTTTTGGCATTTAGCTTGAGGCCATGGTTTTGACACCAGGTATTTGTCTCAGTGAGACCCTTTTGGAGGATGTCTGTGTCAGCCAGAAAGTAACTTATAGCCCCTAGTTTGCAGTCGTCTGTGAACTTGGTCAGCCATAGTCCTCCTGTGCTTGCCTGTACCTCAGAGAAGTATATGCCGAACAGGAGGGGTCCTAAGACTGAGCCCTGAGCAATGCCACTTGTAACCGGTTTAGAGTCAGACCTAGCTCCCGCAACTCTTACCATGTGGGTTCTGTCCATGAGCCAGTTGGCAACCCATCTCATGATGTAGGGGTTTATGTTCAGGCTGGTGAGCTTGTCTATAATACTTGAGTGGGGAATGGTGTTGAAGGACTTTGCGAGGTCTAGGTAAGCTATGTGGACCACCTTTCTCTTGTCTATAGCCTTGGTAACTGTCTCAAAGAAGTCCACCAGATTTTGGAGACATGATCTGCCTTAACAAAGCCAAACTAGGTAGGGTCCAGTGTCTGGATGTTTCCAATGTCTCTGTTAATGAGATCCATGATGTCGCACTCCAAAGCTTTGCAGACCAAGCTAGTCAGGCTTATAGGGCGATAGTTCCCGGGGTCCGTTTTGGCTCCACCTTTATGGAGTGGAATAACCGTTGCTGTGCGCCACTCTGTGGGCACGTAACCTGTGGAGAGGCTGAGTTTAAATAGTGTGTTTAAGTGAGGTGTTAGTTCATCTTTGAGCTCATGTAGGACACAGCCTGGGACACCATTGATGCTGTGCTTTTGGCTTTGGAGACGGCTGTTTTAACCTGAGTGTCTATGATTTCAGGGGCACTACATTCTTCTGGTATAGTTATGGGCCCTTTTGGGGTGAGAGGGGGGTGAAGTTTGCACTGAACCTGTCTGCCAGGATATTGGTTATATCAGTCAGTTCAGTGTATTTTGTGCCATTCTGCACTAACTCTGAGCAGATCTGAGAATTGCCACTTAGATTCTTGACGTAGCTAAAGAATGCCTTGTGGTTATCTTTGGAGTCCATGTCAATTTTTCTTTTGAAGCTAGCAGTGGATGATTTTATGAGGGAATGTAGTTTCTTGCTGATACTGATCAGGGATGTCTTCCCTTCTTGGGATTTTACTCTTGTCTGTACTAGTTCCTCCTTCTATTGTATAGCTTGTTTATGGCAGGGGTCCACCAGACTGGTTTCCTTTTCTTGGAGGAGTGAGTCTTGGTTTTGTTTGGGATAGCACGATCCATGCATTCTTGTAGGTGCCCATAGAGTGCATTAGTAAAGGATTTTTCAGCTTGGACAACATTATCCTTTAGCATGGGGGCTTTGAAACTTCCCACCTCGGTCTTAAGTAACATGAAGTTTGCTTTTGAAAAGTTTTTCATGGTGGTTTCTTTGATTGGGGGTGGCAGCAGAATGTGGATATCTGAAGTGATTATTTTATGGTCAGATCTAACCAGCGAGGGATTGACCTCCAGTGCGGAACACCGGTCGCCCATGTTGGTGATGACCAGGTCCAATATGTTGTCACCTCTGGTGGGGGTGCTGCCCAGTTGATCCAGGCTGTTTGAGTTTATAAATTCTAGGAAATGTTGGGCAAGGGAGTTTGTACTTGAGTAGTTCTCCCAGTTAATGTTTAGGTAATTGAAATCACCTAATATCAGGGTGTTTGGTGGGGCCTTTATGTTTCCCAGTGTTTCCAGGAATGCGGAGTGGGGGTCCTGGGACATGGTGGGTGATCTGTAGCAAGCTAATATTTGAATAGCAGTTTTGCCCGTTGTTAGTTGCACGTGGATGATCTCTGAAGAATCATGCTCTGCCACTAACCCGGAGGTGTGGGTATCCTTGATGAATATGGATACTTCCCCACCTTTTGTATTTCTGTCCAGGTTTTGTGGCCAAAATGTATGGTATCAGTTGTAGCCTGGTAGTGTTGGGGTGCTCTCTGGAGCCTTAAATCAGGTTTCTGTTACTGAACATATATCGATTTTCTCCATACTGAGGAGTGCCTCGAGTGCGTGCATTTTGAGGTTTAGACTTCTGGCACTGAGTAGCATTACCCTCAGATTTTTGTTACTTGTGCTATTTACGGCAGTGGGTTTGTCTTTTGAACCTTGCCTAAAAATGGCACTATGGGGGTGGGAAGAGCCTTGGCCAGTATCTGAAAGCCTAAGGATGACAGGTGCATGCCGTCTCTAGCGAAGCAGCGTGGCTTGTCGAGCATGTCATCCCAGGCTGACAGACACTGGATCCCCGACACCAGAAGCTTAGCCAATTGTTGAAATTGATCATTTTTTCTCTATACTGTGGTGTCATTCTTGGTATAGGCAGGATGCTACTTAGGGTCAGGGTCATACCGGCGTGGGCTACATGATCAGAGATCTCCTCCATGTTTCTTTTCATGTAGTCCAGGGAGGTATGGCTCAGGTCATTCACACCAACATGGACAATGACAGAGTCATATTTGTACTTGTTCTGGAGTGACCTGAGTGCTTGTGTTATGTGGCAGATATTGGCACCCAACAGGCAGCTAACACTAAACTTCTCCTTGTTCAGCCTTGTGAGTGGGACGTCAGTGTGCCTGACTATAGAGTCACCTATTACTAGCGTGTTGGGCATGTTATATTGCCTTAAGGGCTGAGATTGTGTGGCACACTGGTTTTGTGAAGTATGTGTTTCATGGTTTGTGTTGGGGGGTGGAGGTTGCTTGGATGTCGGCTTTGGACATCTCTGTTGCTTTTGCAGATTTTTATTTAGAGCCTCTGAGTATGTTTTCGTGTATTTATGTGTGTTTTTTGCCGGTGCTGGCTTCATAGGTCTATGTGAGACTGGTGGTGTGATGCAAGTAATTCCCTTCTTCTCTTGACTGCCTGGTCCAGTCTTGGGTTGAGAGAGCTTAGCCTCCAGTTTGGCTGTTTACTCTGTTCTGTCTGTGGCATGGCCCATGGTTATGGAGCAGACACCACCTCTTTGCAAGGCTGCAGTGTATTGTACCCACCTCTGCTCCATGTGTGATACTGCTGCTGCATGCTCCTCCGCTCACTCTCTACCTAACTGCTGCTGCATGCTCCTCCCCTTACTTTCTACCTATCTAACTGCTGCTGTGGCTTTGAATTGAATAAGTGTACAGGTTCATGGTTAAGTACTGGGCAATTGATCTACAGACCATTTCAAGCCTAGACAAAAAAATCCTTTTCAAAATTCTCTGTAGCATCAAGGTGGGCAAGACAAGATGATCAGGAGAAAAAATGAGGCTGTCTATCCAATTATGTAGGTTTAACTTGAAGGTGTCACTCTGGTTGACATGTAGTGGACATTTGTTCAAGTGGTGAGGGATATATTAGGGTATGCATCTATCATGCCAGTGTGTCTTATTTATCTGCTGATGATTGTTTAGTTCTTTCACGTGAGTATTTAATGAACCATTAGTTCTCTGAAAGAATGGGAGATTAAACAGGGGTGGCTCATTCATGGCACAAAAGCGTAAGCATAGATCTCCATGGGGGAGTCTGCTAAAGACTCAGTACAGAGAAAGGGCTGCCAACTTTCCTGATAACTAAGATTTTGAGACTACTGATTTTTGTTTTGTTATGAAACTCTGAGGTCTCTCAAGTGGTATAATGTGTTTAGATAAACACATTCCAAAAGATGCATTATATTCAATAATGGGTCTGATAAGATTTGAGTAAAGGGGAATTAAGACTTCTTTGGATCTAGTGGTGATGTGTTTGGAAATTTGATGGGCCAGACAGAAGGCTTTCCTAACTACTGTGGAGGCATAATGGACAAACAATAAATTATCAATAAGAGTACCCGGATCCCTTACAACTGTACCACTTTTTGGGGGGTTGCATTTCTTATACAGTAAATTAAACTGTTTTGCTTACCAAGATAAACTGTGCTGCATTTTTTTACATTTAATATTTAGCCATTGTCCTTGCACCAATTGTTAACATGGTCTAAGCCATATTGGAACACTTGTGAGTTAGCTGAAAATTGAAAAACACCCAGTTTACAGCCATCTGCAAACTTATTTAACCATAAGCCGAAAGAGCTGGCCTAAAAGTCTGAGAAATATATGCAAAATAGGAGAAGGCCCAAAACTGAGTCATGTGATGTATCACTGGTAACTGGTTTGCTTTCAGAAGTGGCACCTGCAACTCTATCCACTTAGATTCTATTAGAAAACCAATTAGCTATCCATCACACAATATAAGGATTTATATTCAGTTTTACAAGTCTACCAATAATGCTTGTATGTGGAATAGTGTCAAAAGCCTTGGCCATGTCTAGATATGCCCATATTTTGCTGTATGCCCTGCATAACCACTATCCACTGCTTCAGTTGCTTTTTCAAAGAAATTTTAAAGGTAAAAGAAGCAGGACCTTCCTTTGATACAGCCAAACTGATGAGTGTCTAACATTGGGAGATTTCCAATGTCCAGATAAATGAAGTCTGAGATAATGCATTACATAGTTTTACATATGAGGTTAGTGAGACTAATGGGTCTATAGATAACAGGGTCCGTGGTTGGACCACCCTGAGTTAATGGTTTTACAATAGCTGTTTTCAAGGCTTCAGAAATGCAACCAGTGCAGGGGCTTAGATTACAGAGTTTAAGTAGGGATTCAGAAAGGTATGTTGTTAGGGCTCATGGATGAAGTAGTCTTAGTTTTGGAAGTTAGTGAAAGAACTTGTTCTATAAGAATCAAAAGGGGAGGCTGTGGGTACAGTAAAATTTGCACTAAATTTGTTAGCTAAGATATTCTATATTTCCTTTGTGTCCGAGACTGTAGTGTTATTGCGGACAAGCTCTGAACACTGTTGATTATTAGTTCTTAACTTCCTGACAGTTAAAGAAAGATTTGCAGTTACTTTTGGTTTTAGTGGCAACTTTAAATTCATACTCAGCTTTGAGCTTTCTAATGGTTCCCTTAAGTTCTTTGTTAGTTTGCTAAGTGTGTTCTTAAGGTAGGTAGAATGCGACCTCTTACAAACATTAAGCAGTTTATTTTTGTTGTTATATAATTTATTTATATGGGTATTCCATCACAGGAGTTTGTTTATAAACTTCTCATTATGTTTGTTGCAGATAGAAACTTCCTGAACAACACAACTATTTAAGTGAGTATAGAAGTCAGAGGCATAGGTAGCAACTTTAGCAATCTGATCCTTCAGATAGGATTAGAGGCAAATTTATTTAAGTCATCAAGGAGCTGCTTTTGAGACATCTCTAAACACAGAGATATTTACAGAGGAAGTTCCACTAATTTTAAAGGAATAGATCACTAAATTATGGTCAGATTTAAGAATTCGTGATGATACACATGGAGCTGGGCTCATTGATCTGAAACCATGTCTCTGTAACTATACATATATGAATGTGTTCAAGTTGTAGGAAAGCCTCAAGTTCCAAATTAGAATTTACTAGGGTGGAATGTCCATCAGATGAACTCTGCCTAAAAATGGCACTATGGGCACAGCAACAGACTTTAGCCAGAATGTGCAAACCTTGGTAAGAGAGGTGAAGGTTATCCCTGGTAAAGAAGGAAAACTTGCCAGCCATCTCATCCCAAGCTGACATATACTGGATCTCCCAAGAATGACACCAATTATATAGCCAGTTATTAAAGCCAATTATCTTGTCTTTGAATCTTGGCATCATTTTGTGTGATGGAAAAATACCACTGAAAACCTGAGTCTTTCCTGCCTCAGACACATGCGTAGCACACTCAATCATATTCTTCTGCATGTCTCTGTGGATACAGTGTCTAAGGTTGTTCACCTCCACATGGACCACTATCAGGTCATGATCATATTTGTTAGGATGGAGGGATCTAAGAGCCCTTGTTACAGTCTGGATCCTGGCTCTAAAAAGGCAGCTAACTGTCACCATTTAAAAATAAGGCTCAATTTCTAGAACAATTAGCAGGGTCACTGTAATATCCAGCAGGGTGGTATGATGTCCATATGCCTTAATTATCACCTATTACTAAAACATTGCCATTGTTTGATGCAGTCTCAGTGGGTTGTAAGGGCTTGGAGTCTGCACCCTTGTGACCCTTATAGTTATGCATCTTAGGTGTGGGTGTGAAGGGTGAAGGTGGGTGTGTTGCTGTGTATAGTAATGTCTGTGGTTTCTTAATCTTTAGCCTGGGAGGCTTAGGCAATGTATTCTTAACAACCTCAGCATAAGCTGGTTTAGTGGAAGTGCTCTCTGCTGTATGTGTACATGTATTGTGCTTATACTGAATCATTGTGAGGTAGCAATAATAGAAAATAACACACAACATATTATAAGAGAATCTACTTGATGGTCTCTGTGTATATATGCCTGTCTGTCTGGCATGTGCGTATGTGTGCACACCCACAATGAAGGTGAACCTGAGAGAAATTCTCTTAAATGATCCATTGTTATAGGCTGACAATGTAACAACAGTGTAAATCATGTGAACTGCAGCAGTGGCATACAGACACATTATAATTAGTTGCCTAGGCATTACAGACAACATTGCAGTTCTGTGAATGAAAGCCTTCTTTTTGAAATGTTGGGGTTTTTGGGACCAAGTGACACCTTAATAGCAAGATGAGTGCAATCTGTGACTCACAAAACCACTGGAAAATGGACTATGTCATAAAAGAATGCATGGCATTGGTCTTTCCTCTACTGTGCTGGGGAACCTGATCTACTTGCCCACGTATTGTTGAATTATGCAAAGGAAGTGGATTAGAATTCACAAGTCTAACACCTGCAATATCGCTACCATGTTCCCCAGCAGGTCATTGGAATAGCCCTGTAGCTAAGATGGTTAAGAATGCACATATCCTGAAGAAAAGGCATAGTACTCATATCCTTGAGTTTCTGTAGTAGATGACACACTTCAGCTATTTCCATTACAGTATCCTTGCCAGCTGAAATGGTTCACAATCCATTGTTGTTATGGCAGGTACACTCTCTAATGATGAGTTTGTATGGATGATCTCAGTACACAACACAGAGAGTAGTAGCTCCTATGTCACTTCCCAAAGCATGTCGCCAGCCTGTTCTTGCTGCTTTTGCTAGCATTGGTCTTGTTGTATATTATGAATCACAGCAATCAAAGTGGCTATAATCAACTGCATAGTGCCACCATTTTAAATGTTACTCTAAGGAAGTAAAATAGCTTTTTGGTTAAACTATAATGGGGTAATATTGATAAAGACAAATGTGGGGTTCCTCATTTTTGCAAACAGTTTAAAAGTCAGGGTGAAATCAGCAACCCCAGTTTTATCAAATTTGTCAGAAAAATAAGGATTTCGGAATTAGAATCTGTAATAATTTTAATTTATATCATGTGTCGAAGTAATATATATATATATATATATATATATATATATATATATATATATATATATGTTTGTGTGTGTGTGTGTGTGTGTGTGTGTGTGTGTGTGTGTGTATGTATATGTGTATGTTTGTGTGTGTGTCATTCACACTGTCAAACATACACTTCATCAACAGTGTGAAAGTTATGAAAAATACATCAAGTGATCATGTGACTTAGTGTTTCATATGTTGGAAGAAGGAAGATTGATTGCACGTGGGTAAATTAAGTGTGGGTCTGGGAGTTTAATGCAGACATTTTTGAATAAATTGAAAGTTTTAGCATTAGGGTTGTGAGTGTTCTGGTGTTTGCAGGTTAGAGTTAGAGAAATTGAAAGATAAGGGGATAGACTTAGTTTTGTGCATTTGTGCTGCTGTTGTAAGTGGTGTATGCCTAATTTACTAGGGTAATGGTCATGATACATGACGTTTTTTTTGTGTGCGTATGGTGTAGGGTTATATAGGACTGTGGTTAAGGTCAGGGTTAAGATAAGGGTTAGAGTTTACATGTATTCATAGGTTTCACCTTCTGCCCATCCTTAATAACCAGTGTTAATCCTAACCTTAACAATGTCTCTGTCTCTAACCCCTAAATTATACCTTTCCTTAGAAAAATACCTTTTCCATAAAAGTACCAGTATCCAGGGAAAGTATGTCCAAATTTTGTGGAAGGATTTTAGTTAAATGATTTCAAAAAGAAAACAGTTTCCTTTTACATTTTTTTTTTTAATTTAATTTTTCCTTATGTTGATTTTCAAAATGCTGGCAATAATCAGCTGTGTTTTGATGTTTGTGCATTTAAAATATGTAATATACTCATACATAAATACTAAATACACACATTCACATGTATGCACACACACGCACACACACATGCACACACACACGCACACACATACACACACACACACACACACACACACACATATGTCTATATTAATATTAGGTTTCCATATCAATGTATGACTAAACAATAAGGTGTTTGTTTATCATGAGAACAGGGTTGTTAACCCCTGATTGGAGAATGGTCTTTCTTGTAAGAGTTGTGATTTAACTGTTGCATTATCAAGTCATAGTACAGTGGAGGACATACTGTATATGTATGCCTTTTGAGTATGATTCCAAATACCATTGCCAGTTAGCCTGGAAATCAGTGTTCCTAGAATGGATCAGTATGGATACCCCTTTTATAGTGAAGGCTTGTTCTTAGTAACATCTTTTACATTTTATTTATTTTGTTATGATTGCTGAAATGCTAAGTACTTTGCTGTGGAAAGTTCCACAAAGCCAAACGTAACATATGGAAGACTTATCTATTGTAAGGCAGTGTTAATCAAAAGCAGAGTGTCTTTAGTGCCAAAAAAATCTTTATAGGTTCATAGGTTCATAGGTTCATAGGTTCATACTAGGCTATCTGCCCTAGGGCATTTATAAGCCTAGCCAGAATGTGTTTGGCTTTCGCCACCCATTTTAAATTTATTTTGCTATGCCCTTTTTCGAGGTTAGTATACTGTGCCTCTGTCTAACAGTGACACAGAAGTGATACCCGGGGTAAACCTATGATCTCCCATCCACTCATCAAGATTCCTCTTGAAGAGAGTCAATGAGGGACTCTGCCTAACCTGGACTGGGATTTTATTCCAGAGTGAAGGGAGCCTCTGGGTTATGAATCTGTCCCTCCAGCATGTCCTATTTATTTCAGTGCTGAGGTTCAAGTCTCTTGAGCGTAGCTCGACGGGATTTGGATTTTCTGAGGTGCAGCATGTCCATTAATTCCGGGTTGGACATGGCTTTATACGTCAGGCACAGATCGCCTCTGAACAGGCGGTATGCCACTGAGTAGAGCTGGAGTTTCTTTAACTGGGCAGCATATGGTATCTGTTTGAGCCCTATGATCCTCTTGGTGAGGTACTTTTGGGGTCTTTCCAGTTGCTGCAGGTGTCTGGTAAGGTACATCCCAAAAGGGGCATTGTACTCAATTATGGGCCTGATGAGGGATGAGGAAAGAGGCACGATGACCTCCCCTGATCTAGATGTGAATCCCTTCATGATTAGGTGGGCTATATAAAATGTTTTTCTAACCACTTTGGCCACGTGGTTGTCAAATGAGAGATTGCTATCAACTTGGGTCCCCAGGTCCCTAATTACTTCTTCTGTACTTAATGGATTGCCACCTATGTGGTAATTTGTGGGCACTTTGTTTTTGCCAAAGGGGATGACTATACACTTTTGGCATTTAGCTTGAGGCCATGGCTCTGGCACCAGTTGTCTGTTTCTATGAGGCCCTTTTGGAGGATGCTTGTGTCGGCTGGAGAGTCGATTATGGTGCCCAGTTTGCAGTCATCTGCGAACTTGGTCAGCCACAGTCCTTCCGTGTTGGCCTGTACCTCCGAGAAATATATACCGAACAAGAGAGGTCCCAGGACTGAGCCTTGTGGGACACCACTTGTAACTGGTTTGGAGTCTGACATGGCTCCAGCAATTCTAACCATGTGGGTTCTGTCCTTGAGCCAGTTTGCAATCCATCTAGTGACATAGGGGTTTATATTTAAGCTGGTGAGCTTATCTATAATGCCCGAGTGGGGTATTGTATCGAAGGCTTTTGCGAGGTCCAGGTAGGCTGTGTGGACCACCTTTCCCTCGTCAATGGCCTTGGTGACTGTTTCAAAGAAATCAACCAGGTTTAAGAGGCAGGATCTGCCCTTAACAAAGCCGAACTGGGTAGGATCCAGTGTTTGTAGGTCCCCAATATCTTTATGATTCTTTTACTTTGTATGTCCCCATTCAGGGACCTAAGTATCTCTGTCGCAAAAATAAATAATTGTCATTGAAACATACAAAACTCAGAGGTAAGTAAATACCACCAGTTGTTTCAATATCATGCTTTATTTGAGTAAAACCTGTCATTTCAAGTGAAATAGGCTTTTTTATTGATTTCTTTTAAAAAAACAGGTGATAACATTTGAAAAAGAAAATAAATATTTGATAAAATAGAAAAGAAAAAGAAAAAATAAATCATAAATTAATTTCATGAGCACAAGATTATTTACAAGAGTGTCTACTAAATAAGAAATATTCATAAAGTTTCCAGCAATTAACAATTATTCCAAGAAAATCAAACATTATTTATTTAACACTTCTTTTGCATTTTTCCAGATGTTATATGAAGAAGTGATTCTGAAAGACCTTGACTTGACAGTAATAAGTTCCAGTTGATAAATTTCTTATGCAATGTTAGATAATTCATTAAAAGAAGGACCAAATTCAATTTTCCAGTTTTATGTTATAACTTTTCTTACAGTTGTTAGAATAGTCCATAACAGTGCATATTTCAATTTCACTACACAGTTTGGAATTGGAGTATTAAACAAAACTAATAATATAGTTAAAGAAAATGTATCAGCGAATAAAGTCCATAGCAAAACATTGATTTCATCCCAGTATGTTTTAAGTATAACACAATCAAAATCATGTTTTGCCAGTCAGCTTTAATGTCTAATTTACATCTCCAACAAATTATATTAATATTGGACATTAATTAAATTCTGTGTGGTGTAAAGAAAGATCTGTGCAAGAACTTCCATGAAAATAATCTTGATTTAAGTGAACAGGTAGTTTGTTTTGAAGAAGTTAAAATTTGATTTTTATCCTCATCATTGGGAGATTTCTTATTTATGAGTTTAAAATAATTCCAATAGCTTTGTTTATTATATTCCAACTCATTTTGATCCCTTTATTAATTTTGGATAAAATAGCTTTACCAGATATTTTCTGTTGTACCAGAAAAAATAAAAGATCAATTAATTTAGGAATAAATTGCATAACTTTAATTTTACAATCGACAAAGTGTCTACAGTTTGACACATACAACTGCATGTCTTCATCCAAATCAAATTTTTTAATTATATATTGAACAGAATACAGTTTTTCTTTATCCATTAACTGAAACAAATATATCAGATTATTTTCTTTAAAAGTAATCATTGCAAGTAAGTAGACTGGAAATATAATTTTAAGTAAATGCCATTGGAAAGATGAGAAAAAACATATTTTAGGTTCATAGGTTCATAGGTTCATACTAGGCTATCTGCCCTAGGGCATTTATAAGACTAGCCAGAGTGTGTTTGGCTTTCGCCACCCATTTTAAATTAATTTTGCTATGCCCTTTTTCGAGGTTAGTATACTGTGCCTCTGTCTAACAGTGACACAGAAGTGATACCCGGGGTAAACCTATGATCTCCCATCCACTCATCAAGATTCCTCTTGAAGAGAGTCAATGAGGGACTCTGCCTAACCTGGACTGGGATTTTATTCCAGAGTGAAGGGAGCCTCTGGGTTATGAATCTGTCCCTCCAGCATGTCCTATTTATTTCAGTGCTGAGGTTCAAGTCTCTTGAGTGCGTAGCTCAACGGGATTTGGATTTTCTGAGGTGCAGCATGTCCATTAATTCCGTGTTGGACATGGCTTTATACGTCAGGCACAGATCGCCTCTGAACAGGTGGTATGCCACTGAGTAGAGCTGGAGATTCTTTAACTGGGCAGCATATGGTATCTGCTTGAGCCCTATGATCCTCTTGGTGAGGTACTTTTGGGGTCTTTCCAGTTGCTGCAGGTGTCTGGTAAGGTACATCCCGAAAGGGGCATTGTACTCAATTATGGGCCTGATGAGGGATGAGTAAAGAGGCACGATGACCTCCCCTGATCTAGATGTGAATCCCTTCATGATTAGGTGGGCTATATAAAATGTTTTTCTAACCACTTTGGCCACGTGGTTGTCAAATGAGAGATTGCTATCAACTTGGGTCCCCAGGTCCCTAATTACTTCTTCTGTACTTAATGGATTGCCACCTATGTGGTAATTTGTGGGCACTTTGTTTTTGCCAAAGGGGATGACTATACACTTTTTGGCGTTTAGCTTGAGGCCATGGCTCTGGCACCAGTTGCCTGTTTGTATGAGGCCCTTTTGGAGGATGCTTGTGTCGGCTGGAGAGTCAATTATGGCGCCCAGTTTGCAGTCATCTGTGAACTTAGTCAGCCACAGTCCTTCCGTGTTGGCCTGTACCTCCGAGAAATATATACTGAACAAGAGAGGTCCCAGGACTGAGCCTTGTGGGACCCCACTTGTAACTGGTTTGGAGTCTGACATGGCTCCAGCAATTCTAACCATGTGGGTTCTGTCCTTGAGCCAGTTTGCAACCCATCTAGTTCATAGGTTCATAGGTTCATAGGTTCATACTAGGCTATCTGCCCAAGGGCATTTATAAGCCTAGCCCATAGTTATTTGGCTTTCACCACCCCTTTAGTTTGAATAAAACTATGCCTATTATTTTGCTGTGCCTCTGTCAAGCAGTGACACTGAAGTAATCCCTGGGGTATATCTGCGACCCCCCATCCATTGGTCAAGATTCCTCTTGAACAAGGCCAGCGAGGTGCTCTGCCTCACATGTACCGGGATTTTGTTCCACAGCATAGGGAGTCTCTGGGTGATGAATCTGTCCCTCCAGCATGTTCTATTAATAACCGTGTCAAGGTTCAAGTCTCCGCCCTTGTGGTTCTGAGGGATCTAGATTTTTGAGGTGAAGCATATTCATCAAATCAGGGTTTGACATGGCCTTATATGTCAGGCACAGGTCACCTCTGAGCAAGCGGTATGAGACTGAATAGAGCTGGAGTTCTTTCAGTCGGGCAGCATAAGACATATTTTTGAGACCCTTTATCCTTTTGGTGAGGAACTTTTGGGGCCTTTCCAGCTGCTGCAGGTGTCTGGTCAGATACATTCCGAATGGGGCATTGTACTCAATCATAGGTCTAATGAGTGATGAGTACAGGGGGGCGATGACCTCTCTTGATCTAGATGTGAATCCCTTCATGATCAGGTGGGCAATGTAGAAGGTTTTCCTAACTACTTTAGCAGCATAGGGGTTTATATTTAAGCTGGTGAGCTTATCTATAATGCCTGAGTGGGGTATTGTATCGAAGGCTTTTGCGAGGTCCAGGTAGGCTGTGTGGACCACCTTCCCCTCGTCAATGGCCTTGGTGACTGTTTCAAAGAAATCAACCAGGTTTAAGAGGCAGGATCTGCCCTTAACAAAGCTGAACTGGGTAGGATCCAGTGTCTGTAAGTCCCCAATATCTTTATTTATGAGGTCCATGATGATCCTTTCCATAGCTTTGCAGACCAAGCTAGTCAGGCTTATGGGGCAATAGTTTCCAGGATCCATTGAGGCACCACCTTTGTGGAGAGGGACCACTGCTGCTGTGCGCCACTCTTTGGGTACATATCCTGTACTAAGGCTAAGATTGAACAGTAGTTTTATGTTTGGGTTTAGCTCTTCTTGGAGTTCATGTAGGACGCAGCCCGGGACACCGTCTGGTCCCATTGATGCTGTGTTTTTTGCTTTGGAGAGTGCAGCAATTACCTGAGCATCTGAGATGTCAGGGGGGCAGCACTCTGCTGAGATAAATATCTGCCCTTTTGGTGGGGAGGGGGGGAGAAGTTTGCGCTGAACCCGTCAGCTAGGATGTTGGCAATGTCTGTGGGTTCAGTGTATTTTTTGTCATTTTGGACTAATTCTGAGCATATCTGGGAATTCCCACCCAGGTTCCTAACATAACTAAAGAATGCCTTGTGATTATCCTAAGTGTCCTGTGCAATTTTTCTCTCGAAGCTGGCCTTAGACGATTTTATGAGTGCCCGTAGTTTTTTGCTAATACTGATCAGAGATGCCTTCCCTTTTTGGGATTTTGCTCTATCATGTAGTAGCTTCCTCCTTCTATTGTATAGTTTGTTTATGGCTGGGATCCACCAGACAGGACATCTGCCTTTGGAGGATTGGGTCTTGGTTTTATTTGGGATTGCATGATCCATGCATTCCTGAAGGTGTTCATAGAATGCGTTTATAAAGGATTCTGTGGTCTGGGCCATATTTTCCACAGGCCTAGGGGCTTTGAAGGATTCCACCTCAGTTTTGAGGAGTGTGAAATTTGCTTTAGAGAAGTTTTTCACTGTGGTTTTCAGGGCAGGGGGTGGAGTCGGGATGTGAATATCCAGTGAGATTAGTTTATGGTCTGATCTTACCAGTGAGGGATACACTTCTGGTCTGGAGCATAGAGTCCCCATGTTGGTGATGATCAGATCCAGTATGTTTTCCCCTCTTGTGGGAGTGGTAACAAGTTGTTCCATAGCATTTGAGTTTATAAATTCTAGGAACCTTTGGGCTAGGGTGTTGGAGCTAGAGTAATGCTCCCAGTCTATGTTTGGATAGTTGAAGTTGCCCAATATAATGGTGTTTGGAGAGACCTTCATATTTTCCAGTGTTCTCATGAAGGCCGAGTGGGGTTCCTGGGTTTGGGTGGGTGGTCTGTAGCAGGCTATAAACTGGAAGGCAGTTTTACCCACTGTTAGTTGCACATCGATAGTCTCTGATGCTTCGTGCTGTGCCACCAACCTGGAGGTGTGGGTATCTTTGATGAATATTGATACTCCCCCTCCTTCTGTGGTACGGTCCAAGCTTTGGGGCCGAAAAGCATGGTAGGAGGTATAACCTGGTAGTGCTGGGGTGCTCTCGGGAGCCTTGAATCAGATATCTGTTACTGCACAGATATTGATGTTCTCCATGCTGAGGAGAGTCTTGAGTGCGTTGCATCTTGAGGTTTAGACTTCTGGCATTGAGTAGCATTACTCTTAGTTTCTTATCCCTTGTGATACCTATGGAGCTGGGTTTGTCTTTTGAGCCTTGCCTAAAAAAGGCACTATGGGGGTAGCAAGAGCTTTGCCAGTATCCGTAAGCCCAGGGGTGACAGGTGCAAGTTGTCCGTAGTGAAGAATCATGGCTTGTCGAGCATGTCATCCCAGGCTGACAGGCATTGGATCCCCTTTGAATGACACCAATACTTAAGACAATTGTTGAAATTGATCATCTTGTCTTCATATTGTGGCATCATTCTTGGTGAGGGTAAGATGCTACTCAAGGTCAGGGTCATACCGGCCTGGGCTACATGCTCAGAGAGCTCCTCTATGTCTCTTTTCATGAAGTCCAGGGAGGTACGTCTCAGGTCATTCACACCAGCATGGACAATGACTGAGTCATATTTGTACTTGCCTTGGAGTGACCTGAGTGCTTGTATTATATGGCGGATCCTAGTGCCCGACAGGCAGCTCACCGTGACCTTCTCCTTGTTCAGCCTGGTGAGCGGGACGTCAGTGTGCCTGACGATAGAGTCACCTATTACAAGTGTATCAGGTGTGTTGTTTAGCCTTAAGGGCTGTGACTGTTTGGCACACTGGCTTTGTGAGCTATGCATTGCACGTGTTTTGTTTTGGGGTAGCGGTTGCTTGGGTGTCTGCTTTGGAGGTCTCTGCTGCTTAGGCAGATTTTTATATATAGCCTCCGAGTATGTTTTTGTGTGTTTATGTGTTTGGTTTGCTGTCATGGTAGGTCTATGTGAGACTGGAATTGTAGTGAGTGTGGTTTCCTTCTCCTCCTGACTGGTTTCGCCAGTATTAAGTTGAGAGAGATTATCCTCCAGTATGGCTATATGGTTGCATCTCTCACATGTGTTGGAATTTGTTGGGAGGAGGAGAGGGTTGTCTGTGTACATGAGGCAGTTGTAACATTGCCTCAAGATTCCCAGATTCACCAGCTGGACTGGAGAGGAGATTGACAACTGACCTTTGAACATGCTAGAATAGTATTGGGAATTCCTTTATAATTGAAAAAAAAGGGCCAATGGGGAACGAGGTACTCAAGGGGAGTTTGTGAGGGTGTAGTGCTTTATAATATTTTAGTGCTGACTTATATAATTGCTTTAGTGAGCAAGTGCCAGCTAACTTAAATGCAATGTGTTTCAGGTAACTTAAATGCAAAAACGACAAACAGTAACTTTCTTTCAAGTGAAACAAGGAAATAAGTACAGTAAGCAATGCAGATATCACTAGGGATCCACAGAAGCACTGAAAAGCCGCGTTTTAGGTGGAATTAGCATTTCAGGGAAATAACAAGCAAACAAACAAGCAGCTTACAAATAAAGCTAGATTCAGCAGGCCTGGATCTAGTCTATGCTACAGCAAACAAGGTGTACCAGTTTCAGTAAGAAACAGTTCAAATATGCAGGCACTATAAGCCTTTAACCAGAAATTCCCAGCTCAGAAGGGCAGAGTCCAGCCTCTACTCCCACAAGAGTGCAGACCACAAACCCTTTTAATGTAAAATAACTGGCCTGAAGCCCAAGTGCTTAAACCAGAATTAATACACTTTTATAATAACAGACACTGAGCCCTCAATCAGCAGTTCCCAACTTAGAAGGATGTAAGCTACCTGTCCTGCCACCACAGTGCAGGCCACAAACATTCCTAATGTAAAACAACTGGTCTGAAGTCCAAGTGCTTAATCCAAAAGACTTAGAATGATAGCTACACTTTAATCAAGTTACTACCAAGCAGTAATAAATACAATTGAATACTTTAAAGAATGCCTGGATTAGTGCTCAAGTTATACAAACAAAGCTAGATTCAGCAGGCTTGGATCTAGTCTATGCTACAGCAAACAAGGTGTACCAATTTCAGTAAGAAGCAGTTCAAATATGCAGGCACTATAAGCCTTTAACCAGAAATTCCCAGCTCAGAAGGGCAGAGTCCAGCCTCTCTTCCCACAAGAGTGCAGACCACAAACCCTTTTAATGTAAAATAACTGGCCTGAAGCCCAAGTGCTTAAACCAGAATTAATACACTTTTAGAATAACAGACATTGAGCCCTCAATCAGCAGTTCCCAACTTAGAAGGATGTAAGCTACCTGTCCTGCCACCACAGTGCAGACCACAAACCTTCCTAATGTAAAACAACTGGTCTGAAGCCCAAGTGCTTAATCCAAAAGACTTAGAATGATAGCTACACTTTAATCAAGTTACTACCAAGCAGTAATAAATACAATTGAATACTTTAAAGAATGCCTGGATTAGTGCTCAGGTTATACAAACAAAGCTAGATTCAGCAGGCCTGGATCTAGTCTATGCTACAGCAAACAAGGTGTACCAATCTCAGTAAGAAGCAGGTTAGATATGCAGGCACTATAAGCCTTTAACCAGAAATTCCCAGCTAGAAGGGCAGAGTCCAGCCTCTCCTCCCACAAGAGTGCAGACCACGAACCCCTTTAATGTAAAATAACTGGCCTGAAGCCCAAGTGCTTAAAACAGAATTAATACACTTTTAGAATAACAGACACTGAGCCCTCAATCAGCAGTTCACAACTTAGAAGGATGTAAGCTACCTGTCCTGCCACCACAGTGCAGACCACAAACCTTCCTAATGTAAAACAACTGGTCTGAAGCCCAAGTGCTTAAACTAAAAGGCTTAGAATGAGTTACACCAAGCAGTAATAAATACAATTGAGTACTTTTAAGATGACCTTAAAAGCAAAATAAAGTAGGAAGAAACACAAATACAGTAAAAGCAGATTTTTTTTTTTTTTGAGTGAGCAAATGAGATGGGCCCAGGAGTTACAGGACAGAAACAAGTGCAAATGCGGGCCTTCAAATCAGAAAATTGAGAGAGATGGAAGACTGCCCAAAAGGCCAATAACTACAAATTCTGGGCCAGAACCACTCCTTATGTGGTAGACAGGTTACCTAGTGCTTACCACTCCCACTGATAAGCTAGAAGGCTTCCCTCCAACACAGAAAGGCTTGGGGGCTCAGAAGCTTACAAATAGTCCTGGATACAGCAAATCTGTATCTGGAACACTAATTACAGGAAAGGTAGGAAACAGGCTTACAATTATTTTTTTCAGAAAAGTAGCAAAAACAGTAGTAAAAACAATTCACATGCAGTGCAAGCTGGCACACTTGAGTATGTAGCAATATTAGTCCACACACAGTTTGAAAAAATGTAATTAAATTAAAAAGGACTAAAAGCAAGTGCAGAAAGGGTTTATTAGGTAGAATGCGGTAAAGAGATGAGACTGGGGGAGTGTCCTAGATCAAATCTACAGTGGGGCGGGCACTGCAAAAGCCACCAAATTTAAACCACTACCAGAACAGGGAGGGGGGGTGGGGAAAAGTTTCAACAGAGATGTGAGGAATCAGAGTGCAAATTATAAAACCCAAAAAATATATACTGATCTCTGTATATTTGCAGAATACTAAGACAACAGATATCTAAGCAACAATTTAGCTCTATAATACAGAATAATACAGAAAAATATACTCAGCTCTATATATTTGCAGAAAGTCTTGTAATGCTGTACCACTTTAAATGCAGACTGCTGCTATTAACAGTTCAAATTAAGGGAACCTTGAGCTAACAACACAGAAGCAATAGAAACCACAATGAGGGGGGTGGGGAAGAAAGTTTCAACAGAGATGTGAGGAATCAGAGTGCAAATTATAAAACCCAAAAAATATATACTGATCTCTGTATATTTGCAGAACACTAAGACAACAGATATCTAAGCAACAATTTAGCTCTATAATACAGAATAATACAGAAAAATATACTCAGCTCTATATATTTGCAGAAAGTCTTGTAAGGGGCTGTTCCACTTTAAATGCAGACTGCTGCTATTAACAGTTCAAATTAAGGGAACCTTGAGTTAACAACACAGAAGCAATAGAAACCACAATGAGGGGGGGGAAGAAAGTTTCAACAGAGATGTGAGGAATCAGAGTGCAAATTATAAAACCCCAAAAATATATACTGATCTCTGTATATTTGCAGAACACTACAACAACAGATATCTAAGCAACAATTTATAATGCAGAAAAATATACTCAGCTCTATATATTTGCAGAAAGTCTTGTAAGGCTGTTCCACTTTAAATGCAGATTGCTGCTATTAACTTACATATTGGATTTCTGCAAATAAAATTTCTCACATCATTCATTATAATGGTGATATAAGAAGCATTGATTATTTCATAAAAATTGTTTAAGAAATATTCTTTTACTAACCAGAGCAAGGAATTGTTTGAGATTAAATAATAATTTAGATGTTTTAGACAGATTGTATCCAAAAACTTCCTTGAAAATCTTTCTACTTAGCAATATATTAATTGTTTGAGCAAAGAGCTATTATTTTGATGATAGATGACAGAGAATACAATTTTAAATCTGGTAAACCAATACCACCAACAGACCAGTCCCTAATGTGATGGTTTAAAGCTATTCTGGGTTTGTTAGGAAACCACAAAAAAATTTAAAATTAGGGAATTAAACTCTTTTATACAACTTTTAGGATGAGGGAGAGATAACGAATGCATAATATGTAGGATTTTTGGTAAGATAATTTTGATTATGGAAAGTGTCTCATGCATTGTAAAAAAAAATATTACAATTATTTATAAGATTCTATATGGAAGTTAAATTATTATAATTAATAGATATTATTTTGATAACATTTTTAGCAATAGTTATTTCTAAGTAATTTATCTTTTTTGTGGACTATATATTTATTAAATCTCTTTTCTATATCATTATAAAGTTATAATTTATAGGTAAAGATTTTGTTTTATTTTCATTAAAACTGAGGCCAGATATTTTCTGAAAGTTTTCCATTGAATTAAAAATAGTTGAGAGTGAATTATTACATGCATTCAAGGTCATAAGAATATCAGCTTCAAATAACTGAATTTTAGAAATTAGGGTCTACATCACTTTATCAAAGACCGAGTTTAGCGAATCACTATTTGTTGAGCATAGTTAATCAAAAGCTAAATTTGCAGAAAGATCTCTTTAGTGAATTTATTCCTTGGTAAAGAAACTAGTTGGCCACATACCAATCATCACAAAAACTACAAAATTTAAAACCCAGCAAAGTGGTGGAGGCTTCACCCACCGCACCACCAAATGTAGAGGGCTTCACCCTCCTAACTAAATATACCAACTCTGACATCACACTACACTGGAAAAAGGGTAAATTCCTGATAATGGCCATCTATTTTCTTTCCCAGGGAAAAAATTCACTGAAGAGATCCTTCGGCAAACTTAGCTTTCAATTAAGTGGGTTTGACAAATAGCATTTTGCTAAATTGGGTATTCAACAAAGTGATATAGACTCTAGAAATTAAGTTATTGCCTACCTAAATACCTTTAACATTTTGGTTTGATCTTATTAAATTAGCAAATGTATCTATAATTAAGGTAAAAAATAAAGGTGAGAGTGGACATCCTTGTTTGCTACCTTTGGAAATCTTAATTGATTCTGGTGTATTAACCTATTTTTGCATACAAATAAGAATTTTCCTACAGAAGATTAACACAATATAAAAAATTACTTGAAACATTACTTTCTTCTAAAACCAATGAGAGAGAATTCCAATTTACAGAGTCAAAAGCATTTTATATATATATATATATATATATATATATATATATATATATATATATATATATATATATATATATATATATCCAAACTTGCTAAGGTTAAATTCTTATTTGTTCTAGTTGCGTAATCAGTTATACTTTTGATGTTGTCATAAGAATTCCTATTTAAAATAAAACCAATTTGATCATCATTAATCAAATATGGAAGAAATTGCTTTAATCTGTTAGCATGGATAGCCATAAACAATTTATAATCTATATTTAATAAAGAGATCGGTCTATAGGAAGAACATTTTGTAAAGTCTCTGTCTGATTTTAAGACTGGAGAGATAAGAGTGTATTTCCAGAAAGGGGGGGTAATTCTTTAACTTAAAACTTTAGGTAATACAGCTGAGCAGCTGAGGCTTATTTTGGATTTAAATATAGAGTTCATAATATTGTCATTACCAGGGTTCTTTTTAGGTTTTAACATATTAATTTGAGTTTTTAATTCAGAAATTGAAACAGGTCAGTCCATAACTTTCACTGATCTTCAGTTATTTTTTTCTTAGTACAATTTCTTATAAACATTTTAATTGTCTCTTGAGACTCCATAGTTAGATTATTGTTGTTTAATGCATTAAAATGATTTCTAAATTCTATCAGAATGTCTTCTAGTTCAGTGACTTTTTTTTCTTAGTGGAATATATTTCCTTGATATGATTAGATTTTTAAACATTTTTGTTCTGATAGCTAAGTTATGTTTAGACTTAGATTTGACAGAGAAGTTAACTATTTTAATTCCTTCCAAATTAATCATAGATTTATGATTTAGAATTTCCAAATATTTGCCATTTAATTTATTTATCTCCTTCACCAAATTTGTATTTGCTTTCTGACTATCTAATTTTAGTTTGTCTATTTTTTTTCTTGTAAGTCAATTAGTTCCTTGTCCCATTGTTTGTCTTTAGGACATATCAGGTTATAATTCTACCACATAAATATGCTTTTAAACCATCTCATAAATATATCTCAGAAATGTCCTTTGTATAATTAATTTCAATAAAAGTCTAAATTTATTTTATGAAAAAAGTCTTTGAAGTCTTTTAAGTTTGTTATGTAAGCAGGTATGTGTTTAATAGGAATACTGTTGTTAACTTTTAGAAGTAAATCAAAAGTTATTGCATTGTGGTCTGAAAGTGGACAAGATGCCACTTTAACTTTGTGTAATCTATTTATGAGTTCATTTGATATATATATATATATATATATATATATATATATATATATATATATATATATATTCTATCTAATCTGGCTTGTGTTCCATGCATATGTGAGTAATGAGTGAAAAAAATAGAATCTGGTTCCGAAAAATTCATATATATCCTTAATTTGTATTACGTCTATAACTTTTATTAGTTCATTCGCTTGTGCTGTTATTTTTCTCTTTCTAGTGGTATTAGTATTGTCATCTTTTAGAATACAATTAAAGTCTCCTGCTAGTATAACACTACCTTTGAGATTTGAACAATCTGGACCAAATGTTAACCTTCTTAATACCTATTCCAGGGAGCGAATATAGAGTAATAAAGGTGTATAATTTTCTATTAATTTCTAATATTACAGAGCAAAGTAGCTTCTCTATCATCTTTATAAAAATGAACAATCCTGAGTATGGGTAAAGAACTTTGCCACAATATAACCACCCCCCTTTTTTCTGATTACAATAAGAACTTGATAAGACAAGAGTATGCTTTAATATTAAGTCTATCTATGTCAGTTTGTAATGTGTGTCTCTTGTCAAAAATAATCTGTGAATTAAAAAACATTAATGTTTAAAGAGATGCATTCAAAATAAGACATTGGTTTGGTTTAACAGGTCTACATGAAAAGTTATCATAAATTCCAAGTAGTGATTATACTTTTGAATCACTTTCCAACTCAAGAACTGCTTGTATGAAAAAAAATAATCATTGAAAATTAGACTGTTAACTATATATATAATAATAGTAATAGCAGATACCAAATAAAATAATTGTATTAGTGGTATACAAACATATTTAAAACCGTTCACACCCTATGTGGAGTTTAAAACTCCCTGTTTGAACAGTAGAGCTAACCAAACATTCTTATCCATCAGCAAAAGTGAGAAAACTTCCTCTCTGCTATTATCATAGTGAAATTTTCATTACAGAGATAAAAAAGAAAATGATAAGTAAGAAGCATCTCATGTATTATTAGTCATTTTTCCAAAAATACTAACAAAGATTTTAATATATGAGAGGAAAATACCATAATTTTAATACTAATATTTCATTAGAAATTATCAGTCCCATAAGGACTTCTCTGGCAGGAAAACCCTTAAAAGCTGTTATGGAACACAATTATTGACACATAATAGCCTACAACTAAACTTATAGGTAATCCCAAACTCCATAAAGAGATTTTATGATACAAAGGCTAAACTTCTGAAAATCAGTAAAAATATGTTGAAATGGTGAAAGAGCTAAGTGTAGAACTGTTCTAATTCATGTATAGTGTTAAAATTAAAAATGATTCATTATATATCAAGAAAGTATTCACCTTTTAAATGACACCTAGAAATAACTGTCCATGTCTTTACTCTATTGAATTATTAAGCACTTATTTACAGCTACAAATAAAGGATTTAAATATAAATGTTAAGTAAAACAGAATAATAAAATAAGGAAAAAAATATTTATTCACTGAAAAGAGCAGACAAAGTTGTAAGAAAACAGGTTCCTAAGCTAAAAGGAATGTAAATAAGTAGTTTATGTTCACTACACTTTGGAGACCAATTAACAAAATAAAGTAATATAAAAAAGGAGAAAAAATCATTTATTCTAGAATTATCAAATTACTGTTTCAGTTTTCTTAACATATCAGTTATAGTAAAGTGGCTATATGTTGCCTTCAGTATTTAAATGTATGTAATGTAATAACTCCTATGTAGCTTCTTATAGATAATACCTGCCCCATTCACTTGACTGACTGCCAGAAGCAGCTAACATCACCAACACTTATTACTAGTTTCATAGTTTCATAGTTTAGTACTAGGCTATCTGCCCTGGGGCATTTGTAAGCCTAGCCATAGTGATGTGGCTTTCGCCACCCCATGAAATGGAACAAAAATGCACAGAATAGATTTAGAATACTGTGCCTCTGTCTAGTAATGACACAGTGAAGGTCCCCTTATATAATAAAATTAGTTTACTGTGCCCTTGTCTAGTAGTGACACAGATATGACCCCTGGGGTAAACTTACGATCTCCCATCCACTCATCAAGATTTCTCTTGAAGAGAGTCAGTGAGGGGCTCTGCCTAACATGAACTGGGATCTTGTTCCAGAGCATGGGAAGCCTCTGGGTTATGAATCTATCCCTCCAGCATGTCCAATTCATACTTGTGCCGAGGTTTAAGTCTTTAGCTCTAGTGGTCCTGATGGATTTGGATTTTTTGAGGTGGAGCATGTCCATCAGTTCCTGATTGGACATGGCCTTGTACGTCAGGCAGAGATCACCTCGGAGCAGGCAGTATGCTACTGAATAGAGCTGGAGTTTCTTTAGTTTGGCAGAATAAGACATATGTTGGAGACCCTTGATCCTCTTGGTGAGGTACTTTTATGGTCTCTCCAGCTGTTGCAAATGCCGGGTGAGGTACATACCAAATGGGGCATTGTACTCAATCATGGGTCTGATGAGGGAGGAGTATAGGGGTACAACGACATCCTTGGATCTGGATGTGAATCCCTTCATGATAAGGTGTGCAAGGTAGAATGTTTTTCTAACCACTTTGGCAACGTGGGTGTCAAATGAGAGGCCGCTGTCGACTTGGGTCCCTAGGTCTCTGATTACTTTTTCCGTACTCAGTGGGTTGCTGTCTAAGTGGTAATTTGTGGGTACTTTGTTTTTCCCAAAGGGGATGACTATACATTTTTTGGCATTTAGTTTAAGGCCATGACTCCAGCACCAGTTGTTCGTTTCTGTGAGGCCTTTTTGTAGGATGTATGTGTCCGCTGGTGTATCGACTATGGCACCTAGTTTGCAGTCATCTGCGAACTTTGTCAGCCAGCAACCCTCCCATGTTTGCTTTAACATCTGAAAAGTAAATGCTGAACAAGAGGGGTCCCAGGACAGATCCCTGTGGGACACCACTTGTGACTGGCTTTGAGTCTGACATTGCTCCAGCGATTTTAACTTTATGGGTTCTATCCTTTAGCCAGTTTGCAACCCATCTAGTGACATAAGGGTTTACATTTAAGCTGTTGAGCTTATCTATGATGCCTGAGTGGGGTATTCTGTCGAAGGCCTTAGCCAAGTCCAGGTAGGCTGTATGGACTGCTTTGCCCTCATCAATGGCTCTAGTGACTGTTTCGAAAAAGTCAACCAGGTTCAAAAGGCAGGATCTGCCCTTTACAAAGCAGAACTGGGTGGGGTCATGTGTCTGTAGGTCCCCAATGTCTCTGTTTATGAGTTCCATAATGATTCTTTCCATAGCTTTGCAGACCAGGCTGGCTAAGCTTATGGGGCGGTAGTTCCCAGGGTCTGTAGAGGTACCCCCTTTGTGGAGTGAGACCACTGTTGCTGTACGCCAGTGTTCAGGTACATATCCTGTAGTAAGGCTAAGGTTAAATAGCATTTTTATGTGCGGGTTTAGCTCCTCTTGGAGTTCACGTAGCACGCAACCCGGGATACCGTCAGGTCCCATTGATGCTGTGTTTTTAGCTTTGCTGAGGGCGGCTCTCACTTGGACATCTGAGATGACAGGGAGATTACATTCAGCTGGGATAAGTATTTCTTCTTTTGGGGGTGAGGGAGGGGAGAAATTTGCACTGAACCTGTCAGCCAGAATGTTGGCAATATCTGTGGGTTCAGTGTATTTTTTGTTGTTGTGAACTAACTCTGAGCATATCTGAGGGTTTCCGCCCAGGTTTCTAACATAGCTAGTAATGTAATACATCACATGGACTTGGAGGAAAGATTAAATTCAGTTAAAGTAAAGGATGATATGATAGTCCGCAACCAACTCTAGTTTGGAAAGCCTGAGCAATAAGATAGAAGAACTCACTGCTCGTCTGTTAGTTCAAACAAATTTAACCCTGTGTCCTTCAATGCATTTCTGTCCTTCTACCCAACCCAAACCTAAAATACAAAAACAAAAACACCTTGCATCATCATTAACATAAAACCATTCACTCACTACAATCCACTAATGAGTCCAAGGTCAAGCTAAGGAAAACAAGGGGAAAAGAGAACACTGTGATAGAAAACAAAACAAAACTGCTCTCAGAAACAACTTTTAACCCAGGAATTCCAGACTACCAGGTCTCACCATATAATCCCAAAAAATCATAGCATATATTCAAGAACAAGTGAAGATATATCACCACACAGCCAATCATGACATTAGCAGTTCTAACACACTCACTTACCACAGATAATCACACTATAAACCAATAATATGGGCATCCTTATATTAAGAATAAAATACGTCAATTCAGGAAAACAGAGATCAGAAGTATGGGAAGGACAGAGAAAATAAACAAGTTAATGATGAAATGTGACCTCAGCACTAATGACACTAATGAATATAATGAACACAGATTATGTAATGTGCTAATATTAATATGAAAGTGTCAAATTATAGATGGCCACACAACAGGATAAATATTAATTATTCAAAAGAAAGGGAGACCCAGATTATAAGCAAATGACAATGGAAAAAACATTAGTAGAAGTAATATTAGCTATAGCTATATCATTATGTTATTATACCTAGTCAAATAAACCTATTGTATGAATATTAATGTATAATATAATTACTAAAGAAAAGTATAAGGAAGTTAGCTTTATAAAGGATGTAAATGCAAAGAAATTAAATAAGTTAATTTACCTTGGTGTAAAAACATCCAAGTCTCCCTGTGTTCTCTTTAAGATGATACATGAGGCAGGTTCACTTGTAATAAGGACTTAACAAAAGGATAAGAATAAGAAAAAATGAAAGCTATTTTTGCATATTGACATTAAGTAATGGTTAAGTCATTTTTATTTATTTATTTATTTGTTTCATTTATCTTCCACTCAGATCTTTCTCCTTGTCTCTTTATGGAAACACTGTTCCATTCCATATCTTCTGTTTGTTCAAAAATGTTTTCAAGTATGATAAAGCTGCATCCAAATCGTTGAAGGTTTTAGTTTCATAAGGAAGAAAGATTTTTAGCCTGGCTGGAAACCATAAATGAACTTTAATTTGTTTTTTTCTTCAGTTGTCTTATTAATGGAAGGAAACATTTTCCTTTTGAAATGATAGAAGTGACGTAGTCATTGTTAAAATGAAAAATCTTGTCTTCTATTTTAAGGGGAGACTTTGACCAAGCAGTTTTAAGAATTAACTCTTTGTCCTGTGCAGAAAAAAACTTACAGTTGTCGACCTTGAAGAAGTATTATTCCTTGAAAAAGATTTTGCAACTAGAGATCTGTGTGCTCTCTTGATACTGAATGACATTGATTTAGGTAAAAATACTACCTTGAGAAGGCAGGATGTCAGAAAATTTGCCATGTTGTTTCCTTCTATTTTTTTCTGGTAAATCAAAGATTCTAATATTGTTGCTATGAGACTTATTCTTCTGGTCATCAACTTTATTAAGAAGAATGGTATTTTCTTTTAATAAAAACTCAGTATTATGTTCATATTCATTTAGCCTCCCATTCATGTCATTCAGAGAATCATTGATGCCAAATATTTGGACATTCTACTGCTGCAATGCTTCATGAATTTGATCCATTTGTTTAGAGCATGTTGTCCATTTTAAGGATAATTCCTGAATATTAAAGAGAACAGATTGAAGTTCTTTTTTGAAGAATGAATCTTGAGAGCTAGATTTCAAATGACTCATTTCCATTTTGTTTGTGAAGATATATTTCCAAATAAAATTTGACAGGAAAATCTCAAAATATCAATAACAATTCTTGAAACTATATTAAAGAGGGCTTTAATTTTTATGTATCTTCTTCAGTAAAACTTTTAAGATACTTTAAAATTATTTCCTGTTAAAAATAGATAAGTAGAAATCTGCTGCTATCTTGTCATCAACATCCTAGCCATGCCCCCCTCGTGAAATAGGCTTTTTATGTTAGCCTTTAATGTTGTCCAGTCACCATCCCTAGCATTTCCTTTGTTTAGTCATGAAACAATAGTAAGCGCTACAGTTACATGGTTCAGACGTTTTTTATAGGTTCAGAGTTTCTTAATACACTGGCAGCTTGGGTGAGCCACACAACCTGGAGAGTCTAATGGCTAGATTTGCCATGCTACTCATTTAGGGCCATGCTGTTTACTCCACAAGTATGGGCACTTATCCAGTGCTTGTGAGACCAGGGATGTAGTCCTTGAACCATTTGACTGCAACTTATTTGGAAGAGCTTCTGGTATGATCTCTCCCGGTCTGATATTTAAAGATTTCAGAAGAAGGACTGTTAGCTGTTTTAATGACCCTAATGAAAATTTTTGGAAATGTTCTTTGTTTATCTTGCTGTGGTCCTCTGGAATCAACTATATTCCCTTATTTGGGTGCATGACTCTAAGGCCTCTATTATGAGATCTGTAAAAGTACCATCTTGTCTAAGACTGTACTGAAATCCTGAGTGAGTGCTATATTTAGAAATAAGTTTCACATTAGTTTAATTTTATCTCCACTATGCTTTATACTGCTTGAAAATATATAAAATAATTTGTGCACTATAAATGATTAGATTGTAAAGCTTTTCAATGCCTTAAATAAACATATAGCATTGATGCACAGCTTTTCTCTGTAGTGGTCATGGCTGGCATTGTTTGTATGTAAAGCATCCCTCTCAACTGTAGATATTTTCACAGAATGTCCAGATTTTGTTTCATATTTTTGGTCCATTTTCATAAAAATATAATTTTCTAGCAAAACATTGGCAAGTCATTAAAGATTGAAGTCAGAAAATAATGACAGACATTTGAGTTTCAGATTTCATACCCATCAGAAAATGTATGCTAACACAAAACATGTTATTCTATCAACTTTCTAAGTTTGCAAGAGCGATATTTTGTCCTTGTTTGGGGGCCTTTTCTCACCATTATTTAGGTTTTTTTCCAGATTTATTGCCCTTAGAGGTTGAGTGGTATGATGTAAACCCTAGGGTATTGCTGATATCTAGACAGCTATGGCCAAGTTAAAGCACGTAGGACTGGATATCAATCAGAAAGTCCTATAAAGTTAATATGAGAAAAGAATAGCCCATCATATCTGCATGCTTACATTAAATACCTTATAAAATATATATAATGATTTTTTTATAAACTAAAGTTGCAAGCATGTAGGGAGTGGAATATCCTCAATACAGGCATTCCCTTAGATATTGCAAGACATGCAACTGGCAGTAGTTTCAGTACTCAGCTAAATATATTCTCTCACTACTATCTTGAAGTCATGTATTGTCACTAAACTACCTAATAGCAAGCCTAAAAGAGAGCTTCTTTATCTCCACTGTTCTTTTTTCACCTTTGTTTAGCATCACAGTTTTCCAGATACCCACTATATGTACTGTAATATGAAAACAGACAGAAAATGATGAATGCTGTGATCTGTATACTGCTTTCAAATGGAATGTCTCAAATGCTAAAAATATATGCTGTTCTTGATTCCTATATTCTCCTAAAATATATTCTGCAGTTATGATAAATATAACTTCCAGAAAGTGTGCCTAAACAACAGAAGGTATTTCTTCATCCGAGTTAAACAACTGACACTTTAGCACTTCTACATTGTGTGGTGGGTTCAAACTTTGTAAAGAACAGGGGAATAAAATTCTGAGATAAAGGCATAACTGCAAAAATCATTTGTAAAGACCTTAGCTTTTTTAAAGTAAAACTGTTACATCTTCTTTATTCATTACTTGTGCAAATGTTTAACAACTCTGCATTGCTCTCTTCTTTAACAAGTGTCATGAAAAAGATCAAAGTTAATTCAACTTATTTAGGGTGATAAGCCAAGTTGATTTAAAACTAAATTGGTAATTAACTTAAAAGGCATTCATCAAAAGAGACACCTTGATATTTTTAAGTGAAGAACTCAGAAGAAACCTTGAGTGTAATTAAAACAAGTGTCTAACTAAAAATTAGAATACTTTCTCAGATCATAAAGCTTGGGCATATTTTTTTGAAAAATTATTTTTTTGGCACTGGGCTTTTATGCATATACTTATACTTCCTGACAGTTTACTTCTTCATAGACTGTACAAAAAAAATAAAAGTGGTGAGGTGTGCAGCTATTAATGTTGTTTCCTGAATAGCCCCATGGTACATAGGAAATAAAGCCCTTACTGCACTCTAATTGACTCATGTTCTACTATTGGCACAAGCAATGGAGAGGCTGTGGGGGGAGTATGGATGCACATGGCTGATGCTGGTTCACCCATTCTGGGTGGTAGGATGCACCCTAGGCTCACTGCAGTGAACAGAGTATGAGACAGGCTAGCCCCATGATGAATAAGTAGCTTGGAGGATGCACATGCGTGGAAGCACATGTGCACCTCCTGAGGCTAGAGAGTGAGGAGCTGGTAAGGCTGACACAAAGAGAAAGGAGTAAGGACACACATGCTGCAGCTGTGGGACGGGGAAGCACTGTAGTTTCCTTAGAGTGCATTTTCATCACATACTTATTGCAGTTATTTATTTGTATTGCAAAGCAACTATTTATTGACATACATTGTAAAAGATGACAACAATACAGAATGCAAAGCCCAAAAGCAAAACTAAATTAAACTGTGTTGTAAATTGAAAATGCCAGCTTTCAGTAAATGGAGGCCTCTGCTTTATTTTCATCTAGATCAGTCCTTTAATTGCTAGATATTTGAATTCCTGCTCAATAGTTTTTAGCTTTGATAATGAGGATACTTTTAAACATAGCTTATGTCTATAATTTGCTGCACTGAGTTATTTGGAGTTGTCATTTAGCACACAAACATATATATGAAGTAATTTTTGCTATCATTTGGAAATTTTATTTTGGGCTTTTTGTCCCAAAGTCATTTTTATCTGTTACCCTTCTCTCATCCTTCACGTAGTGTATAAAAATAGTTAGGAAATATTTTTTTTAATTAAAAAAAAAATAGCAAGGACTTTATAGTTGGAAAATTAACTTGTTTCATTCAAAGGAAATATTAATTTGATTTTATTGCCTGTTACCTGGCAAAATGGATTGGTACACAGAGGCAATTCAGACTTGAAAGTTGCCACAATGCCATGAGTGAAGAAAACATATAGCTATACAACATTTTAATGCTTCCAGTCCATTAGTATTTGAGATGTATGGAGAAACTCGTGTTCATGAAGAAAACTCACACATTCATCCTATGTAGAATGTAAAAATATGCCTGTGATGTTGAGAATTCTCAAATTTATGTTAGCAAAAAAATAGAAAGTTGCCAAACATTGCACTTTTCTCTTGTTCTTGTTATTTACAGCTCACAAACAGTTATCCCAAAAACCCGGCTGCAATTTACCTGCGTTTGATTATTTGTAAGCAAGGACATTACTTGAAGTTTATAAGGACTCTAACAGGAGAGGAAGGGAAGTACAATGTATTATATTAAAGGAGCTAAGCAAAGTAGTTTTGCTTGTAAATGCTGTCAATGTAAGTAAACGACTACAGCTAGCTGTTCAAGTCACAGTTTATATTCAGTCAGAAAAGATACAATCCAAGTTCATTTTTAACAGATTAACTCTTGATTTTGCTGTTAATAAAGATGACTACAGATTTTGGATTTTTTTTTATATAACTTATGTATTTATTTTCTGGTAGGTGAACTGCACCACTTGGTCCATCTTTAAGTTACAAGTTAGTTATAATAAAATAAGGAAAAATGCAGACATGCACCAAATGCATAGATAATAATATCAGGTTTAGCTTGCAATGCAAACGTTAAATATCAAATTTGTATTAACACTGTTGCATTCATTATAAACATCATCATAACCAAAATTTGACCTCAGCTCTAGTCTGACCATCATTTTACTGGGAATAGAATACTTATATAACATCTTCACTGAATCTGTGTTATGCTTTGCCATAGTCCTTAGAGCTCACTTATAAATCAGTCTGCACTAGGAAATTACATCATTTCTTTAGGGAAAACATTTTGTATTCTATGACCAGAATGGAAAATGTCTTGTAAAATGAAAATAATAAATGATGGGACTCTACTAGAGTATTTAGAATTGATATAGATCACATAGTTTTTCTAATGTGCCTCAAATTCAAAATGGATTGGAGTGGAGGGAATCTGCAATGGTCATCCTATTTAAGTAAGACTTGTCTCCTTTGTGTGAAAATGACTTATGGAATTTGCAGTCTATTGTAAGCTGCTTTTACAGATATGAGTTGAACAAACTGATGTGATTAATGTCCATTTCCAACAGCCACTCCTACCTCTTTACTTAGTAGACATGAACTCTATAATGAATTCCACACTTACTCTACAAAGAACAAAGCTAAAAGATGTAGGAGCAGCAGAGGCTAAAATAAATAGACACTATTACTGAAGTAATAAATAATAAATATGAAGATCCAAAAACTTAAAGAAGTAGTTGTTGATAGACTGGTATGGTAAATACCTTGAATACACGAAAAGCTAGACCTGACTAAACAACAAAACAACAGCAAGGGTTATGACTGGTTAGAATTTAGTCAAAATGATACATTTTGTAACTATTTTATGATGCAGTTTAATGTTTAGTTAAGGTTCTTAAATGCTGTGGTGGTTTAATTGTACAATCCATGGGCCCCTTCCTGCCACACTTTTTTAGCACCATTTATAAATTCACATCTTTTTGAATTCACCTATCTGATTGTTTTAAGCAATATTTGAATGAATATTTGTTTTACAGCTGGTTTAATTTTGTTTGCTTTGGAATCAAGAAGCAAGATAAAAAAATAGTTGCTAATAATGACAGATTACCATTTCAAATAAAGATAACTACAGGAACCGCTATCGTTATATAAGAGGAACTTACTAACTTCTTATTTCAATTATTACAGCCAGCAAACAATTTACTTTTGGAAGGAAAGAAATTATGTTAATAAATTGGAACCGGATGTGTACAAATGAGCAACCAGACAATGAGGTTCATTACTTTCCTAGATGACAGTGCAGTATCATATATACATAAATTTAGAAATAAGTATTTATTTTTCCTGCTTAAAGCTGTGGAAATGTTGAAAGACTGTGTACAAACATTTATTCTCTTCTCAGTTGATAAAAGAAGTAGACTCTTGTATATGGTCAGTGGCAGATCTAGGAATTTCGGGGGGGGGGGTGAAGCTGGAAATGAGAACACGGGAGAAGGGGTGGAAGTAGACTACTTCGAAGCAGCTAACATTCAGTGTGTGAGAATAAAAAAAAAAAGTTTTGATTCAGCTGTGGTAACAGAAGTAGATTAACTACTATCCAGCCCAGCACACAACACATTTACAAACTGTACCAGTCATTTAAAGGCATACCTGGAAAGTCAAGTTTCCATTCTTTACTGGCACAGATAGCAAATAGTACTACTGAAGACATGCGACCACAGCAAGTACTGAAACAAACGTATTTTGTTTATTCTCATCCCACTCCAAAACGACAGCTACCTTCTGAATTCACCACTGAGGTTAACATGTGAGGAAAAAAATGACCAGTTTGTTCATTAACAAATGCTGTCCTCATGACAGGTTACGTGAAATCAGTTAAACACTGACCATATGGCTGCCCTACATTTTCACAGGCAACATGACTCATTCTACCTCCAAAAGATAATTACCTTCTGAGTATACCTCTGAGGTTGACTTATGAGGTGAGAAAGAAATAATGACAGCGGTGATGTATTTCAAGAAAAAATAAGTGGTGCATAAATAACAAACACCATCACAATTATAGCTTCTCTTTAGATTTAGTTCGTTAAAATTTGTTTACAGATTACAGCACTGATCACAAGTGACCAGTTTCAGTCTCAGACCAGGAATACTAAAAAGTCAGAGTAATACTTAGTGAGAAATGACAAGAACATAATTTAAATACACAACTTTAAGTGCCATTTTCAGCTAACAAAAACATGTTCCCACTATAAGAATATGTATATAAATGGAGGCAGCTGTAGCAGGGGTGTAGTCAGTTTTTTTTTCAGTTGGTAGTGTAAATTCTTATGCTGTCCCTCACAGCCATCCATGATGTCCTCTGCACTGTAATCAACCATGCTGCCTCCCCCACCCCAATAGTTTAAACTCCCGTCTTTTGTTTTCAGATAAACAACCACCCTTAATCATGGGCAGTATTTGGTTAAATATTTTGAGGAGGCAGAAAATCTCTAAAGCAAGAGGAAAATAAATGTAAAATATGTCAGCTAATGCAGAGAATTGAGGCTATGAACTGTTAATGAGTTGCTTCTGGTGGTACAGTTTGATTCTCTCAGTTTTCACTTGCCAAATGTTTGACCTGGAGCAAATCACTTAACCAGACAGTGCTTAGGGGCAGTTGAGAATTTCAGCTAGGCTCTTCAGTGGTCTTGTGGACTGCAAGCCAAGTAATTACCTATGAATCTATCCATTCTCATATCAGCAGAAGCATTTCAAAAAAACACTGAAAGCCAAATTCATTAAACCTGAGGCAAAAAAGCAATAGGAAGAGGATACGATGTCCATCTTATAAATGGATTCAGGCAAATAATTAGGATAAGGATCAAACATTAATATCTTCACTAATTTAAGTTCTACAGTCAATGAGAAAGGACAGACCTTATATGTCAGATCTCAGTAATCATGAGGAGCTAATATGGTGATCTTCAGGCTTACAGAGCTCGTTAAATTACATAGCTTTTCAAGGTAAAAAAAATATGACATAAACAAAGGAACTTTATCTAGTAAGATGAGGCATTTAGGCTAAGTAAATAAGAACAAAAACAAATCTCACAAAGATGACCCAGCCTTACAGTGTGTGGTATCTCATCTACAGCTCCATAACATTGGCATGTTTTTTCTTCTGCAGTAGGGGACAGCAGCAAAATGGTATGGGTCATCACCAATATTATAATTTATGTATTTATTTATTTTTTTATTTTTTACAAGCTCATCAACCTAAATAAAGTGAGACAGCCATCAGTTAAATAGCCCACTTGCCCCAAGAAATCATAATACTCACTACAACAAAAGATTACTATGGAATACATTTTACATCTGTAGCAGGCTTGGCAGATGAACAATACAGTTTTAATGAGCAGCTAATTATGGGTCGAGGTGCTTCTCCATGATGTGACAGTTGTTGCTGACTATCTTTTCTTTTGTAATAGCACTTAATTAATGATAGCTTTAGTCAGCAACTGACACTTGAAAACTGCACAAAGTTATACTTTCTCCCACTGGTTTTGTTACCCCCTTGCAAATTACTGTACACTGTAGTGTAGTGTACAGAGCGTACACTTGCCAACATCCCTGAGCTGTAGCTACATCAAGCAGATGAAAGACCAAAAAGTGAAAAAAAAAAGCAAGAAAACAAATATAAGGGCAAACAGATACATCCCATGTTTCCTCCCACATTTCAAAGACATGCAGTAGGTGGACTGGACACTCTACAATGGCCCTAGGTGTGAGTGTGTACATGTGAGTGTGTAGTGCACCCACTGAGGAGAAATAGGCCTTGGGCTTACAACCCAGTCCTGTAAAACCTGTATATGAGTGCTGAAGAGTGCTTGTTGCCCAAAGTGCTGTATGCATGGAAGCAAATCCAGGATGATCTTTCTGAGTGATAATAAATATGATACTCTAATGCTTAGCATCCTTACATCTTAACCTTTATGCTCATGTATTAAAAGAAATACCGAAAGAGCCAAACATAATCAGGAACAATATTAAATTATTCTCTAATTCACTTTAACAAGTTAATAGAACAATAGGTTTTGCATCAACATGCATTTGTTAAACAATGAAAAGCATGGAATGCTAATGTCTTTCATTACTGACTGAATGAAATCTTTACCTTCAATGTCTGCTGTAACAGAAAATGAAGTATGTCACAAGAGACAATGCAAAAAAATATGAGGCAAAATCAGGGAGTGTTGAGAGCTATGCTGGCATTATCAGCTGACAGTAATTTCCAGTGATTTATGAGAAAAATCAAATGTTTTATGATAAACAAGTCAAACACAGGCAAATGTTCTGCAAAATCGGTGACGGCTGACAGCTGTGCACATATTGCACAATGTGAAAGCTTGAGGGTAGGTAATTATCTGGTTCCCTGTCTGGATAAAAATTGAAAAATGAAAAAAAAATGCATTCAAAAGTGCCTGCAGAACATTAATCCTAGTGCAACTGATCTGTCTTCAACTCTGGTGGCTGCCCTTGCTGCTGCAAATAAACAATACCCACCTCCTGCTGTCATTGAATTTCCCACCACTTTATTAGATACTGCATGGTCTGCATACCTTCTCCATTGCATATGTTAAATTCCCAGGCTTTTTGGTCTTTAAAAATTAGTTGGCACTCGATCATGTGTAGTAATGTCCAAACTGACATATCAAACAACACATGATTATAGAAGGAGGAGAAAGTCAAAGACTACATTTGCTAGAGATATTGACCATCAACATTGCACTGCAGAGTAAATGTAAAAATGCCTTGGTTGATGCCACAGTTTGATGGCCAGTCTGATAGACTTCCATGAAGCTGTGGGCCCTGGATTGTTACCCAAAACACCTCTATTATATTCTGCCACTACTTAAATGATTAAGTTAGGTGAAGGTTCTTAGAGCCAGAAATGCACCTACTTCCTTTACTATAAGTGTGTTGAACTGTGAAGGATAGCAGAGAGGTTATAGTACTGTGTAACTCTTAGGAAGTCTCTTAACTAAACAGTAGTCCTAGGCTGAGTCTGAAAAAAGTCCATGTGGGTCAGTGTTTTACTCCATTTAACAAAACAAACAAAGTAAAATGAACTTTAAAGTTTATTTGCTTCAGTTTTCTTCAGAATTGTGGCTACTGGGCCAAGAGATAAAACAATTCTGTACGATTCCAAATTCCTTTTGAATACTTCCTTTGGTAAGGGTAGAATATTTGCTGCCCTCCATAATTCAGGGAAAGATCCACATATTAGGCAGGCATTAATAATGTGTGATTGTATTTCAGAAATACACATATCATATGCTCAGAGAATATTAGAATAAAGGCCATTTGAGGCAGACTCTTCCTGGATAAACTTTTTTTGATGGAAAGTCAAGTGGACTTTTTAATAATGACATCTGACATCTTATTTGTTAGCTTGCAATGTAAAACTGACCTCCATCCTGAAAAAAAAATCAATACTTTTCACATAGACCCTGGGCAAACAGCTTCGAACCTTCCTGCAATAAATAGTATTTTTAGCATTAATCAAATCCTAAATGAAGAGTGAGGATTTTGACTCATTTCATTGGTAACCTTCACACTCCTGGTGAGGCTGCAGACATTCCCAGTATACAGATAAACGAAGTGGCTATTTTGACTGTAAACTGCTGGTACTATTTCTGTGTTTTAAATGGGATTCTCCTTGTACTTAGAGTGAAGTCAGATGTTTTTCCAAAAAAATAAATAAATAAATAAATAAATAAAAAAGAAGGACAGGAGCAGAAAATTTGGACATAGACTTTGGTGAGATTGTACATATATTCAGTTGTCTCACATTTATTTAAACATAAATAAAATTGTGTTTATTTCACTATATCCAGCTGTTGTGCAAATATATCCTGTTTTGCTGCTCTGTCCTACAGTTAATTGTTTTTAACTCAACTCTGGACCATGGTTTGATTTCCTCTTGAATTTAAATTATTAAAGCAACAACATTATTTGCATCCAAATATAGACAGATGGCTGGCTGTTAAAAATTCAGATAAAAGATGATAAGTGGTCTGTTGTGTCAAAGAAACCAGTTTGATTTAGCTTCATATAAATAATAGTCTGGTAGATGTTATTTATTTACCCCAATTTTTTTAATCTTATAAACTATTGCACTAGAGGAAATACTGTCTGCACCATGTTCAGTAATGTCTTGTTTAAGCTCCCTGAATTTCTGATGACAGATGATTCAGTTCTGTTTAGAAAACAAAATAAAGAAAATATGTTAAAGCTCAGCCATTGTTCCTGATTGTACATTCCTCCTTATTCCAGGCATCTTTTATCATTTATTATTTATTTCATATTAGAATGAGAAGTCTCATGCCTATGAATGACATGGAAAAAGAAAGAACTTACAAAGTAAACAGCAGGTACAAATATGGAAATACATGAACTACTGCTACTTGTAAAAGCAATAACAGGATCAGAAAACATACTGGTTTGCTTACAGTACAGATACTAAAAGGTGTCATAGAAAAATGCAGATAATAGTCTGAAATATTTACATACAAAACTCAAAGAAACAAGACGCTTCAACTATAAGGCATTAGGAAAAGAGCATTACACGAAAGTGGAATGAAATATGGCATATTTTGCTGCCTCACAGGAAGAGGAAAACTTGGATAAAATCACATAATATTATTTGTTTGGCGTAAATTAATAAAAGTAATGTCTTTTGGTTAAAAGAAATGTATTTTGGCTTTTCCCAGTTAGGGGTCACAACAGAGAAACTCCGGTCTGCTTATGATTGGTAGTGGATTTTTACGGTGCCGAGTTGCCAGCCTGATGCCCAACCTTCAAAGAAGGCACACCCATTCACACACGCACCTACCTGCATATCTATACATCACTCAACAATGGGGAGGATATGCAGACTCCACACAGAAGGCGCTCCAGCCGAGAATCAAATGGGAGTCTTGCTGTGAGGTGACAATGCTAACCGCTGCACCACCATGACCACATACTAACTGGTTAAAATAACACAGAGCTATTAATGTAAGGTGTTATTTAAGCTCTGAGAAATGGCCTATGGTCACAGATACATTTTCTTGCTTCTTTGTGTCCTTTGATGGTGAAGTGAATACTCTGATGAATTTGAAACCTCTTGACTAAATGACTACAATACTAACATTCCTACATGGGAGCAATAGAATATTTCCTCAAGGTACCTTCTTCTCCCTGACCTGTACAGCAATGTCTCTCTTGGTGCATATTTCAAAATACATTTAGAAGTAATGAAGCAGTAGTATTGTATGAACCTTTCTAGAATATACTATAGCCAGTAGACTCATGTCTCCTTTTCTGGGAGAGTTAACAATGTTCTAATGTACTTATTTTGCTGGCAAGAAACACATCCTGTGATTTTTTGCTAGGTGCATTTTGTCCTTGTTCCTAACGATCACCGATCCTCCCAAATATTACTCTGCTTTCATTTCTGTGCAGTAGGGAATTACACCAGTACACTACTTGGATGAGAGACATCAGGAGAAACCATTATACAAACAGCCATAATGATTGCTTAAGTCTTTTCCTCATCCTGGTCATATAACTCTCAGCTGTCCATGACTTATTGCAACATTCCTGAGTTACCTTCATATGTTTGCCCATTTCCTTCATATATTTGCCGTGCTCCCCATAAACATTTTGCCATTTTGGTAAACCTCTGAGGATTACAATGACAAACATTAGAGTTTCATGCTTTTTATTCTACATACTTGTTGATGTAAAACTTGGTATTCTATTAACTTCCTAAGCGGTACAGTTCTATTTAAAATTGGCTCTTGACTTTGGACTTTATTTGTTGACCATTATTTTTTGCTTTGTCCATGATTATTGAGCAAAGAAGTTGAGATCTGTGCCTGCCAGTGTGAATATTTGTATGTCTCCATTGGCCGAGTGACAAACTACCTGCGTTAAAAGGGGGACCTACGATGCCTTCACCATAGAGTGCATGATAAATAGCACTTGGTCATGAAGGCTTCCACCAGGCAGTGGCTTCAGGAATTAAGATACCAGCCCATGATCTGAATGTCCATCCTACCCAGACAGCTGTGTCAATCACACAGGCCACTAATTAGATTTGATTGTAGTAGTGGCTTTATGCCTTTGTACCATGGGAGCTGCATGTATCATATGACTTTTAGCAAGAAATACAACTTTTTAACTTTACTGATGTTATACAGTGGCAGGTTTGCTGTACTAAAAATTCAGCAATAATCTGTGGCTAGGAGCATGCAATGTTTGGTTTAATAACAGCCAACATGATTTGTTCATAATGGTGAAGCCAAAATGTCCAAACAAAAAAGCCACTGGGTAAGTAGGCATTACACACAGCAAGGAATGGATTGTTGCTATTCTGTAGTGCCATTACTTTTCAAAAAGAAAGTATTTACTTTTTTTTAGAGAGTGGCATTGTATTGTGGACCTTCTTTTATTTTCTACCTTTTTCTGGCATATTGAACAGGTAGGGACAGTGTATACTGTAGTGTATATCTGTAGGACATATGTTTCCTGGCACTTGTACAGCTTAGTTCCTTAGGTGTACTTTCTGTCACATTTTTAAGTGAGCCAGGAGTGCAAATATACCTTGTTTCTCACTTTAAGATGTTTATAAACTGATGACCTGTATAAAACCTGTTTTAGGCGGCTTTGCGCGATTTTGCGCATAGTGCAGCATCATTGGGTTTAAACCATTCTCGGCTCCACAAAGTCTGCTCTTCACTTTTTCCCTTACAACTGATCTAGTTCTCATAATAAACACCATATTCCCACTCTAAAGCCTGGCACTTGCACACTAAAGCAATTATATAAGTCAGCACTAAAAATTTAAAAGCACTACAACCTCATAAACTCCGCTTAAGTTCCTCATTGGCCCTTTTTTTCAATTATAAAGGAATTCCCAATACTATTCTAGCATGTCCAAAGGTCAGTTGTCAATCTCCTCTCTGGTCCAGCTGGTGAATCTGGGAATCTTGAGGCAATGTTATAACTGCCTCATGTATACAGACAACCCTCTCCTCCTCCCAACAAATTCCAACACATGTGAGAGATGCAACCATATAGCCAAACTGGAGGATACGCTCTCTCAACTTAGTACTGGCGTAACCAGTCAGGAGGAGAAGGAAACCACACTCACTACAATTCCAGTCTCACAAAGACCTACCACGACAGCAAACCAAACACATAAACACACAAAAACATACCTGGAGGCTCTAAATAAAAATCTGCCTAAGCAGCAGAGACCTCCAAAGTAGACACCCAAGCAACCGCTACCCCAAAACAAAACACGTGCAACACATAGCTCACAAAGCCAGTGTGCCAAACAGTCACAGTCCTTAAGGCTAAACAACACACCTGATACACTTGTAATAGGTGACTCTATCGTCAGGCACACTGACATCCTGCTCACCAGGCTGAACAAGGAGAAGGTAACGGTGAGCTGCCTGTCTGGCACTAGGATCCGCCACATAACACAAGCACTCAGGTCACTCCAAGGTAAGTACAAATATGACTCAGTCATTGTCCATGCTGGTGTGAATGACCTGAGACGTGCCTCCCTGGACTACATGAAAAGAGACATAGAGGAGCTCTCTGAGCATGTTGCCCAGGCCGGTATGACCCTGATCTTGAGTAGCATCTTACCCTCACCAAGAATGATGTCACAATATGAAGACAAGATGATCAATTTCAACAATTGGCTTAAGTATTGGTGTCATTCAAAGGGGATCCAATGCCTGTCTGTCTGGGATGACATGCTCGACAGGCCATGATGCTTCGCTAGGGACAGCTTGCACCTGTCACTGCTGGGCTTTCGGATATTGGCAAAGGCTCTTGCCACTCCCATAGTGCCTTTTTTAGGCAAGGCTCAAAAGACAAACCCACCTCCATAGGTATCACAAGGGATAAGAAACTAAGAGTAATGCTACTCAACGCCAGAAGTCTAAACCTCAAGATGCATGCACTCAAAACTCTCCTTAGCATGGAGAACATCGATATCTGTGCAGTAACAGAAACCTGGTTCAAGGCTCCCGAGAGCTCCCCAGCACTACCAGGTTATACCTCATACCATGTTTTTCGGCCCCAAAATTTGGAACGAACCACAAAAGGAGGGGGAGTATCAATATTCGTCAAAGATACCCACACCTCCAGGTTGGTGGCACAGCACGAAGCATCAGAGACTATCCATGTGCAACTAACAGTGGGTAAAACTGCCTTCCAGTTTATAGCCTGCAACAGACCAACCTCCCAAACCCAGGAACCCCACTCGGCCTTCCTGAGAACACTGGAAAATATGAAGGTCTCTCCAAACACCATTATATTGGGCGACTTCAACTACCCTAACATAGACTGGGAGCATTACTCTGGCTTCAACACCCTAGCCCAAAGGTTCCTAGAATTTATAAACTCAAATGCTATGGAACAACTTGTTGCCACTCCCACAAGAGGGGAAAACATACTGGACCTGATCATCACCAACATGGGGACTCTGTGCTCCAGACCAGAAGTGTATCCCTCACTGGTAAGATCAGACCATAAACTAATCTCACTAGATATTCACATCCCGACCCCAGCCCCTGCCCAGAAAACCACAGTGAAAAACTTCTGTAAAGCAAATTTCACACTCCTCAAAACCGAGGTGAAATCCTTCAAAGCCTCTGGGCCTGTGGAAAATACAGCCCAGACCACAGAATCCTTTATAAATGCATTCTATGAACACCTTCAGGAATGCATGGATCATGCAATCCCAAATAAAACCAAGACCCAATCCTCCAAGGTTAGGCATCCTGTCTGGTGGACCCCAGCCATAAACAAACTATACAATAGAAGGAGGAAGCTACTACATGATAGAGCAAAATCCCAAAAAGGGAAGGCATCTCTGATCAGTATTAGCAAAACACTATGGGCACTCAAAAAATCATCTAAGGCCAGCTTCGAGAGAAAAATTGCACAGGACACTAAGGATAATCACAAGGCTTTCTTTAGTTATGTTAGGAACCTGGGTGAGAATTCCCAGATATGCTCAGAATTAGTCCAAAATGACAAAAAATACACAGAACCCACAGACACTGCCAACATCCTAGCTGACAGGTTCAACGCAAACTTCTCCCCCCCCCCTTCCCCACCAAAAGGCCAAATATCTATCCCAGCAGAGTGCTGCCCCCCTGACATCTCAGATGCTCAGTTAAGAGCCGCCCTCTCCAAAGCAAAAAAATACAGCATCGATGGGACCAGACGGTGTCCCGGGCTGCGTCCTACATGAACTCCAAGAAGAACTAAACCCAAACATAAAACTACTGTTCAATCTCAGCCTTACTACAGGATATGTACCCAAAGAGTGGCGTACAGCAACAGTGGTCCCTCTCCACAAAGGTGGTGCCTCAACGGATCCTGGAAACTATTGCTCCATAAGCCTGACTAGCATGGTCTGCAAAGCTATGGAAAGGATCATCATGGACCTCATAAATAAAGATATTGGGGACCTACAGACACTGGATCCCACCCAGTTCAGCTTTGTTAAGGGCAGATCCTGCCTCTTAAACCTGGTTGATTTCTTTGAAACAGTCACCAAGGCCATTGACGAGGGGAAGGTGGTCCACACAGCCTACCTGGACCTTGCAAAAGCCTTCGATACAATACCCCACTCTGGCATTATAGATAAGCTCACCAGCTTAAATATAAACCCCTATGTCACTAGATGGGTTGCAAACTGGCTCAAGGACAGAACCCACATGGTTAGAATTGCTGCAGCCATGTCAGACTCCAAACCAGTTACAAGTGGCATCCCACAAGGCTCAGTCCTGGGACCTCTCTTGTTCAGTATATATTTCTCGGAGGTACAGGCTAACACAGAAGGACTGTGGCTGACCAAATTCGCAGATGACTGCAAACTGAGCACCATAATCGACTCTCCAGCTGACACAAGCATCCTACAAAAGGGCCTCATAGAAACAGACAACTGGTGCCAGAGCCATGGCCTCAAGCTAAACACCAAAAAGTGTATAGTCATCCCCTTTGGCAAAAACAAAGTGCCCACAAATTACCACATAGGTGGTAATCCATTAAGTACGGAAGAAGTAATTAGGGACATGGGTACCCAAGTTGATAGCAATCTCTCATTTGACAACCATGTGGCCAAAGTGGTTCGAAAAACATTTTATATAGGCCACCTAATCATGAAGGGATTCACATCTAGATCAGTGGAGATCATCGTGCCTCTTTACTCATCCCTCATCAGGCCCATAATTGAGTACAATGCCCCTTTTGGGATGTACCTTACCAGACACCTGCAGCAATTGGAAAGACCCCAAAAGTACCTCACCAAGAGGATCAAAGGGCTCAAACAGATGCCATATGCTGCCCAGTTAAAGAAACTCCAGCTCTACTCAGTGGCATACCGCCTGCTCAGAGGGGATCTGTGCCTGACGTATAAAGCCATGTCCAACCCGGAATTAATGGACATGCTGCACCTCAGAAAATCCAAATCCCATCGAGCTACGCGCTCGAGAGACTTGAACCTCAGCACTGAAATAAATAGGACATGCTGGAGGGACAGATTCATAACCCAGAGGCTCCCTTCACTCTGGAATAAAATCCCAGTCCAGGTTAGGCAGAGTCCCTCATTGACTCTCTTCAAGAGGAATCTTGATGAGTGGATGGGAGATTGTAGGTTTACACCGGGTATCACTTCTGTGTCACTGTTAGACAGAGGCAGAGTATACTAACCTCGAAAAAGGGCATAGCAAAATTCATTTAAAATGGGTGGCGAAAGCTAAACACATTCTGGCTAGGCTTATAAATGCCCTAGGGCAGATAGCCTAGTATGAACCTATGAACCTATGAACCTATGACATCCTGTGGGTAGTTTAAAACAGTATTTTTTTAACATATTCTAAGGTATTTTGTTTTATTTATTTACGTTTGGCTCCTTTGGTACTGATGTTAATCTCCCCCTTCAATTCTAGTTTAATGTGTTCCATAGTATAAAATATGACAGCTGTAGCTTTTATTGTTATAACTACAGATGTGTGTATTTGTGCTTTTTTTTTTTTGCTTGGTGTTCATGCTGGTTTTCTTAAATACAGGATATAGAACAAGTACGGGGATTACTATGTCTTATCAGTTTTTACAGTTTTGAATGGTGAGTAGATATAATGCCTTCTAGTTCAAACTGTAAAAACAGTTGATTTTACATTAAAATCAAAAGTATGCTGCTATGTGTACAGTGCAGGGTAATGAAAATTCAACTACCTAGCACAATGATGGATATGCAAGCTGATGCATCTCAGAAAGTACTGGTTATGAATCATATCTAGGTAATATGAAGGCATCCTGAAATGAAGAAAATCAAATAACTGATAGATGTGATTTTATTTATCACACAGGTCCTTTAATATTAACAAGTGGTATTGCAGTGCCATGCTTGCTAGTCCTTTTTAATGTTGATGATCTCTCTCAGTTCCAGATGACCTAGCCCAATTACACAAATTAAGCAAACAGAATGTTGTAAAAATCAGGTATTTCTTCTTGTTCAGCTGTATTCCTCTCTATTCCCAGTCTTCTATATATTCATATCCATTCCTTTCACTGTTGTTCATTTGGATTCTCTGTGGGTTGACTAGAATCTTGTTAAGGTTCATTGACATTTTGTGTAAAATCATTCTCTATAGCTGCAGGTAGTTAATGACTTTAATTTGATTTGCCATTAGCACTAGTTAATACATTTGATGTCTTCAATTAAGAAGTGTTAAAAGTTTTTTTTTTTCTACATTTATACCCGAGAGTTATTTCACAAAGATAGAAACTGGTATGAAGTTCTGGTATTCCATTCAGTAGCCATCTTTTAATTATTAAAAGTGTCTTTATATCAAAATATCCAATAAAAACATTCCTTTGTTATAGTCAGTTACATTCCCTCACATACTTATATAGTTATAAAGGGCAGTAGATATGGAAAAAGCTGTCTTTGTGAGTCCAAAATCAAACATTTCTGCACAGCTAACAGAAAGCTTTGAATTTAAGTAAGAGTGCAGGTTTCACTCAAACTGAATACATAGCTCAGATCCAGTGGTTATGTGCTTGATTAAATATTCTATTGCTTTTCTCTTTACTTAGCTTTAATAACTTCACTTAAATAAAATGTTTATGAGGTTACTCAATCCTTTTAACCAGCTCTTATAATAGAATGCAATAGGTTTATTAAAGTTTGTGATATTTTTTGTTTGAATCCTGTCTTCCCAGTAAGGTTGTGACAGTTTTCAAGGGACCTTAGAAGCAAAACGGAGAGCATTTAATCAAAAGGGATATGTTGCAGACCTTTATATATACATATATATATATATATATATATATATATATATATATATATATATATATATATATATATGTATATATATATATATATGCTATAGATAAGGTCACTTCTCAGTATTTTAAGATCTGTGCCAACCTTCACCAAATTCCAAGTCAAACTTAAAAAAACACCTTCTCAGTCTAGCCCAATGGAGATCTTTCATTAGAACATAATCAAATAGCAGCTTTTATGGTACTTCCAATCTCCACCTGCTCCTATACTGCATTCTCAGCCAGTTATATGCTTTTAATTAATCATTACCATTTCCTATCCCTTCTCCCTTAACTCCGCCAACCATATCTTCTTCTTCACTCATCCCAACAATTTATTATTTATTATTTTCTTCCCATTCCATCTCTTCATTCTTCCCCCATAACCTCACCATTCTTCTACAATCTTTTTCTAGAAAAGGTACTGATTATACTACACAGGCACTGTTTCACTATAGTGGACATTGCATTTATGTGTGTCAGTGTTACAGTGTGTCAGTGCTATTCTAATATGATTGTTTATATTAATTCCTGCTGTCAGTCTATCAGTATGGTGGTACTACCACCAGGCTGTTATCATACTAAATCTATTGCATGTGACAATTACTGTGTACCAATATTTATAGCATGTCTGGGATGAGCCTGAAAATTGTCCACTTGGATTACTGTTCTACTCTGGTTAACAAATATAAATAATGCATGGGTAGATAGATATATAGATAGATTGATCACTAGACAGATAAATACTAGCCATGCTATCCAAAAAAGCAATAAAATATTTTCTGAAAATAATACTATATCCTCATTCAAACTAGCCATACTTATAAAACAGTTCATCTCAGAGAAAACAATGACATGCCAGAAAATCCTCTGGGTTTAACGCCATGTTTGTCATTTTATCTGGAACATAAGCAGTGTTGAATAGAATGCCATCTAATATTTCCCATCAAATAGTATGTTGTAATGTTCTAAAAATGTCACCCAAAGATGTAAAACAAACCTTCACAATCATAGCTTTTAATGTAACATGAAAGGCTCAATATTTTGTTTCATATTCTGCTCTGATGTCCATAACAATTAAAAGTATAAAATGTCAATGGCTTGGAAATATATCTAGCTAGGTAGTTACATAGATAGATGAGCAGATAGAAATTCACATATATGTCATCCAGTCAATCAATTAATTAGTAATTGATTAAATACATAAATAAACGATCCTTACACGGAATCATATTCTCTTTTCTCATGCATGTTTTCCAGTAGACAGGCATGTGGAGTAGGAAATTAGCAGATATGGATAAAGCATTTCCATTAACAATATATTTCATACAGCAGCCAGCATATGTACTTGCAAAGATACAAACCTACAAGGTAATCAAAGTGACCACAGGTATTGATGTATCCTCATGCTACACATATTTTTTTAGACAGCGAAGGGGCACTTATTGTTATCATGAATGAATTACTGAATTATAGAAAGCAGAAAAATTGTGAAGTCTCCAATACTGCAGAAATTTACAGTAACTGATTAAGTTACTACATATCTTGTTAGTAAAACATAGCTGCATAATAAAGCAGGATTAAAGGAACACAGACTATAGGGGGTATTCATTAACAATTACAGCAAAACCTTAAACAAAACAGCATAATAAGCTGCAATGTGCAAAGGGTGGGGGTTTATTCAGTGAGAGATGAAGGTTAACTGTGCTAAAAGTGAAACAGGGTAGCATGCATAATATGCAAATCAGTACATAATGGCATACAAGAAAGTGCCATCATGCTAATGAGACTCATCAAGTATGCGAGCGATGAAACCAAACATGGTGGAGCAATTCAAAGGCATATAAATTCAGAGACATGGTGGTTGTCTATTGTTAATAACAGGATTCCTATGTCTACAGGAACTTTTTTCTCACTGTATGATGCTTGTAGTAGCAGCAGTGTTATCTGAGCAGCACGTGTTAGTGGCCACTCTTGAAGCCAGTTTCTGTGATGTTGCATATTGTCTTGCTCCTGTTCTGTGTCATTGTGTACTACATCTGCACACAGATCGACAGTAACATGCTGCATGCATGTGTTATGTTACCCCCACCCAATCTACTGTTTTCTATTTGTCATCGCTGCTGCAATGGACCATGGCTCTAGAGATGCACTAGCAGTTATCTCATCTTCTTTCATTCTGACTATATCATAAATAATGTAACAACCCCTACTTAAACCTGAGGCAGAAACTAAGGAGCCTCAGTTCTCATCACTATCTCCAGTAAGGGTGCATCACTGAAAGCAGGGATAGAACACACAATTTCCCCTAAGGGTACACTGGGGACAGGCTCCAAACCTGGGAGTAAATTATATGATTCACTCCAGGTCCCCAAATGAGTCTTTACACTACCCACTGCAGAGCTCTGTATCCCAGTTCTAGGTTTTTGACACACTTACTCTTAAATATTTGATAATCACACATGCAAACAATCTTGAGAAAGACTGACACAGATTTATCTACTATGTCCTCTTTCCCCAAATGTAAAGGTAATGCTGCCACCAGTCAAAATACCACTATACCCTTAAAAAAGGGGTGCTCAATTATATTGGGTAAAATAAATCTTGATATGTAAGGCAGTATATAATCCAACCAGGCATTTTGGAGTCACCCTGGTATTATTACAATAAGCATAAACACTCTCAGGTTATTAAAAGTACCTTCTTAATAACCATCAACAATAAAAAGTAGTAAATATTTAACAAATAAAAATGATTTAAAACATATGTACACTGAATAAATGATTCCAATAAACCACAGGCTACTAAAGCTTAATTAAAATCACAGTGATGCCACCAAATAATGACTCTATCACAGTACAAGGATTTCTCCATTGAATTCCATTCCTGACTTGCATTTCTTAATGCAGTCTTCTGTAATATGGTGACTGCAATTTTTATTTCTCTACAATGGGCCTAGCCGTGCAGAGACTATGATAATGAGCTAGCTTAATGAGATTATCACTGTACCACTGCCATAGGAAATTGCACTATATCACCTAAGCAGTGTCACTGTGCTTGTTCCTGAAAGTAAGAAATGTGTACGATGCTCTTGCATGGATACTGAAAATATGTAGCACTGCAACTTTGCTGCCCAACAATGTGCATTACCCGGTGGCCATAATATGTGGCTGCATGCCTGTGGCTACCGTTTTGATTCTCATTCTCATCAACTGAGTGGGCATTCCTTCTTCAGGCACTGGGTTCAGCAGGGTTCCTACTTGGAGCAGCCAGAGAGAGTCTTTTTATATCTCCTGCACAGGGCCTTTCAGGATGATCCTTATATAAGACTGGTATCTGAAACTAGCTTGCTAAGGTAGAGAATGATGCTTCTGTACCAATAACTCTAGAAAGAAATGCAGGCATCACTTTACTGATCTACAGAGGCACCACTCTGATATTTTCCATCAGTGGGAGACAGAGGTTAGGGAGAGTGAGCTAACATTTACATGAAGTACTGTATATACGCAGTGGTGCAGCGGTAGCATTGTCACCTCACAGCAAGAGGTTCTCCGGTTCGATTCTTGGCTGGGGTGCCTTCTGTGTGGAGTTTGCATGTCCTCCCTGCATTCGTGTGGGTTTCCTCCAGGTGCTCTGGTTTCCTTCCAAGTTACAAAAACATGCATCTGGAGCATTTCTCTCTGGGCCGCTGCTGAAAATTGGCTTCGTTCCAAGTCAGACTTTCCCGGTTAACAAATGTTAAATAAATAAATATAGATGTTTTGGTATGTTTTCTGGCTACTAGCTGTTCATTTCCCTGCCTTTTATTGGCAATCACATTGCACTTAACAGTCCTGTTTTCTTTTGCAACACACAAGAACAGCATCTTCAGCTGGAAGGCATATCTAAATGACTTGACAAGACTGTCCAGGTGGTTCATTATCTATGACTGGAATCCTATTTGTCAAAAACAACTATGCAGATGTGCTGCATTTTTCACCTTTCTATTTTGTCTCTTTCTTCTACTGGTCCAGTTGTGATGGAGGATTTGAAGGAGCAGCAGCCAAATGGGATTTTTCCAGACAATGTGCCTAATGCTAGGTTTCCAGTGGATGCCAGGCCTGTGTCACAGCAGTAGGAAAAGGTTACCATGCTAAAAACCACCAGTAGGCTTTACTGGTGGCCTCAGTGGTCACTACTCAAGAGGAGAACAGAGGGTCCTTATCTGAGAGTGGTGTACAGATGTCACCCCTTGATCACCAGTCATCAGATGCAGCAGGTAGCTGTGACTGGAATCTATGTAGGTTCCCATCTCAGCTGGTCAGGTAAGTCCTCTCTCTACCTTTGTCTGTAGTCATAACATTCCTGCTCCTTATCCATCACTTCCATTAACCTTTTCGCAGTCCAGTTATCCACATGAGCAATTATTCTCCTGCATGTTTTTATTCCTCTGTTGTTTACCCTTTCTGTATCCATACCACTTTTATTACCAAAAGAAAAGTGTAAAAGCAAGTTTTGTTTTTGTCAGTGGAAAGTTTTCTTGCCTATCCATAGTGCTAGTGTTATATATGTAAGGTACTCCATTGCATATGTGTTGTTTTTCTCCTTAATTTGACTTCTGGAATGCTTTCTATTTCCCTTCTTCTCAAATATATGTAAAGGGAGCAATCTGCTAAAGTGAACTTCCAGTTTCAACAGCATTAAAATCCCTTTATGTGAAATAACAATTGTACCTGCATTTTGCAGTAGATTATTCTGTTTGCATTGTTTAAAAGTTCCTTAGTACCATCACTCTTTTTCAAATTCACTACAATGGGTCATAGTGCATCCCCAGCTATTACCACTTTTCTCATTTCCGAGCACCACCTTCCTCACAGTCTTGTCTGACTGTCTCACATCTTCTATTTAAAAAAAACTTCACCTCATTTCTGGACATCCTTGTTTCTTTTTGTTTTCTTCTTCTTGTATCTCATAATTATTCTTTACCAAATCATGTTCAGCTTTGTTGCACATGCAACTAAACCAAAGTAATCTGTTCTTCCCAACTTTCCTTGCAACTGGGGTTACTTTGCTTCTACTCTGATGTTCTCATTTCCTGAAGTGTTCCACAGTATGCATCCTATTAGCAATCCATCCACATCACACCAACCCCTTCCCAGCTGTTCTCCCTCCACTACCCAGGCCTGCATGCTATAAATTAGCATTTATTGCACCACTGTCCCTAAGACCCCAATCCACCGCCTCTTTGACATTCTTCTGTGACTCACCAGCCCTAACAACCTATATCACTTGGATGAAGCAGCCCTGTATGTTTAGCTGCTACAATATTTTCCCTATTAGCTTAAATTTCAGCTTCCTCTGATTCCCTCCAACTCTTGCCATGACTACTGTTCCATCCGTACTCAGTCCCATCTAATATGCCCTCATTTCTGCAGCTCAGCCCCCTATTGTCTGGAATTCACATACAGCACCACCTTGCACACAACAGCTATACTGATCTGACCCCTCTGTCCTGTTTGCCAGTATAGGCCATAACCAGCATGAACAGGAGTAGCTTCTGGGTGTAGAGACTTGTAAGTGGAAGTGGGTATGCACTGTGGTTCAGAGAGCTGAACAGCATTTTTTGCTAGGGTCACAACTCCTGTTCCAACATACCCCTCATCTCTAAACAGACTAACTCCAAAATCATACAATATTGGCATAAGGAGAACTGCTTACCCTAAGTACCATGCCATCTCACTAAAATGAGTGAGTAGTTTACAGTTAGAATCAGGAATCAATGAAACAAAACAACACAATTCCCATTTCAGAAAGTACCCACTTGATGAACTGCTTGCCTCCCTAAGCAGTACTATATTACATGTTTCACTGATTGCACTCAAATGTATGGTTATAGGAAACATTACAGTCTAGCTGTGTGAAGTAACTGCTACTTGAAATCACCAAAGCTTTACAATATAATGCTGTAGCTTGCTGCCTATAACAAATATATAACATGTATCACTTTGGGCATTTTTGAAATAAAGAAATATTTATCAGAGCATGCTAATACATTTATGTAATGTATTATCAACCCACAGTAATTAGCCATGACATATTAATTTACTCGAAAAGTATAAAACAAACCAAACTGAAATCACATAAAACGGGTGAAAGCAAGACGAGTAGCACACCAATAAATCCCAAAAAGTTTAATGTAGTGAAGCGCTTTTCATTTGCTCTATCGGCAAACTTCCTCAGACAACATTTGATACTCAGTATGGGTATACATACTTTCTAATCCAAGTCAATTAATCAATTAAGCAATTAACATTCACAACTAACAACTTTTTTAGTAGTAGTACCATCCACTGAGAGATATGAAAACATTCATAAATATTAAAAACCACACTATAAAGAATGTGTTGAGAAGCGTATACTTCAAAACGTGATCAAGTTATTAACTATGAAAAATATATATACAAACTTAAACTATGATAAAATTTTATACAAGTAAGTGTAAAAAGCTAACTAGGAAAATGCTAGCATTCTACATTGCTGCTCCTTGTGTAAGCTGTTAAAATTATACTCAGTCTGTATTTAAAATACAGTTATAAATTGAAAATAAATAAATAAATAAATTTGTTCTTTTACCTCATTACAACTATCCAATAGGTAAAATCATCTCATAAGCCTCTTGAGTTTTAACACACTACTCAAGCTACAACTTTTATTTATCCCTGGTGGATTATAAGCATTAAGTCTGATGTATTATCAACCCACAGTAATTAGCCATGACATATTAATTTACTCAGTGCATTACAAAAGCAGTGATATGTACAACTAACTTTTACACGAAACATCAAACTAAAAGTAAAAAAATGCATACAATCAGCAGACGATTTGTTTAATACTTTATTAAAAAACATTACTAAAAACTGAAATGCCCTAATGTAGCACTGGAAAAAAAGAAAACTTTCACACATGATACGCAACTTAAAAAAAAGAGAGAGAAAGAGGAAAATACATTGTAAGACAGTACTGAACTGCACTGACAGAAAAAAAAAACAGGTAAAAACCTAGGCATTACTCAAGCTGAGAAAGAGACAAGCAGCAAGACACACAGAGTACAGAATCAATCAACTTGATTAATTTAATAACAGCCTCTGGTAAAAATCAGTTAATGCCTACATCAGAGTGCTTAATATATGGCAAACACTACAGTATACTCTTGCTTGTTACAGATTTGTTTGCATTGACATAGAACAATGCAAGAGAACCATTATGTTATTTTCTAATTATTTCTTCTGGCACAAACACATCAAAGACATCTGAATTCCCATATCATGTAAACAAATCTTACAAATGTTATTGACTGGCAGGCAATCCTGTCCTGCTGTTAAACCAATACACATATACATACATGTAAACCAATACAAAATAGCTACATAACAAAGATAGATTGAATCAACTGTAAATAAAATCTATAAAACATTATATATGTCAAATTCAAAACATACAAGCGTGTATAACAATCAGACTTCTTAAATTATTCACTTGAAAATTGTTCCTAATTTTACCTGTTTGCATAACAACTTGTAGTGCATGCAGCATGGTGATTATTCTCTGATATCTGGAAAAAGACAAATGCTAAGTGCTAGAGTGGCACAAGACTGAATCTTAACAAATGGTATGCACCCTCTGCCACCAGTTCTGCTACTGACACTTTATCAGTGCTAGTCGTACAAATGGTAGCACAGTCACTTTTGACACAAAAGACTGTGGATTCTATTCCCACACCAAGTATATCAACTCCTGACACTGGAGTGCAGTATAAGGGGGATGCAGCACTCCTGAATGTATTGTCCTTTGGACAAACTACTAAACCAAGACCCCACCTACTTAAGTTGGTGGTAGCTCAAGTGGATGTAAAAGATCCCACAGCACTTATTAAAAAGAGTAGGAAAAGTTCCCTGATGCCCTGGCCAAATTTCCCCTATTGGTATAAATACTACCTTGGGCCTTTCCATGAAAGAGGCTACTCACTTAGTTTGACTAACCCAGTCAATAAAGGGTAAATAAAATAAAAAACTAAAATTAAGGCCAGGTTTCTGGCACGGCAGTAAAATCTGCCAGTACTGACCAGCAAATGACAACAGCAGAATAAAAGAGCTGTTTCTAACTGCTGTCCTTTCTGATAAAGTGCCCTAAAAGTTACTAGAATAAAAGGATGTGTGTTTGCCTGCATTTTCCTAAAGACACAAAGCCTAAAGCTTACATGTATATCATAATGTTATGAGTTCTAGCCTAAATTTTGTATAATTTAGATCATTTACTCAAAAAAAAATGCTTCCCACATTCTTTGATTACATGAGGGAGGTATTCCTCGGAGGATAGGTAGTATATAGTAAGTGGAAACCCCCTAAATCATCTCAGGACTCTCCTTAATAATTACTTTTGAATGTAGATTAAAAGTGTGAATACACACTGGGGCAGGATTCACGAAGGCTTGCACGGAGTGTAAGAGACGTGCAACACTCCATGCAAGCCTCGCGATCCAGGAACAGCCCTAAGCTCCGTGTAAGAGACCAGCTAAAACGTCTCTTACACGGACTGGGCGTGGACATGCTAAATACCTCACTTGCATCTGAAAGGTATGCAAATGAGGTATATTAGCGATCCACGAAGCAGAAAGCAGTCCGTGTAGGAGACGTTTTAGCTGCAGAAATGTACTCAGTTGACAACTGAGTACATTTCTGCAAATTCCACAACGGAGCCATGTCAGCTCCAAAAAAAGGTTGCATATGACTCAGGCAGCATGCCAATGGCCAAATATGTGGCCATTGGCAATACAACCCGATGCCAAAATAATAAAATTATAATTTTTTTTTTCGGCGATCGCCGATGTGTAAACCCAGCGCAGCCCCGCGCAAACAGGCTGCGCTGTATGAAAACATAAAAAATAAGGTTATAAACCCACAAATGTGGGTTTCATGCAATACATGGAATGACAATGCAGGGACCAGCAGACCAAAACCAACATGACCACCGTGTAGTGGTTGCTAAGGGGGGGAAGCTGAGTCTAAGACATGTAACTAAGCAATAGTAGGCAATCTCATGTAAATGAGGGTTGGGATACTGAATCACACAGTCACATAGCAAATGAGCACAGTCTGAGTAGTGTAAGAGATACATAAGGGGGAGGAATAGAGTAGGAGATAGGTGACATCACAGGGGGGAATGGTAGAAAGAAATGCAGTTCATTGGAGGCCAGTGTAACATGACAGATGACAGGCACAGATCATGGAAAGAGGTGTGCCACTAGATAAGTCATGGAAAGTCAAGAAATGGAAGGTGTACACTGTTACTTACACCAAAGTTTCTTGCTGTGCGTGCATGCGCACGTGTGCGCGCCATGAAGCGCGAGTAGGACAGTGTGCGCGCGTGTAAGGCAGTCTGAGCATGTGGGAGCGTGTTAGGAGATGTTTAACACTGTTTGCGCTGGTGTGCGCTCGTGTAGGGCAGGCTGAGTATGTTGGAGGCTGTTGGCAGACGTGTAACAGTGTTTGCGTGGGTGTACGCGTGTTCTAACCCGAATAAGTAGATTCTGAACCATGTAAGCATGTGTGCGCGCGTGTAAGCCACTGTGAGCGTGTTGCAGATAGTATGCACGTTGCTCCCCCCTGAGGAAACAGAGAGGAAAAAGGAAGCAACAGAATTAATAGGAAGCTAGCAGGGATAACTGCTGAAGCTAGCAGGTGAAAACAATTAGAAGCAGGCAATTACACAGGCAGAATAGTAGCCCAGCCCAGCACTTAAAACTCTGCAAAGAGTAGTGCAGGATGTTTCCCTTAAGAGACACTGCAAGACAGGAGTAAGCTAATAGAAGTGAAAACTGAAAAAGCTGAACTCAGAGCAGAAATGTTAGGGGCTGCCATAACTGTCATAATGAGACATAGGCGACTTGCTGAGGGTGGTGACAATGCAGATGGTGCCAGACAACCCACAGTGAGGAGACGGAGAAGAGTGTACAGGCCCAGGGTCACCTACCACAGGTTACATGAGCTGGAGATAGTAGAGCACTATAGAGTGGACAGAGAGCTCCTGCAGCAAATTGTTGAGCTGTGCAGGCCACGCCTCACACACAGAACCAACAGAGGGGAACCCATCCCAGTGGAAACCAAGGTATGTGTTGGCCTAAGAATACTAGCAACAGGTACCTTCCTGAGACCAACTGGCAATATGATGGGGATATCACAGGCATCAGCCTCCAGAGTACTGCACCAGTTCCTGGATGCCATGTCAGCACATGTCAGTGATCATGTATATTTCCCCAATGCCCGTGAGGTATTGGCCAGCAATATGCGTCTCTTCCAGCAAATAGCGGAATACCCTGAGGTACTGGGTGCAATAGACTGCACGCACATACGCATCAAAGCACCAGCCGGTGAGCGGGGTAGGGCCTACATTAACCGCAAGGGCTTCCCCTCCATCAACTGCCAGGTCGTGTGTGATGCCCAGGGCATAATAATGAATGTGTGTGCTGGCTGCCCTGGGAGTTGCCACGATTCCCACATCTGGCATTTGACGCAGCTGTACCAGACATTTGCCAATGGGGACATCCCACACGGACACCTAGTGGGGGATGCAGGTTATGCACTGGAGCCGTGGCTGATGACACCCATCAGAAATGCACACACACCTGAACAGGAACGCCATAATGAGGCACATGCACAAACACGTAATGTAATAGAGCGTGTGTTTGGGCTGCTCAAGTCACGGTTCCGGTGTCTGGACACATCTGGTGGAACCTTGCAGTACACACCAACTACATGTACCCAAATTGTCATGGTATGTGCTATGCTACATAATATGATCTTGCGAAAACAGCTGCAGCAGGACCAGCATAGGGCCGGGCCAAACAGCCACTCACCATTGCCAAGGCCATCACAGGCAGAGCGTGACTCGGAGGAGGAACAACCTGAGCCTGCCCCAGTAGGCAGAAGGAGGTGTGCCCAGTATGCCCTGGCCTTGGCAAAGAGGCAACGCATAGCACATACACTGGCTCAGTAGGAACCCTGGGAATGATACCCCCTCTGACTCACTCAAATAATAACATGGATGCCTAAAATGACATGACCTGCTCACAAACATGTACAGGGAAGTGTAATATGCGCATCCGACAGAGGCAGCCCTGCAGCACCACCTGAGGCATGAATGCTATGTGTTAAGTAATGTAACACCATGTACTATATGCACACCTGAGCATCCTGACTAACATCCACCCTCACCAAGCATGAAGTCACAAAATGATGATGGGATGATCAAGTGCAATAAATGGCTGAAGTAATGCAGTCAGTCAAAGGGGATCCAATGTGTTTCAGGCTGGGAAGATATGTGGAGCTTGACATGATTCACCACCTGCTAGGGGTGGCGTGCACCTATCATGCCATGCCCCATGGATACCGGCAAAGGCTGTCAGTACCCACAGCATGCCCTGAATAGGTAAGTCTCAAAACACAAACCCACCTTCATAGGTTCTACAAGGGATAGGAACCTAGATGTAATGCTACCCAATGACAGATGTATAAACAGCAAGATGTGTGCAGTGTAAACGCACACAGTATGGAGAATGTAGATACCAGTCCTGTAATAGAGAACTGGGCAAGGCTCACATCAGCACCCTAACACTACCAGGTTACACCTCATACTGTGCTGTACAGCCGCAAAACATGGAACAAGCTACAAAAGGAGGGTGACTAGCAAGAAATGGCAAGGATAACCACACCCCAATGTTGGTACCACAACAACAAGCAGCATGGAATAGCCATGGTCAAATACCAATGGCTAAAACTGCCTTGCAGTATATAGCCTGCTGCAGACTACTGTCCTAATACCAGGAACAGCACCTGGCCTATGTCAGAATACATGAATATATCAAGCCCCCCAAACCACATTATATTGCTTGACTGAAAATACCCAGACATACACCAGTAGCATTGTACTAGCAGCAACACAGTAGGAGAAAATTACCCAGATTCCATAAACCAAAATGCCCAGGAACAATGTACTACTCCCACAAGAGGGGTAAGCATACTGGATGTGATAATCAGCAACATGTGTACTGGATGGCAAGATGAGAAGTGCACCCCTCACTGGTAAGACCAGACCATAGAGTAATCACACTTGATATACACATCCTGACCCCAGTCCCTGGCCAGAATACCACAGTGAAAAACATGTGTAAAGTATAGGTTGCAGCCCTCAAAACCGATGTTGAATCCACAAAAGGCCCTGTGCAAGTGCAGAATATGGGACACCACAGAACATGTTATACAGGCATTCCATGAACACAGCCAGGAATGCTTGGAGTATGCAATCACAAATAACAACAACACACAATGCCATACACGCAGGCATCTGGCATGCTGGCCTCCAGCCATTACCAAACCATGCAAGAGAATGAGGAAGCTACCACATGATAGAGCAAACATAAAAAGGGAAGTAATCACTGACCAGTAGTATGGCAGCAACATGTGTCCACACATACAATCCACTAAGTCCAGCCACAACAAGTAGAATCTGTGAATCCAGAGGCAATGTGACGCCAGTACCAAGTACACAGACAACCACAACACCCCCCAATAAATACAAATATATGTGATAGATGCATCCATGTATCCAAACCAGAGGTTGAGCTCCAACAACTCAGTACTGTCAACACTAGTCAGGAGAAGAAGGTAACCACATACACCACAAACCCAGTCCCACATAGACCTACCACAACTGTAAACCTAACACATAAACACAGACAAACATTCCCGGAGGCCTTAATTACAAACACACCACACCAACAGAAGCCTCCAAAGTAGATCACAAGCAACCACAACCTTCAAACATAGCACATGCAACGAATAGTACGCAAAGCTGGTGTGCCAAACAGTCACAGGCCAGAAGGAGAAACAACATGCCTGATACAATCATAATAGGTGTCTGTATAGGCAGACACACAGCTGTCCCACTCACCAGACTGAACAAGGGAAAGGGTAGAGTAAGCTGCTTGTAGGCTGCCACAAAATGCCACATAACACAAGTACGCAGGTCACCCCAAAGCAAGCAGAAATATGATGCACTCAATGTCCATGCTGGTGTGAATTACCTGAGATGTACCTCCCTGGTCAACATCAAAAGAGACATGGATGGTCCCTCTGAGTATGTACCCCAGGGCGGGATGACACTGGCTGTGTGCAGCATCCAACCCTCACCAAGAATGATGCCACAGTACAAACACAGAATGCTCATGTTTAACAGCTGGCACAGTTACAGCTGTCAGTCCAAGAGGGTCTAATATCTGTCTGCTTGAGATGTCAAGCATGACAAGCCATGCTGCTGTTTCAGGGATGGCTGTCAGCTGTTACCTGTGTGTGTCTGGATACTGGATAAGGCCTTTGCCGCCTCCATAGAGCTGTATGTAGGCAAGGCCAAAAAGACTACCCACCACCCTAGAATACATAAATGGTAGGAAACATAAGGGTAATGCTGACCAATGCCAGATGTGTAAACTGCAATATTCATGCCCCTGAGGCACTTCCCATTATGGAGAACATTGATGTCTGTCCAGTGACAGAAGCCTGCTGCAAGCCTAGTGATAGCACACCAGCACTACTAGGTTATACCACATATCATGTGTTATGGCCCCAACACCTGCACCAAAACATCAAAGGAGGGGGGTATCCATATGCAGCACAGACACCCATATTGCCAGGTAACTGACAATGCACAAAGCAGCGGACACCACCCATGTGCACATAACTGTAGTCAAAACTGCTGTACAGTCTGTAGCATGCGACAGACCACACTCTCACACACAAGAACTCCACCCAGACATCCGAAGACACTGCACAGTATGAATGTCCCACCAAATACCAGACAAGGTACACACAAAGTACCACATAGGTGTCAAACCATTATGTATGCAAGGAGTAATCAGGGACCTAGGGACACAGGTCGACATTAATCCGTCATGTGACACCCACAATGCCAATGTGGCTATGAAGACTGTTGATGCTGGACACCGTACCATGAAAGGATTCACATCAACATCAACAGAGGTCACTGTGCCGCTGTACTGTTCCCTTATCAGACCCATAATCTAGTACAATGACTCATACGGGATGTACCGTACGTGACACCTGCAGCGGTTCGGAAGACCTCTTAGTTACCCCACCAACAGGATAAAGGGTGTGAAATATATGTCATATGCTGCCTGGCTGTAGACACCCCAGCTGACTGCAGTCACACACTGCCTACACAGAGGCATTGTATGTCTGTTGTACAAGGCCATGTCCAACACAGGAGTAATGGACATTCTACACCACAGGAAATCAAAGCCATTGGAGCTGTGAGAGTCACAGATGTCAACCTCAACACATAATGAAATAAGATGTGCTGGAGGGACAGATACATAACCCATAGGCTCCCACACCCAGAAACAGGATCCCAATCCATGGTAGGCAGAGCCCCTCACTGACACCCCTCAACAGGAATATTGCCAAGTGGATGGATGACCGTACATGTATACTGGGGGTCCTCACTGTGTCACGACCAGACAGAGGCACAGTGAAGAACCTCATAAATGGCCATAATTGAACATAGCAAGGGGTGGCGAAAGACACACACACTCTAGCTAGGCTTACTAATGGCCTAGGGTGTCTAGCCTACTATGAACCCATGAACCTATGAAGATACAAAACGTACAGGACACTAAGGATAATCACAAGGCTTACCCAACTGATGGTAGGAACCATGTTGGGCATCCAAAGATATGCTCCGAATCACACAGATATTACAAACAACATACCAAACACACACACATATTGCTAACATACAACCTGTCAGGTGTAGTGCAAACACCCCCCCCCCACGAGTGCAAAATACCTATCCCAGCAGATGGTCCCATGACATTGCAGATGCTGAGGTAACAGCCATCATCTGCAAAGCAGAACACACAGCAGCAAAGGTATGTGATGGTGTCCTGTGCTGAGGCCAACATGGACACCAAGAATAATGGAATGCCAAATCACACTACTGCCCAATGTCAGCCTTACCACAGGATATGTACCCAAAGAGCAGTGTACAACAACAGTGGTCCATCACAACAAAGGTGTTGCCTGAATGGATACTCCAAACTACCACCCCAGGATCCTGACAAGCTTGTTCTGCACAGCTATGGAAAGGATCAGTATGTACCACAGACAGAAGGCTATTGTGGACCTACTGATACTGGACCCTACACACTGAGGCTGTTGTAACTGCAGAACCGGCCCCTAAACATGTCTGACCCATTTGAAGCAGTCATTAAGGTCATTGATGAGGGCTATGTGGTCCACACAGTGTAGCTGGACCGTGCACATGCTTCTAGACAATACCGTACGAGTTCAGTATGGATATGTTCACTAGCTTAAATATACACCCCTATGTCAGTAGAGGGGTTGCAAAGCAGACCAAGGACAGAACTGACATTGTCAGACATGCCGCATCCATGGCAGACTACAAAGCGGATATGAGTGGCATCCCACAAGGCCTGGTCTTGGCACCCCCCACCCCCGTTCTGTATACATGTCCCATAGGTATAGGCCAACATGGAAGGACTGTGACTGAGCATGTATGCAGAGGAGTACAAACAGCCCACCATATCCGACCCCCAGCTGACACAAGCAACCCACAAAAGGGCCACCTACAAACAGACAACTGTAGCCATAGCCATGTCAGCAAGCTAAGTGCAGAACTGTGTATAGACAACCACCGTGGATATACAGTAAGTGCCCACAAATTACCACACAGGTGTTAACCCATGAGGTACCTAACATGTAATGTGAGACCTGGGTACAAACGGTGATAAATATCCTGCACTGGACAAACATGTGGTTGTAGTGTTTGCAGAAACATGTACCATATACCCACCCAAACATGAAGGTTGGCAGATGTAGATAAGGGGAACTCACTGTGGCTCTGCAGCCATCCTCCATCAGCGTCACAACTGACTACAATAGCCCCTGTGGGATATACCGCAGCAGACACCTCCATCAACTGTAAAGTCCACAACAGTACCCCACCAGGGGTAGCAAAGAGCATGAACAGATGCCATGTGTTGCCTGAGTAAACAAACCGCAACCCCACACACCGCCATCCTTCCCAGCTACAGGAAAGCTGTGCCTGACGTATGAAGCCATGTCCAACCTGGAATGAATGAACATGTTGCACCTTGTACAATCTGAATGGCAGTGAGCTATGCACATGAGAGACCTGAACCCCAGCACTGACATACATAGGACAAGCTGTACAGAATGATCCATAACACAGAAGGCACCCCCACAAGTCAGTAAACTCCTGGTACAGGTCAGCCAGAGAGCCACATATCGACACCCCTCAAGAGGCATCCTGATGAGTGTATGGGAGATGGTAGGCTACCCTGGGTATCACTGTTATGTCAGAGGTAGACTGAGGCACAGTATACTAACAATGACATATGTAATGGCAAACTCCAGTTACAATGTGTGTCGAAGGACAAACACACCCTGTGACTAGCATCAGAAATGGCCTAGGGAACCTCGCTAGTGTTTGCCAATGTCCACCCATGTTGTGGAATACACTAGCAATGTTGGACGAGCCTGGTGTAGGTAGTCCATATCTGAACATATTGTAACATGGTCATATGTGCACAACTGGCCCCTACACAGTCTGCTGTGCTCACTATGAAGATGTCAAGCAGTCATAGGACTAAAGCCCAGGATACTGTCCACCACAGTGAAAGTACCGAACCAGTACACTATGGTACTGCAGTGTTAGGTCATTATGAAAGTATGTTGAGAACTGTCTGCAAAGTATCCCATGCAATCCCTGCAGGCACAGTATAATCCCTGTTGTGGCAGACATGAAGCAGTTGGCCAGTTAGTACACAACATGACACCCAACACACAATCATAAACGTGCGATATTGTCGAAGCTTACACACACCCAAATATGTGGTGGACTTTAGAGTGCAACATATGGAAAGCTCACACTGGGCATGCTCGCACACTTTGATAAATGAGGCATATGTCAGACAACATGCCATGGAAAGGCTGAACTGGGCATGCTCACACACTTAGGCCATATCTCCGTTTAGCAGTTGGCCACACATATCTGGTATTTGTACGTGTCAGTCCAGGAACCAACCACAACACAGCAATTAGCCCAGTGCACACAGTAAATGACCACAGACACATAAGTGATATAGTGGATCGCCCTCATATGCAAACATCTTCCACAGATACACAAGTTGGTCATAGGAACAGGGAATGCCATGGCAATAAAGACCTGCAAACAGTAGAACAGCACAACAAATATTGTGCATCTGACAATTGAACATATGGGTGTAGTGGTCAATACTAGGCTTCTTGCCCCAGGGACTGACAGCTCAGCCAGAGTGTGCTTGGCATCTGCATCCCCAGGATAGTAGGCTACTGTGCCACTGTAAAGTAGGTCACAGAAGGCAACATGTGAGGCTAGTGAGCTGTGCCTCTGTCAAGCAGGGGCACCGTGGAGGTCTCAGGGATTGAATGTGCTAAGCCACAGCCATGTTGTCGGTGTGTGCTGTGAGAGGGTTGCTGAGGATCTCTGACAGTAGGTGTCCATCAATAACAGACTGAGGGGAGCCCTATCTGCATTCTCTGGACGATTCCACTGTCAACACTGTGTTGTAATGAGTATGTGTGAATGAAGTGCTGTGCCGGAACTGTCCACAGATGTCCTCCCTCTGTGGGCCACAGCTCTACAATGTATTAGGTCACTCTGTCTGTTGAACGGCGCATATATGGCTGGTGTACAGCTGACAGGTGTCTTGTTGTGGAGCAGTCATGGGTATATGTGGGATAGCATGACCAATGCAAACTGTACACATGCTCATAGAATGCAATTGTCAAGGATTATGCTGAGTGGCCAGTATAGTCCTCCAGCATGGGTCCTCTGAAGTCATCCACCCCAGTCTACACAAGTGTAGAGTCTGCTTGTGCTAAACACAGTTTGTGTGCAGTGACAACCTTGCCTGGGGGTGGAGATGAGATATGGATGTCCAGGGAAAGGTGGGTATGGTCAGATATCAACAATGGTGGTCTACCTCCGGTGTGGAACAGTGAGTACCCACATTGCAGATGGACAGGTGCAATATGTATTCACCCATGTGGCTGTGGTGTGTGGTTCTGCCATAGCACATGGACCCACAAATTGTAGTGGCCGTAGGTAAAGTGGTAGAGGCCTGAGTAGTCCTCACACACAATATGCCTGTACCTGATGTTAATAACTGGAATGGTGTATGTGAATATCTGCATATCCTGGCACTGTTCCCAGGGAAGCTAAGTGTGTGTCCTGGATGTGGGTGTGGAGTTCTGGACTGGTTGTGTTGTGTGTTACAGGTCCTGTGGTCCCAAAGCATGGTATAGAACATAACCTGCCAGTGCGATGTGCATATCTGACCCTGACGTAGGTGGCTGCAAATGCATATATATGCTATCCCCCACCCGACAGGTAGTACTACATCTACATACCTCTGTAGAAATAAAGATGTCAGCACCCTATAAATACTACAGGTGCAAAACAGATGCCCAATAATTCGGATAGTGCACTCTGCTAATGCATCTCCCTCAAGTGTCATAATATAGTTAGATAGGGGTTCGAATCCTGCAAATGCTCAGTGTGGGGGTGAGTGGGGTTTGTGTGTGTGAAAGGCTGTGAGAGGGAAATGTCCCTTTTGGCAACTGGGAGAACACACTACAGGATGCACACTCCCCTTTCTAAACACAGATGATGTCAGCACCCTATAAGTACAGCAGGAGAAGAGCAGCCTCTCATTAATGTGAATAGCGTGCTCTGCTGATGCGTCCATCTCGAGTGCCATAACATAGTTAGGTAGTGGTTTGAATCCTGCAAATGGCAAGTGTGTGCGTTTGGATGAGGGGGGTTAGTGTGTGCAGATGTGTGTGAGGGAAATGTCCTTTTTGGCAACTGGGAAAGCACACTACGCGATGCACATTCCACTTTCTAAACACTGATGATGTCAGCACCCTATAAGTACAGCAGGAGAAAGAAAGCCTCCCAGTAATGCGAATAGCGCACTCTGCTAATGCGTCCATCTCGAGTGTCATAACATAGTTTGGTAGTGGTTTGAATCCTACAAATGGCAAGTGTGTGTGTTTGAATGAGGAGGGATGGTGTATGAGGGAAATGTCCCTTTTGGCAACTGGGAGAACACACTACAGGATGCACACTCCCCTTTCTAAACACAGATGATGTCAGCACCCTATAAGTACAGCAGGAGAAGGGAAGCCTCCCTTGGAATATTTTTACGTTAAAGCAAAACATATACATATACACATTTTTAAGTGTCATACAATTATTCAGCATTTTTAATCAAAGAAGGGTGACTATATATATATATAAATATAAATATGAAATGTTTTTATGTTTTAATAAAATACAACACATTTGTTTTAGTATTGATACTCAAAGCATATAAAATAATTGTCAGGGTTGTTAATAATGGATCAAACAGTTTTTAAATATTGAAATGTTCATTTTGAAAAGTTTTTAATGTTTTATTTAACTTTGAATAATTTTTGGCGCCAAATAGGATATAAAAGGGGTGTGTCAATTGGTAATGGTGGTTCTGAAGAAATCTGAGAGATCAGATGAAAGCGCTAAACCATCTATCTTAATGGAGTGTTTTGTGTTTTTAAAAAACAAATAAACCTGTGTTTTGCATCAACGGAGTTTGGTTCTTCAAGCTGAAGTGGGTGTACGTGGAATACTGGTGGTTTTGCAACTTTTTCCTTGTTCGAGCAGTGGACCCGTTCTTTTGGCACTTTGGAATTAGACATTTTCACTTTTTCACTTTTTCTTTACGTAAACACTGATGATGTCAGCACCCTATAAGTACAGCAGGAGAAGGGAAGCCTCCCAGTAATGCGAATAGCGCACTCTGCTAATGCACCCGTCTCGAGTGTCATAACATAGTTAGGTAGTGGTTTGAATCCTACAAATGGCAAGTGTGCGTGTTTGGATGAGGTGGGTTAGTGTGTGTGCAAATTTGTGTGAGGGAGATGTCCCTTTTGTCAACTGGAAAAACACACTACAGGATGCACATTCCCCTTTCTAAACACTGATGATGTCAGCACCCTATAAGTAAAGCAGGAGAAAGAAAGCCTCCCAGTAATACAAATAGCGCACTCTGCTAATGCGTCCATCTCGAGTGTCATAACATAGTTTGGTAGTGGTTTGAATCCTACAAATGGCAAGTGTGTGTGTTTGAATGAGGAGGGATGGTGTATGAGGGAAATGTCCCTTTTGGCAACTGGGAGAACACACTACAGGATGCACACTCCCCTTTCTAAACACAGATGATGTCAGCACCCTATAAGTACAGCAGGAGAAGGGAAGCCTCCCAGTAATGCAAATAATGCACTCTGCTAATGCGTCTCTCCCGAGTATCGTAATGTAGTTAGGTAGGAGTTTGAAACCTGTAAATGGCATGCGTGCGTGTTTGGATGTGGGGAGTTTGTGTGTGTGCATTTCCGTATGAACAACATGTTAGTTTTGGCAATCAGGAGATCACACTGCCTGATGCACATTACCCTTTCAAAATACTGATGTTGTCAGCACCCTATAAGTACAGCCAGAGAAGAGGAACTATCTAGTAAACCGAATAGTGCACTTTGCTAATGCGTCTCTCTCACGTGTCATGACTTAGTTAGGTAGGGGATTGAATCCTGCAAGTGTGCGTGTGTGTGGGGGTAGTAGGTTGTGTGTAAGTGTGAGAGAGCAGATCCTTCTGGCAAATACTACAATACACCAGATGCTGCATACTCCCCCAGTAAACACAGGGGATGTCACCACACTATCAGCACAGCCAAACAGGGCTAGTTGGCTAGTAATGCCAATAGTGCGCTCTGCTACTGTGTCTATTACCATTGTCAGAGTACAGATAGGTATGTTTTGGTAACCCACAACTGCCACGTGTGGTTGTGTCACACAGTATGACCTTGTGTGGGTCTTTGTACATAACAATGCATGCCATTGCCTAAACCAGCAATGGCATTGCACACATGATGTATGTGTGTGACACATACACATAAATACCTGTGACCTGCACTAGTTACCATGTCTGACACATGCCTCGAGTGGATAAATGGTATTTGCAATGTATACCAATATGACTGTGTCTTACTGTGCAGGGTCCGCATGTGGTATGTCTCTATACAGTGTGGGTGTATATGGTGAAATACCTACAGCAGGGGATACACATCTGGTCTGGGCCATATAGTGTACATGTAGTCGATGTACAGGTGCTGCATGTTCCCACCTGTTGTGGTAGTGGTAACATGTCATTCCACTGCAATTCAGTGACCACATGCTGTGAACCCTTCAATTAGTGTGTTGTAGCTACAGTAATGCTAACACACAATGTTTGGCTGGATGCAGTCCAGCCATATAAACACAGTTCTTGAGACTGTCATATTGCCAGTGTTGTTATGGAGGATAGGTGGTCTTCCTGTGTATGGGAGGGTTGTGTGTGCCAGGCTATGAACCAGATGGCAGTCCGACACACTGTTAGCTGCACATGATTAGGCCCTGATGGTTTGTGCTGTGCCAACATCCTGGAGGTGTGTGTATCTGTGGTACCTTGGGATACCACCCCCTATCCATGTGTGTTACATGTGTAGGGGACGACAGGCATGGTATGGGGCATAACCTGTCAGTGATGGGTAACACCTGTGAGCCATGAATCATGAATCTGGTACTGCACAGACATTGCAGTTCACCGTGCTGAGGGCAGTGTCTGGTGCATGCATCTTCCGGTGTACACTGCTGTTGTTGTGTAGCAGCACTGTTAGTGTCCTAACCTGTGTGATACCCACGGAGGTGGCTATGTAAACCATGTCCTACAGCACAAGGCAGTATGTGTGTACCAAGGAGCTTTGCCATTATTCATCGGGCCATGGGTGTCACGTGCAAGATGACCCTTGCACATCATTGTGGCTTCCCTAGCATGTAAGCACACGTTGACAGCCAGTGGATACCCTATGAATGACAGTGGAGACTGAGCATAGTGTAGACATACAACACCCTTCCCACATATAGTGGTAGAATACCTGGTGAGGGTATGTTGGCAACCAACATCAGGCTCATACTGGCCTGTGCCACATGCTGAGAGATCCATTCTATGTTCCCTATCATGCAGTCCAGGGAGGTATGTCTCAGGCAGCCATACTGGCATGGTCAATGAGTGAGTCATATGTGTCCATGCCTCTGACTGACCTGTATGCATGTGTTCTGTGGTGGACCATAGTGCCCCTGAGGCATATCACTGTGACCTTCACCAGATACAGCCTGTTGAGCGGGACCCCAGTACAGCACACAAGACAGGTACCTGACACGTCTGTAGCAGGTGTGTTGTGTAGCCCTACAGGCTGTGAGTGTGTGGCACAGGGGATGTGCGTGCCATGTGTGGCATGTGCTCTGTTCCGACGGAACATATGCCTGTGTGCCAGCTGCGGAGGTGTGTGATGCCCAGGCAGGATGCTATTCTGAGTCCCCACGTATGCCCTAGTGTGTTCAGCATGCTGTCAGTGCGTGTCAATATCTGACTTGTATTGTAGTCACTGTAATATATTTTATTTATTTATTTATCCTACATTTGTTGACCGGGATAGTCCGACTGGATGCATGTCCATTTCCAGGGGAGGCCCGTGGAGACAAGCTATGAGGGTAGCAGATACAGCATTACATAATACCAGCATTACATATTACAAACAGATTATTTACAGAGATTACATAAGTAAGCAGGTTAAACATGTTCCACAGGTTAATGTTAGTCCTGAGCACAAGTCAGGATTAAATTAAATTACACAGTAAAGTGGTTCACAGATATTACACATTCGAGTTAGCCAAGCTTGACACATTGACATAGCCAGTTAAGTGACAAATGTTGTATGAGTCTATTGTTAAATTGACCTAAGGTGGACAGTAGGGTAATATCAGCTGGAAGTGAGTTCCAGGATCTACTTACAGAGTTTGCAAAGAGAGAATCACTGGCTGTGTTATTAAACTTGCTAGTCTGAATTAGTAGTTTGTTAGAGGATCAACGCGGTCTAGGATTGTTATAGGGGGTGATAATATTTGAAGTGCAGGAGTATTGTCTGGATTATAGAGGATTTTATAGGCCATAATCAGTTGGTTATACTGTATTAGGCTGGGTATTGCAAGCCAACCAAGCTGATTTAGATTGGTGCAATGATGTGTCCTAAAAGGCAGCCCAGTGGCAAACCTGGCAATGTGGTTGTAGCAAATTGAGTGTTAAGGACAGTCTTGTTCATATTCGAGAGTAGAGGGGATGCATACAGAAGGGTTGAAACAAGGTGTGAGCGAGCTATGGCACCTTTAGCTGGAGGGGCGAGGAAGGCTTTAATTCTGTAAAGTAGTTTTCTATTGATGGCTTTGATAATTTGGTTAACATGTAGGTCACATTTGAGATTCTTTTCTATGATGACACCTAATAGTTTAGTAGATGGGTCAGGGGAGATTATTGTGCCATCAGTTGATGTTATGGTAACGGTGAAAGCGGTAGACCTATGTGTTGGTGAAATAACAGCAGTTTAGTTTATTTGGGATTTAGGATCAGACGATGTTCAGAAAGCCAGTTTTCTATTGTATTAAAGGTGGTATGGGTATCTGACCATAACTCTACTGGAGATGTGGCTGAGCAGATCAGAGTAGAGTCTTCAGCATATTGGATACAGCTGACTTTTGGGATGACAGTATAAAGGTCATTAATGAAGATGGTGAACAGCAAGGGCCCTAGTATAGAGCCTTGTGGTACTCTGAGGGTGTTAGGTAGAAGGTTAGAGAGTTTGTTCTGCCAGAGGCCAGCCTGCTGTCGACCATGCAGGTAGGATTGAAAACAATGGAAGGCTCCAGTATCTAGACAGTGCTTGCAGGGTGTGGAGTACAAGTTGGTGATCAACCATATCGTATGCCTTGGACAGATCCAAAAAGAGGGCTGAGGATATATAATTAGTGTTGCAAGTATGGTTTATGGTGTTAGTAAAGGCTAGGAGGCCTGAAGTAGTGCTGTGATGAGGACATAAGCCATGCTGAGTGTCTGCCATAATGCGATGTTGGATTAGGTGGTGCATGAATTGTCTATGACTAATGTTTCCATAATCTTTGCAAGTGGAGAGAGTATAGCTATTGGCCTATAATTGGAGAATTCAGTACAGCTGCCTCCTTTGTGAAGTGGGATTACATATGACATTTTCCAGATGGTGGGGAATTTAGATTCTACCATGGTTCGTTTGATTACCTTTGAGACGGGGTAAGCAATAGCATCATCTGATTTTGATAGGTACTCGGCAGGGAGTTGATCAGC
>NC_056729.1:1280495448-1280602602 GCF_019279795.1 Protopterus annectens
AGGACTGTTACTGCAACATCAATATACATTTTATTGTTCTTCATATACTTTCATATCTAGCTTGGTTCAGCTACATCATCCTGCTACATTTGCTTTATATAGCTGTAGACAAGTGTGGATGTTTGGTATATCATACAATCATCCTATCTGCATATTGCAGACTGAGAGCAACATATCCAGATTTTGGGATACACATTCCAGATGCAGCAACACTTTGAACAGATTTCGCTGTTTGGTTTTGGTTCTCACATGCATTTCATTCTGTCTTGACTGCAGTATACTTTATTCAGGGGTTATTACTAATGTATTGCTGGATTCATGACACTTTCTCACACTCTCTCACTTGCTTTCATTTTACTATTCAAGATGGTACTTACTTCTAGGCTTTATTGACATGTTTTACCTGTAGTTATTACAATCCTTTCCAGCAGTCTCACTTCTGTCATGTTTCAGTATTTCAACAGGGATATATTTCACACATGTGATTTCATCATCTTCTGCAGCTATACCTTTCAGCCTGCTGCAGGTTGTGTACTATTTTCTTACAGGTAGGGCATTTTTATTTCAGAATATATGTCAGACAGTTTCATTTTTCAGTTTAACTTACAGGCTGAAACACACTTTTGTAATCAAGCAATACTTGCAGACACTTCCACACTGTTACTTGCACATTTTATTCCTTACTGACTACACTGCACGCTTTTGCTGACTGTCATACTTTTATATTTCTTTACAGTTACTGGTAGTGGATTACTGACCTGCCTGGTGGCGCAACCGCACCAGCCTATCGGCATAGGCTCTGCGGTTCGCAGAACGGACACCTGCAGCTGTAATATAAATGAAGTAATATTGGAATACACATCTCCATAATATCAGCTAGTTTAATTTCTTACATACATAATTAAATGTAACTTACTCAGTAGTGGGGCGTTGGGTGTTTGCCGGGCCTCCTGGATCCAAAGGTTCAGTTGGTCCTGCTTGCGTCTCTTCAGGTCCGCATGGTGGTGACAGACCTGCTCACCTGTCCTTGGAATCCCTGTGGCACTGGTGAGATCATGAGCCAACCGGTCCCATGCCTCGGCCCTGTATGCTCCCCAGAGGACCTGGCCCTGCATGAGTTGGGCCTCATGATTGTGGACTAGGAGCCAGACCATGTACCTGGACTCCTCAACGCCCCACCTCTGTGCTCGAAAGCAACTACCCTCTCCTACTCTTGTCATTCTGCCTGCAGGTCAGTTCTACAATCGTTTATGCTGTGTATTCCCGCCTATGGGGCTTATATAGTCCGTTTTTCCCGCACATATCTGTGATTGGCCATTTTGGAATTGTATCAACTTCAGTAAACCTGCATTGTCATGCTCCAGTTTGTATTCATTCCTATATATTAGCTATTATTGCATTTATAGGTACTGCTGTCATGGCTTAGTGGTTCAGTACCTTGACTAGGGTGTATAGTATCCTGGGTTCGAACCTAGCCACTGCTTTTTATTTTTCATGACTGTCTAGACATGCTGAGGGGTGTGTCTGTGTAAAGGCAGTTTTGATACAGCTTGCTCAACGTTGCCCGTCGGTTAGCTTGTTTAAGCACTGCGCAGCTCCGCGCAAACGGGGTACGCTGCTTTAAGCCTCATTTGGCTATAAGCACGCATATTACGCTCAGCTCAGCTAGGGGCACATAGATTCAGCATGTTAAACTACTGCTCAGCTACGGGCACTCATTTTGCACCAGTTAAACCACTGCTCACCTACGGGCAGATGCACTCACCCTGTTAAACTGTAGCTCATTTATGGGCACATCTGGCATTTTTTATTCTTTTGTTACCTCACATTTCTTCAATATAAATGGGCTATTTCATTACATTTTACATAGAATGTGGTTTTATGTGTACATATTTGTCAGGGACTTGTTTCCTGCTTATTTTGCTAAAAACAGAGAATTGGTGTTGTGGGGGCTCGAACCATGAATGCCTGCTCTTTAGCCAACATCTCTACTGCTACACTATTGCTTCCTGGTTTATTTTGCATATTTAGTTCTTATATGCTTTCCCACTGACTGCTAACTGTAGCTGCGCTACGGGCACACCCGCGCAAACGAGCGCAATCACGGTTAAACATCTTTACAATTTAAAAAAATATATAACATGTTTATTTATATGTTTTCTGTTCATAGTCTGTGGGGGCATGTGTTGTGTTCTGTTTATTCACATTTCCGTGGACTCTGTCGTGGGTGTTTACTTTGGGAACTTTTCCTCTTCTGGGGGCGTGTCTGCTTACAGGGCTCGGCCTACGGACACGCCCCCTACTGTCTTACACGGACCGTGTTAGCCTTATGTGTGATTCAGCATGCTCTCATCAATATGCAGAGCATGCTGACATCACTCCGTTTAACTGCAGCCTCCGTGTATGAGTTATAACTCTTACACGGAGGCTTCGTGAATCCTGCCCACTTGTCTTTCAAATGCATTTCAGCTGTCAAATGTTAGTGAAAGAAATAATATCAAATGCCTGTATGGACAATCGACAGTAATGCTGAATACATTGGGGATTAAGTGTACCTGGATCTACTGGGTGGGTTCTCTTTTGATTTTAGAAGGGTCTGTTATTCTGGCTTACATGATTTAACTCTGTTGTGTTTTTTGGGGAGTATAGACGACTATTGCTAGCTACTACTCTCTGTGTGGTGCAGAAATTATTTTCATTTCAAGGGAGAGTTTCTGTTATTCAGTTTGCTGCAAGCATGGAACTGGTATAAGTTTTGTGAATGTGGGGGCTTGCCACCCCCTGTTCCCCCTACACACAGATGCACACATTTAGATGGTGCCTGGGGGTTTTGCCTATGGAAAAATATAATTTGTATTGTGTTTGTATTATGTTTTCCTATTTGGTGTTCTGATTACTTGTTTCTGCATTTTTTGGATCATTGTTTTGAATGTTCTATTTTTTTTTTGTCAAGTTGTTGTGTTCACCCTTTTGATTTTAATTGACAAAATCATTACTTTTATACTGTAGACTTCAAACATGCACTTCATGAAAAAAAATAATTTATAACTTTTCTATATTACCATATACAGGTTATCTTTACCGATTTGCTCTGTAGTGCACAAAGAGAAAAAAATACCAGTCTACAAATAATTCAGAATATCTTTTTTTTAGGGGGGGGGGCACTCTACAGTCCTGACCTCTTTTTCTACACATTTTACTTCTTTTTTTCAAATGTAGTTTGTAGATGTTACATAATGTTACATTTCCTAACTCTTTCATAAATCAGACTATAATCACTTAGAACCATGTTTAATTTATATGTCAGTGACAGATATTTATTTATAATTTGCCAACTTTGTTTTTTCTTATTATGTAGTTTTTTTAACAATTCACTTCAGGAGGAAGTCTGAAGCAATTTGCAACTATAGCAGTATCAACAATGTTTTTTTTTTTTTTTTTTTTTTGGCAGCTCAAACTCTTTCCTAAAATAAAGAAAAGGAATTCAGTTTGTTAAGTGAAAAACACTTCTCAATAATGTGTATACTTTTCATTAAGAAGCAACATCTTTCTCGGAACCCCATATTTCTACACTAGAAATAAATAAATGTTTTTTTTTTATTTAGGTTTAATTGTTGTAATATGAGAAGCAACACTATAGTCTCCATACATTTTATAGACTCTGTATATTAAAAACACTGATTTTTATTTTTCTGTTTTGTATCTTTAAATATTATACATGTCCATTCCATGGTGCACTTGTCAAGAATATCAAGCCTAAATATCTGTAAGTCTCCCTGCCTGTTTGATTTGATGACTTCTAAAATTCTATAGTCTCAATTGTTTTCTTTTACATGATACCGTAAGCTTATTCTTCACATAATTAGTCTTTAAAACTAATTTTGCTACTATTTTCTCAGTCATTTAGTTTTTAGTTCATGTCATTGGCTGTTAAGGATAGCATTACAACAACACCTGCATAATAAATAACTGGGTACCATTTATCATCTACCTTTGGCATATATATGTAAACCTGGACTATGTTGCACAGAACTTCAATATAAATTATAAATTTGCAGCCCTACCTTACCCTTTTTTCAACTAGCTAGGCTGCATTGTGGTATCCCTTTTCTATAGATTGTACAATGGTTCAGTTATGTTTATGTTGTGATCTTTATACATTTATCAGGTCTTTATAATATCCCCTTTCAGTCATTAACTGCCACAATCAAGCCTTTTTTAAATTGTCAAAAGTGTAACTACCCTGTATTGTAAATACCTTGTTGTTCTGTGTTTTGTGCATTGGAGCTTTTCTTCCTGGGCCTCCACTGAAAATGGCCTCTTTTCAGCCCAGTGGAATTTCCTGGTAAACAATTGTCAATAAATAAATAAATAAATGTTAGGTCAAACTATGCTGCAAATAGTTTTCCTTTCTTCAGACCTGGATATTTTAAGTCAAATCTTATAGAAATGGTGTATACCTTCAGAATTAACCAATTTTTCACAGAACAAAAAAATGACAGCTTTGTCAAACATATTTGCATAGTATTTGTCTTCAACTGCATTAGAATAATTGTAGGAAATATTTCCAGAGATACAGGTTCATAGGTTCATAGGTAGGTACTAGGCTATTAGCCCTAGGGCCTATATAAGCCTAGCCAAAAAGGTACCCTGGCTTTCGCTACCCAAGAAAATTATTTTCCTGTGCCCCTGTCGAGCAGAGCCACAGAAGTGATCTCTGGGGTGAATTTCTTATTTCCTATCCAATCATCAAGATTTTTCTTGAAGAGTGCTAATGAGGAGCTCTGTTTGACATAGATAGGTAGTCTGTTCCAGAGTATAGGAAGTCTCTGGGACAGGAATCTATCCCTCCAGCATGTTCTGTTTATTGTGGTGAAAAGGTTTAGGGCCCTAGAGCATGTAGCTCAGATGGATTGGGATTTCTTTAAGTGGAGCATGTCCAACAGCTCTGGGTTTGACATAGCTTTGTATGTTAGGCAGAGATCGCCTCTGAGTAGGCGATATGTGACGGAGAAAAGCTGGAGTTTTTTGAGACGGTCTGCATAGGTCATCTGTTTGAGGGCAGTAATCCTCTTTGTGAGGTATTTCTGTAGCCTTTCCAGTTGTTCTAGATGTCTTGTGAGGTAATACCAAAAGGGGCATTGTACTCTATAATGGGTCTAATGAATGATGAGTACAGGGGAACAATGACCTCTTTTTTTCTGGATGAGAAACTTTTGTGATGAGGTGAGCCACGTAGAAGGACTTCCTGAACACTGTAACAATGTGTTTATCAAAGGATAGACTACTGTCCACCTGTGTCCCAAGGTCTGTTTTCACACTTTTGGCATTAAGTAGACTACAACTTATGTGGTAGTTCCTGGGTACAGAGTTTTTACCAAAGGGGATGAAAATACACTTTTTGGCATTGAGCTTCAGGCCATGGCTTTGACACCAGGCATCTGTCTCAGTGAGGCCCTTTTGTAGTATGTCCACATCGTTAGGAGTTTCAATTATGGCTCCTAGTTTGCAGTCATCTGCAATCTGTGTTAGCCAAAGACCTTCTGTGTTAACCTGTACTTCCGAGAAGTAGATACCAAACAGGAGAGGACCCAGGACTGAACCCTGTGGTACTCCAATTGTCACTTGTCTGAAGTCAGATTTGGAGTCTGCTACTTTCACAGTGTGGGTTCTGTGTGTGAGCCAGTTGGCAACGCATCTTGTGACATAGGGATGTATACCTAGTTTAGTGAGCCTATCTATAATTCCAGAGTGGGGGATGGTGTCAAAAGCCTTGGCGAGATCTAGATAAGCTGTGTGAACCACCTTACCCTCATCTATGGCTTTGGTGTCTGCTTCAAAGAAGCCAATCAGGTTTAGGAGACATGATCTGCCTTTTACAAACCTGAACTGGGTAGGGTCCAGAGTTTGGAGATTACCAATGTCTTTGTTTATGATGATACGTTCCATGGCCTTGCAGACCAAGCTCATCAGGCTAATGGGGTGGTAGTTCCCGGGGTCCGTCGTGGCTCCCCCTTTGTGGAGTGGGATAACAGTCGTTCAGTTGGTGCAAAGCCTGAGGTGAGGCTATGATTGAACATGGTACTTAGGTAGGGTTCCAGTTCATTCTATAGTTCATGTAGAATGCAGCCTGGGATATTGTCAGGTCCCATGGATGCTGTGTTCTTGGCTTTGGAGAGTGTGTTTTTTACCTGTGCAGCTGTGATTCCAGGAACTTTGCATTCTTCCGGTATAGAGATGGGCCCTCTAAGGGGTGAGAGGGGGGTAAATTAGCACTGAACCTATCTGCCAGGATGTTGGCAATATCAGTTGGTTCTGTATATTTAGTGCCATTGTGCTGTAACTCAGAGCAGATCTGAGTATTGCCATTGAGATTCTTGACATAGCTATAGAATGGTTTGTGGTTGTCTTTAGAGTCAGTGGCAATTTTGTTTTCGTAACTAGCTTTGGAGGATTTTATGTGGGATCTCAGCTTCTTACTGAAGTTGACCAGGGAGTTTCTCCAGTCATGGGATTTTACTCTTTTTTGCAACAGGTTCTTTCTTCTGTTGTAGAGTTTGTTTATGGCAGAGGAGCACCAGATTGGCTTCCCTTTTTTGGAGGATAGCATCTTGGCTCTATTAGGATTAGCATGATCCATGCTCTCGTGTAAGTGCTTATAAAGTGCATTTGTGTAGGATTCAGCAGTTGTACCTCTATTGTCCATCTGCAAGGGTTTCATGAAGTTTGCCACTTCTGTTTTAAGAAGTGTGAATTAGGCTTTGGAGAAGTTTTTTATGGTGGTTTCCCCTAATTGGGGTTGGGGACAGGATGTGGATGTCTAGGGTGATTAGCTTGTGGTCGGATCTGACCAACGAGGAATTGACCTCTGGTGTGGAACACTAGTTGCCCATGTTGACAATGACCATGTGTAGTATATTGCTGCCCCTGTTGGGGGTGTGAATAAGTTGATCCAAGGCGTTGGAATTTATGAATTTCAGAAAACATTGAGCAAAAGAGTTGGTACATGAGTAGTTTTCCCAGTTAATGGTTGAGTAGTTGAAATTGCCAATTATTAGGGTGTTGGGTTGTACCCTAATATTTTCCAATGTATCATTAATGAGGAGTGGGAATCCTGGGGCATGGTGGGGGGTCTGTAGCAAGCTACAATTTGGATTGCGGTCTTGCCCAGAGTTATTTGCACTTGGATAATCTCGGATGCATTATGCTGTACAACTAGCCTGGAGGTGTGGATATCCTTAATGAATATGGACCTGCCTCCACATTTAGTGCTTCTTTCCGTGTTAGTTGGCTGAAAGGTGTGGTATGAATTATAGCCTGGTAATGCAGGGGTGCTCTCTGGAGCTTTGAACCAGGTTGTCACTGCACAGATGTCGATGTTCTCCATTTTAAGGAGTGCCTCAATTGAGTGCATTTTGAGGTTTAGACTTATAGCATTAAGTAGCATTACCCTCAGATTTTGCTTGCTTGTACCTGTTACGGTGGTGAATTTGTCATTTGAACCTTGCCTAAAAAAGGCACTATAGGGGTGGCAAGAGCCTTATCCAGTATCCGGAATCCCAAGGGCGACAGGTGCAGGCCATCTCTGGCAAAGCATCATGGTCTATCAATCATTTTGTCCTAAGCAGACAAATACTGGATCCCCCTTAGACTGACACCAAAAGCTTAGGCAATTGTTGAAGTCAATCATTTTGTCCTTTACTGTGGTATCATTCTGAGTGAGGGCAGGATGCTACTCAGGGCTAGGGTCATACCTGCCTGGGCTACAAGATCAGTGAGCTCTTCCATGTCTCTTTTCATGTAGTTCAGGGTGGTACATCTCAGGATATTCACACCAGCATGGACAATGGCAGTGTTATATTTGTACTTGTTGTGGAGTGACCTGAGTACGTGCGTTATGTGGCAGATCCTGGCACCTGACAGGCAGCTGACAGTAACTTTCTCCTTGTTTAGCCTGGTGAGTGGAACATCAGTGTGCCTGACTATAGAGTCACCTATGACAAAAGTGTTGGGTACATTATGCCTTATGGGCTGTGGTTGAGTGGCACACTGAGTTTGTGGGCTATTTGTCAATTGGGTTGTGTTGGGGGATGGAGTTTGCTTGCGTTTCTGCTTTGGAGGTCCCTGATGCTTGGGCAGGTTTTTATTGAGAGCCTCTGTGAATGTAGGTGTGTGTTTTGTATTTCTATGTGTGTGTTTTGGTGGTGTAGGTTTTGAGGGACTATGTGATTAGTGTGGTGTGGTGCAAGTGTTTACCTTCTCCTCTTGACTGTCTAGTCCAGTCCTGGGTGAAGAGCTTTGCTTCCAGTTTGGCTATATAAGTGCATCTCTCACAGGTTGTAGTGTTGGGTGGTAGGAGGAGAGGGTTGTTTGTGTACATGAGGCAATTGCTGCATTGCCCCAAGATGCCCATATTCATCAAGTAGACAGGATAAATCATCGGGAGCTGACCCTTAGACATGCCTGGATAGGTGCTTATTTATTAAGTACTAAAAATTGCTTTCCTCTAGACAAGTGAGGAAAGTTGAGTGCTGTAGTTATTTGCAGCTTATTTAGTGCTTACAATGAGTTCTGAACAAGTGTTGAGTTCAAAAAACAGATTTGAGTGCTGAAACTAGAAAACTGGCTAGTTCTAAGAAACAAAATTAAGCTAGAAGGCTTCCCTCCAACACAGAAAGGCTTGGGGGCTCAGAAGCCTACAAACAGTCTGGACCACTTACAGGAAAGGCAGGAAACAAGCTTAACATTTTTTTCTTTCCCAGATTCTCTCTTTGTAAACAGTAGGAGTGCCTGAAATCAAAATATGATCTCACTGCACTCAGTTGAGTGAGCAAATGAGATGGGCCCAGAAGGAGTATCCAAACACAAATAAATCATTTAAAATGCTGTATTATTTGAAAAAAGTGCAGAAAAAAGGTACTTAAATTCTCTTATACTTCCAGTTGAATACAGCTAGATCTTAGCTGGCAAAAGCTCAGCTTTTAAGCAGAAAATATTTCAAAATGTACTACTTAAATAGGCAGTAACAGAATATCATTGTAATATAAAAAACATATATCCAACAATCTGGTTGAATGGTACATTTCTGAATCTCCTCTATTGTCTTTTCTGAATACAGAAAGAGAATTCCTCCCTTTCATGTTCCTGCAAAGTCAATATTGATTAGAAAATTTTAATTGAAAACTAAAAACATATTCCAGTTTCTTTATAAAGAATTTGTATTTGTCCATTAGTAATCCTTTCCAACTGAGAAATCTCAGTACTTTAGGTTTGCTTGGTATCTTTTCAGTCTGTCTGTTAAAAAGCATTTCAAAAGCTTGTTTGCTGTTTATCTTAATACAGTGCAGGTGTTAAACAGATGCTTTTTTTCTTAATAATATAGCAGCTATTTTCATTAATGATTGTGCAATTTCTTAGCTGCAACTGTATCCTTGTGCCTAAGGCCAACATCCTCTGGAATTCCTTATTATTATTTTGTACAGCATGCAGCATTTGGTACAATTTATTCTGAATATAAGCCTTTTTCTAATTAAAATCCTATAACAGTTGTTTTTTGACTCTAATTTTACTGTTTATGTATCTTTAGTTTTAAGGCTTTCTTATGTAGTGCTCTTTCTTTATTCATTAGCATATACTTTATTTCAGCTTCTTTTGTTCTATATGTCATATGTCATATTTCCCTACTTTATATTTCTCAATGTCTGCTAATTATTTCACTGTTTTTCTATACTGAGGATATAGTATTATCTTCATGCAGCTTTGAAAGGTATCTGCCATTCATTTTCCTTCTCCTTTCTTTTATTTTCTGTATGATAGTATGATATAATTTATAACTGACGGAAGGTGATTACTCTGTACTCTGATATGTACTGGCATTTGATAATTGCCACTTATCCAGCTCTTTCTGATGTACTCTATAAAAACTGCATTTGAGCGGTTTTGCGTGCCGGGCAGTGTCGGTTAGCTAGGGTTAAACTATTCCCGGCTCCACGATGTCTACTCTTCAATTTTTCCCTTGGACTAGAAAAACATTCAACTTAAGCACTCAAACCATTCATTTCTCAGCCCAGCAGTTGCTCAAAAGTCATAGCAAGCATTAATTAACCCTAGCACTAGACCCCCTATACTGTCCAGAAGGACAAGGTTTTCTATTCGTCCCTACCATCCAATCAGTAAAACAGCTCCCTTTACCTATTCAGGCATGTCCAAAGGGCAGTTTCAGGTGTACTCTCCAGTCCAACTGGTGAATCTGGGCATTTTGAAGCAATGTTACAACTGCCTCATGTACACAGGCAACAATCTCCTCCTACCACCAAACACTAATATATGCGAGAGATGCAATTATACAGCCAAACTGGAGGCAAAGCTCTCTCAACCCAAGACTGGAACTGACAGTCAGAGGAGAAGGAAAATACTTGCAACACACCACCAGTCTCACATAGACCTACTAAACCAACACCAGCAAATAACACACATAAATACATGAAAACATACTCGGAGGCTCTAAATAAACATCTCCAAAGCAGACACCCAAGCAACCTCCACACCTCATCACAAACCATGAAACACATACTTCACATAATCAGTGCACCACACAATCACAGCCCTTAAGGCAAAATAACATACCCAACACACTAGTAGTAGGTGACTCTATAGTCAGGCACACTGATGTCCCACTAACTAGGCTGGACAAGGAGAAAGTTACAGTTAGCTGCCTGTCAGGCGCCAGGATCCGCCACATAACACAAGCACTCAAGTCACTCCAGAACAAGTACAAATATGACTCTGTCATTGTCCATGTTGGTGTGAATGACCTGAGACGTACCTCCCTCGACTACATGAAAAGAGACACTGGAGAGTTCTCTGATCACGTAGCCCAGGCTGGTATGACCCTGACCCTGAGTAGCATCCTGCCCTCACCAAGAATGATGCCACAGTATAAAGAAATTATCAATTTCAACAATTGGCTAAGTTTCTGGTGTCATTCAAAGGGGATCCAGTATCTGTCCACCTGGGATGACATGTTCGATAAGCCACGTTGCTTCACAAGAGATGGCTTGCACCTGTCACCCTTAGGCTTTCAAATACTGGCCAAGGCTTTTGCTGCCCCCATAGTGCCTTTTTTTAGGCAAGGCTCAAAAGACAAACCCACCACCGTAAATAGCACAAGTAACCAAAAACTGAGGGTAATGCTATTGAACGCCAGAAATCTAAACCTCAAAATGCATGCACTCGAGGCACTCCTCAGTATGGAGAACATCGATATCTGTGCAGTAACAGAAACCTGGTTTAAGGGTCCAGAGAGCACCCCAGCACTACTGGGCTATAACTCATACCATACGTTTCAGCCACAGAACCCGGACCAAACACAAAAGGTGGGGGTGTATCCATATTCATCAAGGAAACCCACAACTCCAGGTTAGTAGCACAGCACAATGCCTCAGAGATCATCCATGTGCAACTAACCATGGGCAAAACTGCAATTCAAATTGTAGCTTGCTACAGATCACCCACCATGATCCAGGACCCCCATTCAAAGTTTCTGGAGACACTGGAAAATATGAAGGTCCTACCAAATGCCCTAATATTGGGAGATTTCAATTACCCAAACACTAACTGGGAGAACTACTCAAGTACTAACTTCCCTGCCTAATGCTTCCTAGAATTTATAAACTCAAATGCCCTGGATCAACTGGTCAACACCCCTACCAGAGGTGACAACATAGCGGACCTGGTCATCACCAACATGGGCGACCGGTGTTCTACACCAGAGGTCAAACCCTTGCTGGTTAGATCAGACCATAGACTAATCACTCTGGATATCCACATTCCGCCCCCACTCCCAATCAAGGAAACCACTGTGAAAAACTTTTCAAAAGCAAACTTCACGTTACTTAAGATCGAGGTGGAAAGGTTCATAGCCCCCATGCTAAAGGACTATGCTGTCCAAGCTGCTGAATCCCTTACAAAGGCACTCTATGAGCACCTGCAAGAATGCTTGGATTGTGCTATCCCAAGCAAAGCCAAGACTCACTCCTCCAAGAAAAGGAAACCAGTCTGGTGGACCCCTGCCATAAACAAGCTATACAATAGAAGGAGGAAACTAGTACAGAAAAGAGTTAAATCCCAAGAAGGAAAGACATCCCTGATTAGTATCAGCAAGAAACTACAATCCCTCATAAAATCATCCAAGGCTAGCTTCGAAAGAAAAATTGCCTAGGACTCCAAAGATAACCACAAAGCCTTCTTTAGCTATGTCAAGAACCTAAGTGGAAACTCTCAGATCTGCTCTGAGTTAGTGCAGAATGGCACAAAATACACTGAACTGACTGATATTACCAACATTCTAGCAGATGGTTTAGTGCAAACTTCACCCCCCTCTTACACTCTAAAGGGCCCATAACCATACCAGAAGAATGTAGTGCCCCGGCAATCACTGACACACAGGTTAAAACAGCCCTATCCAGAGGCAAAAATACAGCTTCAATGGGGCCAGACAGTGTCCCAGGCTGTGTCTTACATGAGCTCCAAAATGAACTAACCCCTCACCTAAACACACTATTCAAACTGTCTACAGGCTACGTCCCCATAGAGTGGTGCACAGCAACAGTTATCCCACTCCACAAAGGTGGAGCCACAACGGACCCCAGGAACTATTGCCCTATAAGCCTGACTAGCCTGGTCTGCAAGGCTATGGAGGGCATCATCATGGAATTCATTAACAGAGACATTGGGAACCTTCAAACATTGGACCCTACTCAGTTTGGCTTTGTTAAGGGAAGATCATGCCTCTTAAATCTGGTGGACTTCTCTGAGACAGTTACCAAGGCTTTAGATGAGGGAAAGGAGGTCTGGACAGCCTACTTAGACCTTGTAAAGGCTTTCAACACCATTCCCCATTCTGGCATTATAGAGAAGCTCACCAGCCTGAACATAAACTCCTACATCATGAGATGGGTTGCCAGTTTGCTCACGGATAGAACCCACACAGTGAGAGTTGCAGGCTCTAGGTCCGACTGTAAACCAGGTACAAGTGGCGTCCCCCAGGGCTCAGTCCTGGCACCCCTCCTGTTTGGTATATACTTCTCAGAGGTACAGGCAAGCACAGGAGGACTATGGCTGACCAAGTTCTTAGATGACTGCAAACTGGGGCCATAATTGACTCTCCAGCTGATACAGACATCCTCCAGAAGGGTCTCACTGAGACAGATACCTAGTGTCAAAATCATGGCCTCAAGCTATAAGCCAAAAAGTGCATAGTCATCACTTGTGGAAAAACAAAGTACCCGCAAACTACCACATACATGGTAGTCCCCTAAATACTGAAAATGTAATAAGAGATCTGGGGACCCAAGTAGATACTAATCTCTCCTTTGATAATCATATTGCCAATGTGGTTAGAAAATCCTTCTATGTGGTCCACCTCATCAAAAAAGGGTTTGCGTCTAGAACAAAAGAGGTTATTGTGCCCCTCTACTCATCACTCATCAGACCCATCATAAAGTACAACACCCCATTTGGGATGTACCTTACAAGACACCTGCAACAGCTGGAAAGACCACAGAAGTACCTCACCAAGAGGATTACTGGCCTCAAACAGATGCCCTATGCAGCCCGACTGAAGAAACTCCAGCTGTACTCGGTTGCATACCGCTTACTCGGAGGTGAGCTCTGCCTGACATACAAGGCCATGTCCAATCCAGAATTAATGGACATGCTCCACCTAAAACAAATCCCCAAGAACCACATGCTCTGGAGATCTAAACCTCACCACAATGATAAATAGGATGTGCTGAAGGGATAGATTTCTGTCCAAGAGACTCCCCATGCTTTGGAGCAGGATTCTAATCTACATTAGGCAGAGCAACTCACTAACACTCTTTAAGAGAATCCTTGACGAGTGGATGGGAAACAGAAAATTTACCCCAGGGATCACTGCAGTGGCTCTGCTGGACCGGGGCACAGGGAACTAATCTGAGGGGGCGGCGAAAGCCAACACATTCTAGCTAGGCTTATAGATGCCCTCTGGCAGACAGCCTAGTACTAACCTATGAACCTATGAACCTATAACCAAATGAAATTTGCAATTGGAAAAATATGGAATCAACTCCCTCAGTATATAACTTGCCTAGTGTCTACCTCTCTATTCAAAAAACAAATCAAAGAACATCTTATTTCACATTGGCTATGTCCCTGTACCAATCCCGACTGAAACATATTCTAAATACAACTAAATTTTTTTTATCTTCTAATTAAGCCCCTACCTGATGCCTCCCTGGAGATGAGATTTAATCTTAGTTATGCCTTAAATCATTCTATCCTTAGTCTTGTTTTTTATAGCCTACTATGTTACTAGTAGAACTAGACTTGTACATTTTAAATTTGTTTGTTTTTCTCTCTTGAAATGTAAGACTGTTAAGTTTCTGAAATGTTATTGCCTTGTCACTATTGTACCACTTAAAAATCTATGTAGAAAATCTTTGATGTATTGTTAAATATTTTTACTTTATGTATATGTATATTCAACACTGTAATTTTTACTGTACTGGAGCTTTTCTCCCCGGGCCTCTACTGTAAACGGATATATATCCAGCTAGACTAGCCCGGTCAACAAATGTAAAATAAATAAATAAATAAATAAATATATATATATATATATATATATATATATATATATATATATATATATATATATATATATAATATGGATTCCATACACTAGATCGAAGGTTCACTATATGCACACTGCAGCGAAAGTGCACTTAATCAAAAGTGCACTTACGCGAAGTTCAGTACAACAAATGGGTATTGTACTGAACTTCCGTGTAGTACTCACCGACCTTAGGTTTAGGGCAAGGGTCATGGTAAGGGGATAGCCCATAGGGCTATCCCCTTACCATGACCCGTGCCCTAACCCTAAGGTCCGTGATGACTGCAGTACAGTGAAGGATATAGCAATGTCCTCCACTATGATGCGATAGTCAAGAACCTTAGGGTTAGGGCATGGGTTAGGGTAAGGGGATAGCTTTACTAACTATCCCCTTACCCTAACCCATGCCCTAACCCTAAGGTCCATGAGTATCACACCATAGTGGAGGACATAGCTTGTTTTTTGATGTCCTCCACTGTGATGCGGTACTTTCAGTGAAGTGCACTTTCGCGGAAGTTCACTTTCGTTAAAGTGAACTTTCGCGTAAGTGAGGCTTCCTATTACAAGTTCGAAGTTGTGAATTTTCGTTCTTGTAATAAGAATCCATGTATATATCTTTATATATATATATATATATATATATATATATATATATATATATATATATATATATATATATATATATATATATATATATATATACACACACACACACACACACACACACACACACACACACACACACACACACACACACACACACACACACACTGGATATAAAAAGTGTACACACCCCTGTCAAAATACCAGGTTTTTGTACTATATAAAAAATGAGAACAAAATAAATAATTTCAAAACTTTTCCCACTTGTAATGTGACCTATAATCTGCACAATTCAATTAAAAAACAAACAAATCTATTAGGGGAAAAATATAAAAAAATAAAAAAAATCTTACAATACGTTGGTTGCATAAATGTGCACACTCTTAAACTAATACTTTGTTGAAGCACCTTTTGATTTAATTACAACATTCAATCTTCTTGGATACACATCTACCATCAATTAAAGAGACTCTGATTAACCCCAAATAAAGTTCAGCTGTTGTAGTTGGATTTTCCTGACATTTACTCAGTTGCCTGCTACAGCAAAAGCCATGGTTTGCAGAGAGCTTACAAAGCATCAAAGGGATTTAATTGTTGAAAGGTATCAGTCAGGAGAAGGATACAAAAAAATGTTCCCAGCATTGGATATACCATGGAACACAGAGAAGACAGACATCAAAAAGTGGAGAAAATATGGGACAACAGTGACATTTCAAAGAACTGGACGTCCCTCCAAATGTGATGAAAAGATAAGATGAAAACTGGTCAGGGAGGCTTCCAAGAGACCTAAAGCAACACTGAAGGAGCTGCAGGAATTTCTGGCAAGTACTGGTTGTGTACTACATGTGACAACAATCTCCTGTATTCTCCATATGTCTGGACTATGGGGTAAGGTTGCAAGACAGAAGCATTTTCTTACACAGAAAAAGATCCAGGCCTGGCTAAAATTTGCAAAACAATACATCAAGTCTCCCAAAAGCATATGGGAAAATGTGTTATAGTCTGATGAGACCAATGGTGAACTTTCTGGCCACAATTCCAAAAGGTACGTTTGGCGCAAAAACAACACTTCGCATAACCAAAAGAACACCATCACCATGGTGAAGCATGGTGGTGGCAGAATCATGCTTTGGGTTGCTATTCTTTAGCTTGAACTGGGGCTTTAGTCAATGTGGAGGGAATTATGAACAGTTCCAAATACCAGTTACTTTTGGCACAAAACCTTCAGGCATCTGCTAGAAAGCTGAAGATGAAGATAACAGTGACTCCAAGCATACATCCAAATCAGCAAAAGAATGGCTTCACCAGATGAAAATTAAAGTTTCGGAATGGCCCAGCCAGAGCTCAGACGTAAATCCAGTAGAACATCTGTGGGGTGACCTGAAGAGGGCTGTACACAAGTGATGCCCTTGCAATCTGACAGATTTGGAGACCTTTTGCAAGGGTGAGTGGGCAAATATTGCCAAGTCAAGATGTGCCATGATGATAGACTCCTACTCAAGAAGACTGAATGATGTAATTAAATCAAAAGGTGCTTCAACAAAGTATTAGTTTAAGGGCGTGCAAACTTATGCAACCAGCTTATTGCGCATTTTTTATTTTTATATTTATATTTTTAGATTTGTTTGTTTTTCAATTGAATTGTACAGGTTATAGGCCACATTAAAGGTGGGAAATGTTTTCAAATTATTTATTGTGGTCTCATTTTTTTTATATCAACAAAACACAAAGGCCATCACACAAAAGTGTGAGGTGCCTCTATACTATATATATATATATATATATATATATATATATATATATATATATATATATATATATATATATATTTATTTATTTATTTAAACCTAAATTAGGCAGAACAGACCAGTTTCAGCCCAAAAGTAACTAAGCCTTTCTCAGTGTTAGAATCATCACAACACTGCAGCCTCTTTCAGGTTTGCTATCACACTACAGCCTCTTTCAGGTTTAATATCACACTACAGCCTCTTTCAGGTTTATTATGGTCTCATTTTTTATATCAACAAAACACAAAGGCCAGCACACATGTGGTCTCATTTTTTATATCAACAAAACACAAAGGCCAGCACACAAAAGTGTGAGGTGCCTCTATAATATATATATATATATATATATATATATATATATATATATATATATATATATATATATATATATATATATATATGTATGTATATATTTAAACATAAATTAGGCACAACATACCGATTTTCAGCCAAAAAAATAACTAAGCCTTCCTCAGTGTTAGAATCATGCAACAAAGTCAAGCCTAATATACACTAGAGTAGTAACATAACACAACAAAAGTCCTTCTGATTGGTTGGCTATAAATGTTCATTTAAACCTGGTGGAAATAATCCCCCCAGCTTGATTATCCACTTTTTTCTTTTTTATTCAGTATGTCATGCCAACCTAATTTATTAGCCTGGTCCCCAACTATTCTGTCAATGACAGTAAACCTGAAAGAGGCTGTTTTGTGAAACAGAGAATGCTTAAATAGTGGATTGTTAGGTCTTTTTAGCCTGTCATTGAGGTGTTGGGATATCCGTAACCTCACTGGATGGGAGGTCTGACCGATGTAGAAAGCGGAACACGTACAAGTGGCCAGGTATATAACCCAATCGGTTCCACAGCTGGCCAAAAATCTAATGTCAAAGACCATCCCAGTATTTCTACTTGTAAACTGTTTGGACTTTGCCACCATGACACAGTGAACACAATGAGCACATGGGTAACACCCCTGCAACAACTCCCCAGTTAAAGTGGTTTGGAATTGTTCCCCCAAAATCAAACCCTGTTTATAATGATTAGAGTACAAACCCATGTTTTTCCTCTACGGTAAGAAAAAAGACATCAATCATTAAGGAAGCCTGATAGCCTTTCATCCGCTAATAGTATATTCCAGTGTTTGTTGACAGTATCTTACAGAACATTAGTATTGCGTCCAAATGTAGTGATCATTCTGAGTACAGGTTGACCAAGTTGTTTATCCTTGTAAATAAGAAGGTCATTCCTATTCATGGAAGATGGCAAATTAGTGGCAGTGAGTATCATGCCAGTTTTGTATCCCCGGGATTTAAACCTGTTAATAAGGTCCTGTTTGTAATGATGGTATTTATCAGGGTGGGATTTGCTCCCACTCTGTTAGTAATTATGGTATTTATCAGGGTGGGATTTGCTCTCACTCTGTTTGTAATGATGGTATTTATCAGGGTGGGAGCAAATCCATCTTATATGAAAGAAGTGTGATTTGGGGGTGTTGCTTGTAATGTGGGGTGGATGAAAGCTGGAGGCACGTAATGATGAGTTATATTGTGGATACTTGCAAAACACCTGAGTATCCAAGGTGTGGTCCAGATTTCTGGTGTTCAAAACATCCAAAAAAGTGACTTGATCAACATTATAATTGACAGTAAACTGGATACCCCACTTGTTGCCATTAATATATTCCATGTACTCATGCAAATACCCCTCATCAGCTTTCCAAACCATCCAGCAATCATCTAAGTAGAGTCTCCACATATCAGTTTCCTCAAGATATAAATTGTGGGTGACCATAAATCAATTGCTCTTCCACATATGCCATAAAAAGGTCAGCATAAATGGGGGCAAATGAAGCACCCATAGCCAGACCCTGGGCCTGCCAGAAACATTTGCCATGATAGTAGAAGGTGTTCTTTGTAAGCACATATTCAGCTAGGCAAATGAGGAATGTGTTGAAACCTGTGGATAGAGCTTGGCTTGGTAAAGCCAATGTTCAAGGGCTAATATACCCAGCCAGTGAGGAATATTGTTATATAGAGATGCTACATCAAAGGTACATAATAACCAACCTGGTTTGAGTTGTATATCCGAGATTAACTGTAGGAATTGGGTGGTGTCCTGGATGCGAGATCTAACATGTTTGAGAAGAGGCCAAAGATGTTGTGTGAAGAACTGTGACAATGGTTCTGTAAGAGATCCACGACCAGATACAATTGGTCGCCCTGGGCGATCATGTACATTTTTCTGGATTTTTGGTAACAGGTATAAATATTGATGCCTAGGATCACAGACAATTAGATGGTACAAAGTAGACTGATAAATAATGCCTTCATCTTTCACTAACAAAAGAAATTGGTCAATTTGTTGTTTAAATTTAGGACCAGGATTTAAGGGCATATGCATGTAGTACCGCCCATTACTCAACTGTCTCTGGGCTTTGGCATCATATTTACACCAATCTATGAGCACTATGGCCCCACCCTTATCAGCTGGTAAAATCACTAAAACCTTGTTTTGTTGTAAATCCCAAATGATCTGTTGTTCAGTCCTCAAAAGGTGTGGGGCTTGGTCCTAAATATCCAGGACCAAAAAATGTAGATTTTTGAGACATATGCTGAAACATGTGGACTGAATGTTGAATAGGTGGCATGAAAGTGGACTTCTGGAATCTGAAAATGTCAGAATCACAAACAGTAGATGAAGAATCAAAATACAACCTAAGATTCAATAATCGACAAAAAACAATAACATCTTGTGCTAATGAGTCCACTGAGACAAAAAAAGTGGGAACAAAGATGGGTCCTGTATTTAGAAGTTGCAATTCAGCTTGTGTGAGTGATATTGAGGAAATATTCAAAACATTATTGCAGGTATTTATTTGCATGTCATCACCTTTAATAGAGTTTCTGCACTGTTTATTCATGCAATGCTTTTTCCCTCCCCTTCGTGCCCTACCCCTAAAGGGATGTCAGAACTCCTACATTTTGGGGCTGGAGGCACTGCAATGTATTGGCCTCAGAATCTGTCATAGAGGAGGAATCATCCACTGATGTCCCACTCAACAAGTTGGAGGGTTTTTTTTCAAAATGGACCTAGGCCTCTTCCTTTTGGAAGATTTCTTACCCACATTGCTGAATTTAACATTTTTGTTAGGGCCAAAGGGATTCTCCCACTCATAATCATCCCTATCAAGTTGAAATTTCCTCATTTTCTTATCCGTCAACTGTTCTTCCAAGGACAATAATTCCTGGCTTAGCTGGTTAAGGCAAGTAGTGTAACATGCCTGCCCCTCAAATTTTATGGTTTCTTCACAAATGGAGGCTACTTCTGTAATGCTAGAATCTATGGATTGATCATAATAAGCAATAAGAGTGTCCACAAAACCCATGGATGCCTTTTGCTTAACAAGGGCCCATTGTTCTGCAAGTTCTTCATCCGGAAGAGCTACAAGGGGTTACATCCGGACCCTTAAACCCCTGGGGGAAATCCCTTTGGATCGGTATGCCTTAAATAATCTTAAATGACAAACATTGGTGCGTAAGGCCTTCATACTCTTTGTTAGTTGTTGGAAAATTGTCAAACAGGCATATTGTGGTTCAACCTTATCTCCCATGTCACGCGGGTTAAACCAAAAACCCCCAAGTCATCCCTATCAGCCGATAGCCCCCTAAGGAGTTGAGTAAGATCCATGATATAACAATGTTATTTATGTAATAACATATATGTTGGGCCAAGATGACACAAATGAGGTCTGTACCAATATACCCCTGGTTGTTGTTGTTATTTGTCTTTTGGCTTTTCCCAGTAATGGGTTGCTACAGCAGAACTCTGGTCCGCTAATGATTGGCAGTAGATTTTTATGCAACACCGAAGTGCCACCTTGACGCCCAACCTTCAACGAAGGCACACCCAATTACGCATGCATGTCTTTTGAACGCTACCCAACCGCGGGGAGGATATGCAGACTCCACACAGAAGGCACTTCCAAGCCACGCCGAAATAACCAAAAATGGGTTTAAAAATTAGCCTTAATGTCAAATCAGATAGGAAAATAATGGACCTATCAAGGTATCAAATAAAATGTGGGTACACACAAATATAGTCAACAACATCCGTATAAAAAAATATCTATATAAAAAAAATTGTTTCCTGTAAACCACTCCAATGTCACTGGGCTGGGTTCATACTCCACCAACCTTAAGTGGGTTTCCCTTATGCAATTCAAAATAAATGTGGGAAACAATAGTAGCTGGTGAGTTCAAAAATAAATAAGGTAAAGATGCTATATAGAGAACCAGAGTTCCAAACTTATGTGGAAACACAAGAGTGCAGGGCTAGGAATACCCATAAAAAAATACCAAAACACCTATTAATAATGTAGACCAAAATTTAGGTGAACCACTATAGCCACTGCATACTAAAAAAAAGACATGCGTCATAGTACAATAAAGGTTTTGCTTTCTAATATCTGCACTGCTACATCCCCCTCAAGTCATGAATTGACCCTTATAACCTCTATGTGAAAGTCTAAAGAACCTCCCAAGAACGGCAATTGGAATAAGGTAAGCAAGGAACCAAAATCCAAAAAGTTTTATGTATAAGATGTGTTGTGCCTAAACCCATTCACATTGATCATTGTTGGTCCCTAATTATGAAAAAGTGTGATCATAACTACATGTCTTTATTATTAAATGAAATCAAAAATGAGCTTATCAAAGAGCAGCCCCAAACTGCTGCATATCACAATGAAAATAATAAAGGTTAGGCCTGATGTGACAATATCAGTTGTATACAAGGTTCATTTGTCACAATCATATGAGTGCAAATTAGACAAAGAAATTATATTAATAGTCAAATAATATCAGAAAACTGACAATGTCTAGCTAAGAGACCATTTCCGCACAAAGAACTAGTCAACATGTCATGCAAAACATAAAATGTATTTGTGCCAACATGCAGAAGGAATCAGTGTCCTGAAAGAACAATCAAAATTAACATAATTATTGAAAAAAATGTGCAAAGAACATCAACAAATTATGAATTTGTCCATTTGGATTCTGGTGCTGCAGTCTGTTGAAAAGTAAGCCACCAACTAAATCAGTCCTGAAGTTTTTTCATCATGCCGATATGCAAACATATGTCCAGATCCTCAGCAAATGGTAATCAAATTGTAAATATAAACAATTTAACCATACATGCCTCTCATACAGTTGTTATCCACAAAACATGTGCCCAAAACAGTGTCACCCAAGTCTGAAACAAAAAAGTTCAAAAAGTCCAGGCCCAAACCGGATCTGTGAGTCCTGCTATGAACACATCGGTTGAGTGACCAAATATCAGGATGTAACAAAGTCCAAGTCTGCTGTGATAAAAGTAAATGTTATAAAATAAGTAATAATAGCCCAGAAACATATATGGAACAATAGCGAGCTCACCACAATAATTCCCCTGGATGTATAAGTGTAATACCAACTCACGAATGGAAAACGAGAGTTCATAAATGCACTTATGATGCCAAAACTGTCAGGAAAAAGTAGTGACCTCACCACAATGCTTCCTGGCCATATTAATATTAATCCAATTCATATATGATCAAAAATAGATCATGAATTCACAAGGCCAAAAAAGTCTTATTAACAGAGTGATGTTGGATTAAAATACCAAACTGCCAAACCCCTCCAAGCAAGCTCGCAATTCAGATCCACACTGGCACATAGTGGCTAAAGTTTCCATCTTGATCTCCATATGCCATAAAAGACAAATAGATAAGGCAAAAACCACTGAAGATATAAACCACCAGGCTAATGAAGGCAGGAATCCCCCATAACGGTTAGAGGGCCAACAGCAGGAAGAAAGGCAGAGCCACAATGAAAAATTCCTGCAAGTACGGCAAGTGCACGGCCCCAAACAATCACGAATGCAATCAACAAAACACAAAGGCCAGCACACAAAAGTGTGAGGTGCCGCTATAATATAATAATATATATATATACATATATATATATATATATATATATATATATATATATATATATATATATATAAACATAAACATAAATTAGCCAGAACAAACCGGATTCAGCCCAAAATAACTAAGCCTTCCTCAGTGTTAGAATTATCACAACACTACAGCCTCTTTCAGGTTTACAATCACACTACAGCCTCTTTCTGATTTACTGTCATTGACAGAATAGTTGGGGACTGGGCTAATAAATTAGGTTGGCATGACATATTGAATAAAAAAGAAAAAAGTGGATAATCAAGCTGGGAGAATTATTTCCACCAGGTCTAAATGCACATTTATAGCCAACCAATCAGCGGGACTTTTGTTGTGTTGAGTTACTACTCTAATGTATATTAGGCTTGACTTTGTTGCATGATTCTAACACCAGAGGAACAAGTGGCCTATCCTGTGTGACAGAACAACCTGAGGGGCAAGGTAGTGCAGAGGTAGCAGAGGGTGGTGCTACCAGGTTATGTCCCAGATGTTCTAGGCCTTAGTGCCATAGCTGATGTACTGGGGCCAGGTGGATCCTGTGGGGCAGACCTACCCTGCTTTGCTTTGGGAACAAAACAAAAAATTAAAAAATTAAAACAAACAAAAAAAGAGAAGATAATGGTTGGGTTGAGAGAAGAACAAGGAAGAACATTAGCAACCTTGTATGTGACATACAATACATTAATACAGTCATTTGACTCTATTCTGTTACCTTTACTTTTGAGATGAGCAACACCAAACAAATAACTTTTTTACTGTTAAGACTACCCAGCTCATAACAGATGCACACTATACTACAGATTGCAACAAACAATCTTTGATATCTGTATATATTGCACATATGTGTGTTCCAGTTATACTGATTACAGTTTACAGCAGGCGATTTGTGCCACTGCTTTAGAGTTCTGACATTACATTGCAATATTGATGAAAATGTAACATCATTGTATATTTGGGTAGTGTGGTTTTTGAACCCACAGCCTCTGACTACTTTCTAATTCTGAACAGTTGTTTTGGCCTACAGACTAATGCATGCATACTTTCCTGTTACAGTTGAAAGATGCATGCTCAATTTGATGCAACTGTGCATTAAACCAAAAAAGGTGTCTTTATTTTTAATGCTATAATAACAGTACTGTTTAGATGCATACATATTGCATGTTTCTTGTATCTGTGCCAATCTAGCAGCATGGGTTCATGCATTCAGTTCTTGGTCTGTGACAGCTGCAGAAAAAATAGAACAGAACAAAATACCATCATGAATATCAATCCTGTCTATATTCAACATTTAACTCTTACAAGAAGTCTCTGTAAGTGATGCTTACACATCTGTAAGGTGCCCCCAGTCCTACATTCCTCGATCCAACATTTGAGGTTATCCCTCTTTTTCATTTGTTAGTCTCTGTAGTGAGTCCTGCATTGTTCACCAGTATAGGAGATACTGGTAGCACTAGTCAAAGCCCAGACAAGACTATTCCATGCCTCTGTCTTGTAATCCATGCCATGATAGTCCCTCTGCAATAACCTGGGCCCATGTTCATTCACTAGAAGTCCAACAAACACTTTGGACTCCTGAACACCCCTCTTTAAACATGGAATCTCAAAGCTTCTCCAGGAATGCCTGCCATGCTTATCACAGATCAAGACCAATATATAATAATGTTTTCCCACCAATGGCAGGTATCACACTTACTGAGAGTGTGCAATTTTTGTTTTTGAAACATTTGAAAATGTGACTCTCTTACTATCATGCAAACATGGTATTCAAGGGTGCACACTGGCGAGTGATGTGTTTGTATGATGCTCAATGCTATTAATTGAATGCATCCAGTTTATGTTTCTGGCTGTCTGGGTCCTGTCTGCTACCTGTGCAGTCCATTCATCCAGTCTGGGCACTGCCGCTATACTCACAAATCAGATGAGCATAGCCAAACCCATTTGTACTAAGAGGGGCATCATGCAAACAGTGCCCCCCAAAAACAAACAAAAAAAAACTGAGAAATTGTTGAAATGAGGAAAATCAGTCTATAATACACACAGTAGAAAATGTTAGTACACATCAAATATGTCTACATACATCTGGATTTCAACTTTTACGCCAATGCAACTTCATAGAACACAATGGGTGCCTTATCCATCTTTGCCACACAAATAGCTTTGGAGCAAAGAAATGAAGTAATTCTTCACACTACCAAGTGCAAGTGAATGTACACTGATATCAAAGCATAAACTATTTGCACATTTATTATATGTAATATATTTGGATGTTCTGCACTTAGTGATCATACAACCTGTTATGATTATTGCTTGCAAATATACTGCTCTGTCTTACCTTTCTGCGTTTCTTTGTCATTCATTAGTTATCTGACCAGTACTCATAGATATGCAGTGTGTAAGCCAGTCTATATATGTTATCTTAAAATGTTTGAGGATATTAACTGGGAATGCTATGATATGCAGTTGCCATCAAATGAAAGGGAGGTTGGATGGCACAAACAAACATAGACTGCTCTTCTCGGGGGAGTTCCTGTTATGGCACATGCAAGGGTACACTATTCATTGGGGGGGACCAAGCAGAGATACTGCTATAGCACAGACATGGATATATTGCTTTCATTACTCTCCTTGTTTTGCATTTTGCCTGTTTGATCTTTGAGGGTTGTGAGGTCAGAAACTGCAGTGTGTTTCATTACTTTCTAACTTCCCTCTGTAATGAATTCCCATTACAAATGTATAGTGTTAAACTGAGGGTATGCAGTGATCATTAGTACTTTACAGAGGTATGAATGTGTGAATCTTTGACGCCTGAGGCCTACTACCTGTTAATGGATGCATACAAGTCAAATGACTTTCTGCTGTCACACGTAACATTCATTTTTGTACAAATCTCCCACCTTTTACTCACTTACTGTACCAAGTGATGACATATAAGTTCATGCCATAACATTATACAATACAGTACATGTTCAGGACTTACCTTGAAAATGCAGAAGTTGCCAAAGTGTTAACTCAGCACTGATTGTGATGCAAGCAGTAGACAGCCAATACATGAGGAGGTAAAGGCTCTGTCTCTGAGTTGAAGCCGGCAGAGGTCACAGAGTTCTTATAGTGTATCCCTGTCCACCCTGTAGCACTCTACAATGTCCATGTCTTGTATGTTGTGATAAGTTAAATATGGCATGAAAACTCTTCTCTGTCTTAGCATAGGCCTACTGGCAGCAGCAGCTGCATTGCCTGCAGCCTCTATCACATATAAATGGATTAAAGCAGCAGCTCCTAACATTCAGTCTGTGTAGCCCTATGTTTGTACTCCACAACTTTTGAAATCCGTAGGAAAGAAAACAGCATGGAATCTACATGGATGCTTTATAATTTGATGAATAGCTTCACCAGATTGGTTGATTAGCATGCAATTCAGCTGCTTATGCTGTAGTTAGCATCTCTGAAACATAGGCTAAGACAGATGCAATCCAATAATAATCTACTCCATTATAAAAAGGCAAATGTGTAGCGAGCCAAACTGATTGTGAAGACCCTTGCTACATCTTTGCAGGACTTCATAGAAGTATATTTCTTAACCAGATATCTTTACAGAGGAGTATTGAACTCCAACAGGTATGTTCCCATTTTGTTACCTACATAGTGCATATGCTAGAATATATTTATGAATAATGTGAAGCAAAAGCTTTTACACTTTTATCTGTATGCATTAGTTAGAAGAGTACTGATGGCATGGCTTTGTTTTTCAAGCCATTTCAGAGGTACACATGATTGACAATGCATGAAAATAGAATGTTGTGTGAAAAACATGTACAAATGTTTCAAGGACAGGTCCTTTGAAATCACATTTAGCATTTCAAAAATGTTTTATTAGTAAATGGTTCAATTGCCTCTTCTTTTGTGGGTGGGGTAGCAAAGAAAAGTCACTGTTATGTCACAACCTAGAAAGGTCTATTCTTTTTGGGGAAACACAGTTAAGTTACTGCTATGGCACAAACAAGGATATATTGCCCTTGCTAGTCTCCTTGTTTTGCATCCTACCTGTTGTTAGTATTTTACATCTGTAGACTGTTTTATGTTTTTTCCAGTGGGTAATACTGACTGGCTACCTTTACTGTTTTATCTGGGAACAGTTACTTTGTAGTTATGGGAAACTTACATGTATTATCATTCTGTTGTCTTTTAGGACACAATGTCAATGAGGTGGAGACCTCCATTCAGTGATACAAAAAACAACATGGGGCATTTCTGCTGGAAAGGGGTTAGCACAATATGGCATGCAGGTTACAATTATGGCAGCACATTTGTTGAGAACATCAGTTCTGTGGCTGGCCACAACTGAACCTATGAACAGGTGCACCACTGGGCCACTGACATGATTACCACTGCATGGAGATCAACAGCTGAAGTTGCCCGACACCAAAGGGTAACCAAGGAAGGGCCTGCTACGGAACCACTTCTTACCACCAATGAAGTGTTCCTGGCAAATATCCTCCATCATGAGAGCTCACAGCAGAGTGGAGCAGAATATATCCTTGACATGGGCACCACTCCTTCTGAGTCCCAACAGGAGCTTCCAGGTAGGATCTGATATATGACCAGTTGATTACTGTTGTATAGTAAAATAATTGACATAAATGTTACTTCTGTGCCTCATGTCTTTTTTGTGGTGGACTTGAAGATTGCTACAGTTATAAGCCCCATTCTTGTTGAAAGTAGAGTTAATGCAGATATAGAGGAGTATATGTATTACCCCCTGTCTTACTGTTAAAGGTAATGATGTTGCCCTTACCTCTTGCTTTACTTCTTTCAGGACCATCAGGAATAGAGCAAGATATGCATCCTGCAGATGGTAAGCCAAATAAATTTATGTCAGTAATGCAGATCTATTTAAAGAAACATTTTAATGTGTCATTTTAAGCCTGTTGTTTATATTGCTGTACTGTCTGTAATAGTGGCAGCATAATTAGTTGTTTAGCATATATTGCACCATAGTAGTTCACGTGTTAATGTATCCCTGTGTTTCTTCCTTTTTATCACGTGTGATCATGACAGTGGGAGTGTGGGTCCTGTACCACCTGATTTCAGTGTCTCAGCAGACACTGATGATGATGGTGGACAAACTGAGGCACAGTCTAGGGGTACAGAGGTTGAATCTGACACAGAGGTTGACATCCAGCTACCTCCTTCATTTATTCCTGGACACAACCGGTAACCCTATGCTTACACAGACCAATGAGCTCACAGATATTGGACTGGTGGAGTGTGAGGACATTGATCAGGAATTAGTGGCTACTGCAGCCTAAATGCCTGATGACTCTGTATATAGCCAAAGTGTGGACAAGGTGCCATGCAGGAGGACTGATAGGGGTGCTCAGGCAGGGCCTGCTCTCTCTCCTGCACCTGGTGCAGGTGTCTCTTCCCGTATCACTCAGTGTATGTTTAAGCCTGTCATAGAGGCATAGACACATTCAGAAAAGTGCTCCAGACAAATGTTCAGGGTTGTAGATGTGGCACACCTTGACATGAGTGACTGCCTCCACCATGTTGCTGATGCAATGAATTGGATGAATGACACACTGGAATGAGCAGTGTCTGTGATGGAATGACTGCTGGGAGGGAAACAGCATCCTCATGGGTGTAAGTCAGCCACAACATCTGCTGATACCAACATGGCCATGCCCAATCACGATCCCTTAGTGGCAGTACGTCCACTGCTCCATTGGTGAGTGTGCCATCCACAACCAGATGTGACAGGCCATGGGGTCATGGTCTGGGGCATTCTCATGAATGCAGCACATCCAGCAGACATCAGTCACATTCAGGTAGTAGCACTGCATCTGACCATGGATATGGAGGTGCCACTGCAACTCCTTGTAGAGCCAGTTCTCATGGTTAGGGGTGACAATGAACTGCCAACTCTACCATGCATGACTCACATCTGCCCTACATACCAAGAAGTGGCGCTAGCACTGAGCTTGGCTGTATTTATGCAGACTCTCACACACCACTTTTACATGGAGGACCCCTACAGACACACACACATAAAAACTTCATGGTTCAGCCTGCCTGCTTCCTCTTCTTACTCACACACATTCACCAACCTTTTGTGTCAGCGTAGGCCTCCAGTCCCCCACACAACACCCTGTGCAAGTGGTGATAACTGTGCCATATCTCTGTTTTCTCTCTTTTGGATTTAGAGATACAAAAGATTTGTGTCTGATGCACAGGGTGCATGGATACATTAGTGCTTAATATATCTGCATTTGTGTTGTTGAATTAAAAATTGTACCTCTCGTGCATATTTGTCTTCTCTAGTTATACAGTGAATAGCATCATTATTTCATTGCTTTGCAGTGTATTCTCTTGTAAGGATTGTGAAATCAGAAATTGCAATGTGTCTCATTACCTTCTAACTTTTCTTTTTAATGATTTTCCAGTACAAATGTATGTCACACCATCACATTCAGATCTCAAGATTGTATGACAGCACTGTAGTCAAACCTCATCAGAACAGTAATACACTAGAATGCTCTCTTTTGCATTTACCTTACCAGACACATACAGCAGCTGGACAGATCACAGGGCTTTCTCATCAATATAACACAGAGTCAACAACCATGCCATGATGTATGTGTATAGATTAAAAGGCATGTCACTGTAATCTGTCTGGTATCAGATGAGGTGATATCTGCTAAGCCTCCAGGTCAGTGTCTGATCATGCCCTGGTGGGATGACTGCATATGCAATAATCTGATAGATCCAATGATATAAGCATTGTCTGCTGAGCATATGGTCATAACAGTGTCCCACATGCTGGTGTAAAATGCTCTCTGTAGGTGAACTTATACTGGATAAAATCAGCAGGCCATTTGGGAGACAAGAGGTTGGGAGGCTTGCCTGAATGGATCCGTAGGCAGGTGCAAGTATCAAAATACTGACAAGCAATGTCGTTAGAGTAGTAACTGTAGGATAGCATGTCTACTCTGGTGAGACCACACATACACACACACACACACACACACACACACACACACACACACACACACACACACACACACACACAAACCAAGTTGATTGCAGTGAGAACAGAACTCCTATTTATCAAAGTGCACAGATTACAGTGCTTAATGCAAGTGCCACAACACGTCTGAATTTTGCATTGCTGCAGATCAACTTATAGTAGATGGCATCAGCAGTGCATGTTGGAAAGAAGAATTTGGGATTGGGATGGTAACTGCAGGATACATACTTGCTCTTCTGGCTAGAAACACACAAACACACAGACAGACAGACACACACACACACACACACACTCGCACACACACACACACACACACACACACACACACACACACACACACACACACACACACACACACACACACACACACACACACACTTGACTGCAGTGAGAACAGAATCTCTACCTAAGTACACAGACTACAGAACACAGTACTTTATGCATGCACCATGGCACAAGTCTGATTTATACAAGACTGCATGTGAACTTATAGTAGATGACAGCAGGCCATATGGATGGCAACAGGCTGAGAGGCCTGCATAGGCATATAGACTCATAGGTACATATTATGCCAGTAGCCTAACAGGGCTAGGGTGTGTCAAAGCCTAGCTGTGTAAAAACACAAGTGTCCTTATTGAGCATAGCTGGATGTTTGAATTTAGCAAAGTGAGGCTGTGGGCACCACCAACTGGCCCTGTCCATGAGGGAGCACACAATGGTATGTATTACACTTTGTATTGTGGCTGATATATGTGTGTAAAAAAATACTGTGACCCCAGGGATATACTGCTTGGTGGGGGAGGTGAGCAACGCATGGATGTATTGTAATTATATGACATATACTTAGATTATGCTCTTAGTCTGCAATGTTTCCACATGTAATTTTCTATCATACACAGGAAATGAAAAATAAATGCCAATAAGATAACATCATATGTACAGTTCCATAGCTCAATGCTTAGTGTGTAATAGTATGCATGCATGCATTTTCCACCTGTTTGTGCATTGGTAAGCAGTGCACAAATGAGAGCCGAATTGCTAACATCTGACGAGCAGAATGCAACAGTGGCAAGCAATTGCATGTATAGGGTGTTGTCTGTGTTTTTTCAAAAGTTAAAGCCATGCCAGTCCAGTTAGCAGGAATGCATTTACAGGACTATAGTACACAGTATACCTGTAATATTACCTTGATCATAAATGAGATAATACGTAGATTACTCCATCAGTAAAAGCAATACCACATGGAATATGCTGTATTTGAACTCAGGACCATGTGTATGGCAGTCCTACACTTACACCTGTTGCCAAAAGAATGTTGAGAAAACAGTTGTTTGTGTTGCAATTCATTGCTGTAAACTGCAATGTCACAGCAGTAAAACAAAGGTTGCACATTTTGTACTAGAACCCAGTACCATCTATACTCCAGGCTGGGTTTTCATATTGGCCAAAGGCATTAATTGAATGCATCTGGTTTCTATTTTTAGCTGTCTGCTTCCTAGGTGGTCTGCCACACTTCGCACAAACAGATAAACATAGCCAAACCTGAAATGTATTTGTTCCCCGCTTCCACTGTATGCGCTATATGGCACATCATGCAAAAAGTGCAATTAAAAATGTGAAGAATAAACAACTTAGTAATGGACACATATAAGTAAAATAATGCCTGCCATCACATATGATGGTACTTTCTGTAGAAATCCACCACTGTTTAATTGATTATTGCACCAAGTTAAGAAATACTAGAATATGTCATAATATTATTAAAGAATACATTCTAGGTTAGGACTTACCTTGCAAATTCAGCAGTTGACACAGTTTTATTTCAGGGCTAAAATTTCCTTGTCTCGAACCAATAGTATTGAAATATTTAGGAAAAACTAGAATGTAGGCTATATGGATGCTTTATAACCTGTTGAATAGCTCAACCGTGCTGAAAATCACCTGCTTAAATTGTAATTAGCACCTATAAAAAACCTGCTGCTTAACTAAGGATGTTAACTCCATTGATGCTCATTGGTACACAATGTGCACCTCAGTACCACTGCATGAACTGATGCATAAACAAGGTAAACACAGGCAATCTTCTTATTACTTTCCTCTGTTCCTGTGATATTACGCAAACATGCAGCTCAAAAAGTGAAGGAAAGGTTATAGACCCTGTACTAGAACCCACAGCCATCTATACCCTAGCCCTACACACACATGTTCTGCCACAGTAATAGTTATATGACACATACCAAGAAACCTGCCATTCATTCCTTCATTTCCAGTGGTTGCACTAAACCCTGCTTTGTGCAACCAATGTCAAAAATTAAAAAAGAAATATTTCTGGAAGAGAACAAATATGACACTTTTTAAGAAACAATAAAGAGGATGAAACACTGTTTGCATGCCCTTTCACACTTCACAGACCTATATGTACACCTATGTAAGTGTAACTTGACAGACCCCCCCCCTCCGATGTCATCATTCACTGTTGCCATCCATTGCAAACAAACATTGTGGAATTGCATACACAAAGTGAACATCTTTATACGGTTACAATTTTTTGAAACGCAGCAATTCTAATGAGCTTTGACCTCATTTGTGTCTTCACCATGCTGACAGCCCTGAATCTACATGGTTGGTAACCATGTAGGCATGGAAACTGAAAGGGAGCCCAGTGTTGTACACATAAGGGAGGATATTGCTTTGCTATATATCTGCACAGAAGAATACAGGTTTTGCTAAAAATTGACTGTATTCCATCAGTTACATACTGCTTATGCTTACATGACAGTATTAATTGTCTGTTTTATGGATTTTACACTTTTAGCTGTCTACATTAGTTGTGAGTATATTCTTCATTTGGGATGGGTGAGCAAAGCTGCATTTATGTCATGACACAAAAAGGATTGTTGCTATTGTTACTGTACTTTTGTAGCATCCACTCTAATAATGTCATAATTTGTCTGCTGTTACATGTTAAGATCAGTTCTGTTCATAGGATGATAGGATAATAGGAGATTACTAACTCTATTGACCCGGAGTTCATTTCTAGCCTAGCAATTTAATCCCAAAGTAATGCCATAAATACTCTAGTCAGTACCCAGGATTGTATTTAGTAATGACTGCTCATGTCCAGGAGGGTTGTGGGTGCTATCCCTCGTAAGAATTTATAGTGCCCCATCCACACGTCTAGGTTCCTTTTCAACAATGTCATAGAGGTGCTCTGCTTTCCATGAGTTAGAAGCCTAATCCAAAGATGCGGCAGTCACTGAGAGACAAATCTGTCCCTCCAGCACATCCTATTTAAGTTGCAGGCCATATTTAGGTCACTGGAATGGATAGCTCTAGTCCCAGTTGATTTACAGATGTACAGCAGATTCATTAGGTTTGGGTCAGAGATTGCTCTGTAAGCGAGGCATGTCTCTCCTAAGAAGTCTATACAGTACAGAGTATAGTGACTGGGACTTTAGTTGGTCTGTGTAAGGCAGTGCTGGAGTCCCTTGATCTTATTTCTTAGAAACCTCTGAGGTGTCTCCAATTGCTGCAGGTGCTTTGTATGGTACATGCAAAAAGGGGGCAGTATACTTAATTATAGGCCTGATTAGTGGTGATGTTAGTTCATGTTTCAATTTGTTGAGAAGATAGCCTTGGATGCTGTCTGGTCCCATAGAGGTTGCGTTTTTTGCCTTAGACAAGGGTTTAATGACATGCTCTTTGGATATGTAGTATGGGGGGAAGTTGAGGGAAAGGTTTGTGATAAGTATGGTGGGCATAGGGGAGTGAAATTTTGTCCAAACCTATCCACTAGCAGGTTTGCTATCTTTGTGGGATCAGTGTATATGATACAGTTAGTCACTAGTTCAGCACATGCTTGAGTCCTACGTTTTAGGCTACATACATAGTAGTGTAAAAGGCCTTATGGTTATCCTTGGATGTGATTGCTAGGCTTTTCTAAAAGTTACCCTTAGAGGATTTGACATGTTGTCTTATTAGCCTTTACTTACTCTTGTTTCCATGTAGACTCCTTTCCATGACTGTATTCGAAAAGTTTTCAAATACACAGGCAACAGGAGCATGGAGTCTACACGGTTGCTTTGCAGTTTGTTGAATCACTACACCATGTTGTTTTGCTTCATTAGGATACAATTCAGCTACTTATACTGTAATTTGCATACCATGGAAATTGCCTTGTTTGCACGGGAGTGCATGCCGCTACACTGAGTTTACTAAATCTAAAAATAATCACGGTCCCCAGCATGCACATGGTCAAAAATGGCAGTGTAGGCTTTATTGAATCCCCCCAATATTTACAGTGTGGGGAAGAGAGCACTACTGTGCATGTTTTTTGAAATGTAAAAGAGTAGTAAAATTATGGGAAAAGTTACAAAATAATTTTTTGAGAAGTGGATAAGATAAATATGGACATGATTAGATATGGATATTATAAGACTATGTTAAAAGAATATATAAAACCTGTCACCACAATAAACAGGTCATGCTGGAGGGATAGATTCCTGTCCCAGAGGCGTCCTATACTCTGGAACAAGCTACCCATCTATGTCAAGCAAAGTTCTTCATTAGCACTCTTCAAGAAAAATCTTGATGAGTGGATGGGAGATAGGAAATACACCCCGGGGATCACTTCTGTGTCTCTGCTGGACAGTGGCACAGGAAAATAAGTTTCTTGGGTGGTGTAAGCTATGGAACGTTGCTGGCTAGGCTTACATAGGCCCTTGGGCCGATAGCCTAATACCTACCTATGAACCTATGTTATATGGGTTGTATGGAATGAAAGGATAAATTAGATTATGTTTAATGGAAAATGGATTATGGCAAAAATATTAAGTAACATCAGATGATGGCTATGGAAAAAGGAGTGGGGGTCTAATAGGATGGAAAATTGGTTCATAGGTTCATAGGTAGGTTCTAGGCTATTGGCCTTGTGGCCTATATAACCCTAGCCAAAATGGTTCCCTGGCTTTTGCCACCCAAGAAAATTATTTTCCTGTGCACCTGTCAAGCAGTGCCACAAAAATGATCCCAGGGGTGAATTTTCTATTTCCCATCCAGTTGTCAAGATTTTTCTTAAAGAGAGCCAATAAGGAGCTTTGTTTGACATGGATATGTAGTTTGTTCCAGAGTATGGGAAATCTCTGGGATAATCTATCCCTCCAGCATGTTCTGTTTATTGTGGTGACAAGGTTTAGGTCCCTGGAGCATGTAGTTTGGAGAGATTGATATTTCTTTAAGTGTAGCATGTCCAAAAGCTCTGGGTTTGACATAGCTTTGAATGTTAGACAGAGATCGCCTCTGAGTAGGAGATATGTGATGGAGTTGAGCTGGAGTTTTTTGAGATGGTCTGCATATGGCATCTATTTGAGGCCGGTAATTCTCTTAGTGAGGTATTTCTGTGGCCTTTCCAATTGTTGTAGGTGTCTTGTGAGATACATACCAAACAGGGCACTGTACTCTATAATGGGTCTAATGAAGGATGAGTAGAGAGGAACAATGACCTCATTTTTTCTAGAGGAGAACCCTTTTGTGGTGAGGTGTGCCATGTAGAAGGATTTCCTGACTACTGTGGTGATGTGGTTATCAAAGAAGAGACTATTGTCAACCTGTGTCCTGAGGTCTCTTATCACACTTTCAGTGTTTTGTGAGTTAACGCCTATGTGATAGTTCATAGGTAACGAGTTTTTCCCAAAGGGGATGACAATGCACTTCTTGGCATTGAGCTTGAGGCCATAAATTTGACACCAAGCTTCTGTCTCTTTGAGGCCCATTTGTAGAATGTCTACATCATTAGGTGATTCTATTATGACTCCCAGTTTGCAGTCATCTGTGTACTTTGTTAGCCAAAGACCTTCTGTGTTGGCTTGCACTTCAGAGAAGTAGATGCTGAACAGGAGAGGATCCAGGACCGAACCCTGTGGTACTCCACTTGTCACTGGTCTGAAGTCAGACTTGGAGTCGGCTACTTTTACTGTGTGGATTCTGTCAGTGAGCCAGTTGGCCACCCATCTTGTGACATAGGGATTTATGCCCAGTTTAGTGAGTTTATCTATAATTCCAGACTTGGGGGATGGTATCGAAAGCATTGGCGAGGTCAAGATAGGCTATGTGCACTACCTTGCCTTTGTCTACGGCTCTAGTGACTGCTTCAAAGAAGTTGATCAGGTTTAGTAGACATGATCTACCTTTTACAAACCCAAACTGAGGGGTGTCCTGGGTTTGGAGGTTAACTATGTCTTTGTTTATAAGCTCCAAGATGATATGTTCCATGGTCTTGCAGACCATGCTCGTCAGGCTAATGGGGTGGTAGTTTCTGGGGTCTGTGGTGACACCTGTGGAATGGGATAACCATTGCTGTGTACCATTCAGTAGGCACATAGCCTGAGGTGAGGCTCTGATTGAAAATGGTACTTAGGTGGGGTGACAGTTCGTTCTGTAGTTCATGCAGTACAGAGCCTGGGATGTTGTCTGGTCCCATGGATTCTGTGTTCTTGGATTTGGAGAGTGCGGTCTTTACTTATTCATCCATGATTACAGGGGCTTTTCATTCTTCCAGTATTAAGATGGGTCATTTGGAGGGTGAGAGGGGGGGAAAGTTAGCACTGAACCTATCTGCCAGGATGTTGGCAATATTGGTTGGTTCTGTATATTTAGTGCCATTGTGCTGTAGCTCAGAGCAGATCTGAGTGTTGCCATTGAGATTCTTGATATAGCTGTAGATTGCTTTGTGGTTGTCTTTGGGATCAGTGCTGATTTTATTTTCATAACTGGCTTTGGTGGATTTTATGAGGGATCTCAGCTTCTTGCTGAGGCTGACCAGGGAGTTCCTCCAATCTTGGGATTTTACTCTTTTTTGCAACAGCTACTTCCTTCTGTTGTACAGTTTGTTTATGGCAGGGGACCACCAGATTGGCTTCCTTTTTTTGGAGGATAGCATCTTGGTTCTGTTAGGGATGGCACAATCCATGCACTTGCGTATGTGCTTATACAGTGGATTTGTGTAAGATTCAGCAATCGTACCTCTATTTTCCGTCTGCATGGGTATCGTGAAGTTTGCCCCTTCTGTCTTAAGAAGCATGAAGTTGGCTTTGGAGTAGTTTTGGACAGTGGGCTATAGATGTATAGGGTGATTAGCTTGTGGTCAGATATGACCAGCGAGGAGTTGACCTTTGGCATGGAACACCGGTTACCCATATTAGTAATGACCCAGTCCAGGATATTGCTGCCCTGGTGTACTTGTGGACAAGCTGATCCAAAGTGTTGGAATTTATGAATTCCAGAAAATGTTGAGCGAATGAGTTGGTACATGAGTAGTTTTTCCATTTGATGGTGGGGTAGTTGAAATCGCTGAAAATTAAGGTATTGGGTTGTACCTTAATATTTTCCAGTATCTTAAGAAATGAAGATCGGGAATCCTGGGGCATGGTGGGGGATCTTTAACAAGCTACAACCTGGACTGCAGTCTTGCCCAGTGTTAGTTGTACTTGGATAATTTCAGATGCATTATGTTGAGCAACTAGCCTGGAGGTGTGGCTATCCTTAATGAATATGGACATGCATCCGCCTTTAGTGTTTCGTTCCAGGTTAGGTGGCCAAAATGTGTGGTATGAATTATAGCCTGGTAATACAGGGGTGGTCTCTAGTGCCTTGAACCAGGTCTCTGCTACTCCACAGATGTCGATGTTCTTCATTTTAAGGAGTGCCTCGAGTGAGTGCATTTTGAGGTTTAGAATTCTAGTATTGAGTAGCATGACCCTCAGAGTTTGATTGCTTGTACCTGGTATGGTGGTGAATTTAGCATTTGAACCTTGCCTAAAAAAGGCACTCTAGGGGTGGCAAGAGCCTTAGCCAGTATTCGGAATTCCAGGGGCAACAGGTGCAGGCCATCTCTGGCAAAGCATCATGGTCTGTTGACCATGTTGTCCCAGGCAGACAGATACTGGATCCTGATAGAATGACACCAGAAGCATAGCCAATTGTTGCACTCAATTATTTTGTCCTTGTACTATGATATGATTCTGGGTGATGGCAGGATGCTACTCAGGGCTAGGGTCATACCTGCCTGGACTACAAGATCCGAGAGCTCCTCCATGTCTCTTTTCATGTAGTCCAGGGAGGTACATCTCAGTCATTCACACCAACATGGACAATGACAGAGTCGTATTTGTACTTGTGGAGTGAACTGAGTGAGTGCATTATGTGGTGGATCTTGGCACCTGACAGGCAGCTGACAGTAACTTTCTCCTTGTTTAGCCTGGTGAGTGAGTGAGACATCAGTGTGCCTAACTATAGAGTCACCTGTGACTAGTGTGTTGAGTATGCTGTTTTGCCTTGTTTTGGTATAATGTATAATTGCAATGGAAGGGAATGTGAAACTGTATATTTGCAAATTTGCAAACATTTTTTGTAAATGATGTTTTTGAATAAAGGACCCCTACTTTTTTGATAGGTGTCATGGGATCTTTTACAACCACCTTGGCTACCACAAATTTAAGCAGATGGGACCTTGGTTCAAAATCTCATCAGAAGGATAGCACACTCAGGAGTGTGGCACCCCCTTATGTTGCACTGCAGTCTACCCGGAATGGGAATAGAACTGATGGTCTTCTGCACCAAAGGAAAGTACATGACCTGTTGTGTCACTGACACTGCTGACTTATTGTTAGATATAGAAATGTATAAAGCTCCAGTAGATTGGTTTGATAACTTTAAGTGTTATAATTCAACTTATCCAGCCATACATTCATTACCAAACATTTTCCAAGAGAAACAGGTGGCATAAACTAGCCAATGCTAGTCCCACCAATTGGAAGCTGAGTGACATACTCCAAGCCTCCTTGGTTGATTGGACTTTCCAATCTAATGTGGGGCTTGATCTTTTCAACCTCTGTTGATATACCAAATAATTATGTGAAATGTGATAGGATTTCACCCATAAAGCTGGCTCCATAAGAGGTTGATGAACCTTAAGAGGAGATACAAGGGGATGAGGCCACAAGCTGACTGTCCACAAGCATGCTTGCGCATGCTGTTCCTCCATTCATAGGCCTGTCTCTAAAAGGGGACCCTTAATCTGCCACAACAGCTTAAGTAAAATCAATCAGTCAATAGAAAACTTGGATCTCTCTACAGACTCAAACCCTTCCTTACTACCTCAGCCAGAAGGACTATAGCACAAACACGCCTACTCTCTACCCTTCTTTATGCCTCACCTATTTTTACAAACTTATCAAAATCTAATTTCAGTAAACTAGCAATATCATATAATAATATTACAAGATTTGCCACAGGAGCCTATTTTCGAACCCATCATTGCTCAAATCTTAAACAACTAGGCTGGCTAGAATTACAAAATCAAATATGACTACAGCAACTTACCATCACCCACAAAATCTTCTATCAACCTTCTAATACCACAATACTTAGTACCCTTATTTCTCCTTATAAAAATCTATCTTCCTTGCGCTCCGCCGCAAAGCTACTAGCGGCACCCTATAAATCCAGCAACAAAGCTGGGGACTGTTTGTTCTCCAACTGTATTGGACCTATCTGGAACAAGCTTCCAAGCGAACTCACTGCTATTACTTCTTTACCCACTTTCAAGAAGCAGCTAAAAACTTAACTCTCAATGGTTCTGTCCTTGTACAAACCCTTACTAAACTTTTATTCCCTCTACCTTTTTTTTTCACCCCTTCAAACCTTTTCTAGGTTCTTTTAGTATTTTTGTTTGTACCTTCAAGAGGCAGCTAAAAACTGTGCTTAATTTCCAACATCTCTGTCCTGTACAAACCCTGACTATACTTTCTATTCCCTCAACCTCTTTTCACCCTAAAAAAAAAAAAAAAAAAAAAAAAAAAAAAAAATTTCTTGCATTTTTATTTCAAGTATTGCAAAGTCTTTTTCTTGGTAATGCTTATGAACCAGTTTTTTTGTAACACCTTCCTTTTGTATACTATTTCTGATTTGAATGTATAACAACTCTTGATTATATAAACCCAACTTTTTGTGGAGCTTTTCTCCCCCGGGCCTCTACTGAAAATGGACATATATCCAGCTAGACTAGCCAGATCAACAAATGTAAAATAAAAATAAAATAAATAAAATCTTAACTTCCAAACTACACAACAATGTAAAATGTGGTAAATCAGATTTAAACGCAGAGAATAATAATTAGATACAAGCTGATTAACAGAATTCCAAACAAATTAAATTGTTAAGACATTTCAGTCAAATAGCAGGTTAGTGTACTCTTAAGCAGAGTTGTAAATTAAGAAAATCTTGGCCAAAACATTCAAATGCACACTGCTGGTTTCATAAAAGTCCTTTAATGGTTTCAACAAATCTGTGTACTCAATAATATGCAATGGTTGATCTGACTTTGCAATCTGATGATTTAAGAACTTTCTTTAACTCAATGGATGCTTCATTTGGAGTAGCTTGCCAGTGAACTTTCCGTATTACTACAGACCAAAAGAACAAAGTTTCAAAGTGCCAAGACTTTAGAGTGGCCAAGTGCATCAGCATTCTAGTCAAAAGCATCTTTTTGCATATACTCATCAAATCATTTATATGAAGATAAATAATAACTGCAGAGGGGATGGGGCAGTAAAAAAAAAGCTGCTGACAGATTTTCGATAAGTGGAACCAATATGGTCTAGGACAATTGCACAGATGTACCAAGCAGAGCTGTGTGCCCAAGTGAAGGCATGACCCACATTTATGATCTGATTCCCTTACTGATGCTCTTTGAATAAATGAGTGCCTTAAGACAAAAAGGACCTTCCTACCTGTAAGTTAAAATGAGGAGATTATTTCCTGATATAGGTCAAGAAGCCATCTGAAGCCCATCTGCCTGTTCTCTTTAATACTTGTTTGGAATAACCGCCCCAGGCTAGATCTGAAACACTACTTATTCTAAATGAGTATGATGAGTAACTGTTGGGGAAATACCCTATTGCTTTAAAGCCTGGTGGGAGGCAGCATTTACATATTTAGGAGGAGTTTAATGATCAGACTTTAAATCAAACACAAGTGTATGGGGGAAACAACTGGTATCAATTTCCATAAGAATATGGTCTAATTAACCAGGCATAAGAAGGAGGCACCAGCCTTATTTAGGCAAATGTGTTGCCCAAAAAAGTTCTTGCCAGCTTTTGACCTCGTAAGCCAAATGGAAACATGGCCTCTTGTCAGTATTACATTATCACAAACAGAAGACTGCAGTAACTCACTCACCCTAAATGTACCGGTGTATAACCACGAAAATAGGTTTTCCCAAATTATGAAAGTATAAAAATCACTTAATGAAGCCACCATTGTTAAAATGAGAGTTCCCAAATGGCATTTTCCTATGAGCATCCTAAGATTGGAAGTCACCCCTTTTTTGTTGTCCCAGCCCTTGACTACCCTGAAAACTAACCAATGATCAGTGATGTCAGGAAGCTTAAGCAAACAAGCAAGCCAGTCCTGAGCTACCAGCTGAACCCTGGTAGTACTAGCTGCCACTTTTTTCAGGTATCTCTTAACTAAAAAAAAAACAATAACTGGAACAGCCCAATGCCTCTTATTGGTAGGCAACCTGAAGAACTTTTAAAAGCATGTACTGATGTAGAATAAGACTTTGTGGTATTCAAGGCCCACAAATTGGACAGAAGAATGATGGCTAATCTTTTCCAAGAAACTAAATCTCTGGAGGTAAAGGCATCCATACTGTTGCACTTCTGGAGTCAACTGGTGAAACCTGGAGGCCTGAAAAGATGATAGACTATCAGCAATAATATTGAGCTTCTCTGGAATATCTTTTGCTGTAAAGGTAAAATTAATCTGCAAACTTAATAAAACCAGTAAACTTAAAACTAAGTGCTCACATTTGGATAGGGAAGATCTTTTAACTCATGCTTGCACTACCGCCTGGATGCCAGGTTCAAAGATGACCTTACTATTAGCAAAGTGTTCCTTCCAAAGAAGTGTGGCAAATCAGATCATCAAATCTGTAAAAAGCATTTTTCCCCTTTCAACTAATCAAGTGCAGGGCCATGGAAGTGAGAAACACTTCCACTGGAAAAACCAACACATTCCAATTGCTCCCCAGCATTGGCAAATAACTGGAGTGTATCAGATGAACTTAAAGGATTCTGACATAATGGTGCCCCATTGATACTAGCTAAAAAAACCTTCAAAATCTGAAGTTCATCTTTAATCTTGGGTGAGATCCTAAACCAAGTTGTTACTCCCTCCTTCATTCAAAAATTTGTAGACTGATATCTAAAACATTCTACCTGAGGAAATAGCTTGGCAGGCAAAATTATCTATAATTTATATTGTTTGGGGTTAGTAGAACCCCCATTTCAACACATATCTCAGTGAATGCTTCCACACCCTTCATAGACCCCTTCTTTCGTTCATCAATTATGAGATAGTCATTCAAATAAGAAATAATGGCTTTTTGGGGCCCTGCACTACCAACACCAGTGTGGTGCATGGCTAAGGGTTTAAAAATGGCACAAGTCATAGAGCAGCCAATGGACATGGCCTGTTTAAAGTAAAACTTTCCATCAAAGAAGAATCCTAGCAGGGGCCAGTCTTGTTCCCTGATGAGGAATCTGAAGGCTGACTGAATATCAAGTATTCCCGGCCAGGGCTCAGAAAATGCCTTGGACGCTTTGACTGCTTGATCAAGGGGAAGCAAAGCAAGCTTTGGCTTATTTCTTGTAAATGATGTAATTGATTCAAGATCCATCTAGGTGAGACAGATAGTATATGACTCTGAACTCACCCTCCTTCCTTTTTGCAACCAAACCAATGGGGAACCTTCGAAGAATACCCATGGTGGTTGTAGAAAAGGCCCTGAAATACAACCCTTCTGAAGATCTATCTCAATGAGCTTATAAATGTCCATTTTTCTCCTCTTCAATGAGCTTAATTTCTTGTAGGTTCATAGGAGATTATAAGGCTAACAACTGAAGAGTCCTTACAAACCTAGCCAGTTTTACCCAGATTTTATCCGACTTTCTATCCCTAAGGGAGAAATAACAAGGATCAGCAAACAGGGTTTTAACTATTTTTAGAGACTGCATCTGTCCATGAGGCACATTGGCATTACCCAAGGAGTGAATTTGAAATGTATTTATTTATTATTTTATTTATTTTCACTTTTATTACCGGGGAAGTCCACTTGGCCCAAAAGTGCCTATTTTCAGTGGCGGCCTGGGGAGAAAAGCTCCATAAGCAATAGAGTAAGGATTACATAATTATAAAAGGTACAGTATATAAAACATATACAATAACAATACAGTAAGGAATGCATAAGTATAAAACATACAGTGTACAGCACAGTTTACAGATATTAGAATACAGCACAGTTTACAGATGTTAGCATTCAGAGCAAGCACGATCAACTGTCATCACGATAAAAGATCTAAGGGTTCTTACATTCTTATACTAGTAGAGCAGAGACAGTTTATATGCAGTTATTCAAAATAAGTAAGGTATACACTTTACATGCAGTCAATTTGAGTTGAGAGAGAGGTGGTTTTGGTGCAACCAGTTTTCAGTGGTTGAAAATGCAGGTTGGGTTTTAGTCAGCAGTCCAGGAAGGTTGGAGGCAGTACAGACTAATGTTGAGTCATCTTCATATTGGATAACTGTTGTGTCAGGGATGGCAGTGTGAAGGTTATTAATGAAGATGTTGAAAAGCATAGGACCGAGGATGGATCCCTGTGGTACACCGGTGGGGGTCGGTAAGAAGGAAGAGGTGTAGTTCTTCCATCTGACTGCTTGAGATCTGTCTGACAGGTAACTAGAGAACCAGGATAAAGTATTTGGGGAGAGATGAAGGTTGGAGAGATGATAGAGAAGGTGTTTGTGGGAAATAGTATCAATTGCTTTAGAGAGATCTAGGAGTACTGTGGATACTAGAAGTTTGGAATCTCGGGCTTGGTTGACTGTTTCTAGGAAGGAGAGTAAGGCAGTTATAGTGCTATGGCCATGGCAGAAACCATGCTGGGTAGGTGTAAGGAGTTGATTCTGGGTCAAGAAAGGCATAGGTTGGTGGTGGACACATTTTACTAGAATTTTGGAGATTGGAGAGAGCAGGGCAATGGGGCGGAAATTAGAAATATTGGTGTTTTTGCCTCCTTTAGGCTGTATGCCAGAGTTTGGGTACATATGATTCCTTTATGGATCTATTTATTAAGATGCTGATTGGGAGTGCAATACCATCAGCAGCACATTTTAGGAAGGAGGAGGGTATATTATTAGGGGCATTGGAGCATGGCTTTAGTTTGGATAGGAGTATTTTTATAATATTAGTTGAGACTGGTTTGAGCTCAAACATAAGGGGAATGCTATTAGGGTTGTTGGAAGGTGATGAATGAGTGTCATGTGGATTGTTGTTTGGGAAAGTTTTGTTTAGGTCATCAATAGTTTCTATAAAGAATGTGTTGAAATGTGAGCTTAGTTCAAGGTCAGTTATACTTGGGTCAGGGCAGGGATTATTCCTGGAGCCTGGATGGAGAAGGGAATTAACGGATTTCCAGAATTGTTTGGGGTTTTTATTATTATGGGACTGGAGATTACTATAGTAGTTCTTTTTGTCCATGGTGATTCGTTTTTTTGCACGGTTGCGGAGTTGAGTGTATTGGACTGGGGTAATGGGCATTTTATTCTTTTGGTAAAGTTTCCAGGATTTGTCTCTTTGATGCATGATTTGTTTTGTTTCTTTGGACAGCCAGGCACCAGTATTAGCTTTGATTCTTTTGTTTCTTAGTGGGGCTAGGGAGTTAAGAGTGTCTAGGAAGACAGAGTTGAAGTGTTCTAAAGCTTTGTCAAGGAGAAGGGTATTTAGGATTTGCCAGTTCATTTGTTTGAGAATATTTGAGAATGTTATGGGGTTAAAGCTGCTAGGATTGTGAGTGGGAATGTAATGGTGCTGATATTGGGTGGAGGTAGTTGAGCGATGAATGAAAGCAGGGAGATGGTCGGTAAAGGTGTCTGGATTAGTGCAAGAGTGAGTTATTGTATTTGGATGCGAGACTAGGATCCAGTCTATAATGAATCCTGGGAGATGTAATTTGTTAGGTCGGGTGATAGAGAGGATTACTTGGGTAAAGTTGTAGAGGTTAATGGATAGGGAGGCAGAGGGAGTATTGATTTTTTTCCAATCAATATTTACATCGCCTAGAAATAAAGTTTCATAATTAATTTCAGTTGAGGCCCATTGAAGAATATCTTCAAGGGTAGAGATGTTGTCACCTGAGGAGATATATAGGGCAATAATGTAGATATTCTTATGTTTATTCATTCTTAGAAGACCAACTGTTAGTTCAGTATTTTTGAATTGTGGGGTTGGAATTTGAAGGGGGATTAAGGTAGGAGAATTAGAGTATATTAGAGCAGAGCTGCCACCTTTTTTATTTAATCGATCATTTCTGAGAATATGAAAACCAGGAGATAGGATTTCAGAGACATAAATATGGGGTTTTAGCCAGGTTTCAGAAATGGCTAAGATGTCAGGTTGATTGTGGCTTAACCAAGCTTGCACTTGGTGTACTTTGTTGTTGAGGCTCTGGGTGTTGATAGTGAAGAACTTAAGAGTATTGTGGGAGAAGGGAGAGGAAGAAGGGGATGGGGGAAGGAGTTGTTTGTAGTGGAACTAGGACCGGGGTTGGGATGAATATCTCCAGCTAAGGCAAGGACATTGCAGGAGATAACTTTTAGCCATTTGGGTTTATATAGTAGGAAACTAGATGGAGTTAGCATAGGTTTAGGAGTAAATGTTTTAGCTGTGGTGGAGAAGAGTTTGGGATAGAAAAGGTGCAGTGGGTTAGGTGGAATAAGAGAAGAGGAGATAGAATGGAAATGAGTGCAAGAATGTGGTTGAAGGTGGGTGTATGTGATAGTTTGAGTTGAAGGTAGGATTGGGGGAGCTGTGGAGGAGTAAGAACTAGCATAGTAAAGGGGAATTAGGAATACAAGAAGGAAAAAAGGGGCCCAGAGGGTTTGGAGGATTAGGGAGAGCATGTCTACACAATGGTTATATTAAAGGGAACAGTTCAAAGAAAAGGAACTGGCTATTTAAAAGGACAGGTAAAGAAAGAGATAGGGTTATCTTAGTTTAAAAAGGAGAAGAGGAGGGGACTATGATTGAAGCAGTGTAGGGGATAGTAATGTGTATTAGTGGGAGGAGTAAGAGGAGGTGGGGTGCTGAGAACAGTACTATGATTAGATAATTATGATGCGTGGGAGGAGTAAGGGAGGAATAAAGGTAGGAGTGCTGGGGCGGGTGGAAATTGGGGGCAAGATAGGGAAGCGGAGTGAGCCCACAGGGCGAATGGAGTGGGATACACCCACAGAGAAGCTTCTCATGGATTGAGAAACAATCTGTTTAATCAGTTAAGATATGGCAACTGTTAAGTTGTAAGAGAAGAAGGAGAGCAGTGTAGGCAGAAAAAGTGGGGGGAAAGGAGACACAATGATTAGATAGGAGATGGAGTAGAGAACAGGGATTGGTCCACTGGTGCATAGGGGAATTGGCCACCACGTGAACAACAGATTCAGTACAGGTAATTAGTTAACACCTTTTCAGGTTAAGCAGGACATAATTCAACAGTCCTATATTGGAAGGTACACCCACATAGGGACGTGACCACAGGTAGCTCCAGGTAGGGAGGGTCAGAGGCTGGATAAGACAGGAGTGGTAGGTTGCTGACCTACAAAAACACCAAGAAAAATAATGGAATAGGGAGGTATGTGGCTCTTAAGAGGGGAGTAAGACACATGCTAGTGAATGATAATAATACAGGGGGCAATTGCATGCGTGGTATTATGAAGTGTGGGAGAGATGTTTGCAGGCAAGCATAAGAGACAAAAGGCAAATGCAGGTAACCATGAAGGGGCTTAGGTGAGAGGGTTGAAGTGGAGATGTGAACATGATGGGTGATAGCAGTGAGTGGAGTAAGATTGGGAGATATAGGAGGGGGTGGGAGTTAGGGAGTGAAAAAAGAGAGAATAGACAATGCAGCAAAAAACAGTTATTAAGATATTATTATTTGGGTTAATGCAGATAAAGTACTCTATAAGAATAATAATTTATAAACAGCAGGACTAGACAGGTAGTATGCAATTCAATAGGCAAAACAATGCAATCTCATAATATTTAAACAATTTCAGGTATAGAGCGGCCCAAACAATCAAGTTCATATATAATGAAATCAGACTTGGAATAAATTGTTCAGTTAAACTATTTAGCCGAACATAAGTCGTTAAAAGTTTCCCATCCGTCTGACAAGATTGAACTTGAAGAGGGTCAGGGAAAGGCTCTGCTTCACATGAATAGGAAGCCTATTCCAGAAGAGGGGCAGTCTGTGGGAGACATATTTCCAGCCTGATTTATTGATGTTAGAGATCAGGTTTAGATCTCTGGAGCTGGCAACCATCATGCAGTTAATTTTGCAAATATGCAACATTTCCACCAGGCTGGGTGAGAGACTACCTTATAGTTCAGACACAGATTACCCCTCAGTAATCAGTAGGAAACTACATACAGTGATAGAGCTTTTAATTGGTTTACATATGACATGTTGGTTATTCTACTTTTTTTGTTGAGAAACCGTTGAGGATGCTCCAGCTGTTGCAGGTGCAATATACTTGATTAGGGTCTATATTATTACAGCGAATGTTTAAAATAGCGAATGCTGTATAATCGACCCAAAAAAAAATGAAAACACAAAATTCTGAACAAACTTTTCCCAGAGAAAAAAATTGCTGTTCTGCCAAAAAAAAAAAAAAAACACAAAATAAAGTAGGGGGCTTTGCCTCCCACACCCCAACTACTTAAATATACCAACTCCGACATCAGACCACAGTAAAAGAAATGGCAAAGTCCCAAAAATGGCCCAGTGATTTTTTTCCCCTGGGAAAAAAGGCTGTTCCATGTCTTCGGGATTTTGTCATTTCAACACTTAATAGGGAACCCTTGAATATTGGTCTGACAAGGGCTGAGTACAATGGTGCTATGACATCCTTAGATCTGAATGCCATGCCTTTACTTATAAGCTGAGCCACACTGAAGGAATTCCTCTCCACTGTGGACAATGGTAGTCAAAGTTCAGATTGCTCTCTGAGTACCCAGATCTCTCATCACTGGATCCAGTTTTAGGAGGTGCTATCAGTGTAATTTGCAGGCATATTTGATTTCCCAAAGGGTATTATTACACACTTCTTCACATGTAGTTTTAGGCCATGGCTCTGAAAATAACCATTAGTCTGTGTCATACCTTCCTGCAGTATATTAACATTGTTTGGGAAGTCAGGGATTGCCTCCAACCTGCAACCATCAGCAAACTTTCTCAGCCAAAGTCTGTCTACATTTGCCTTGACATCTGAGAAGAATATTCAAAACAGGAGGAGCCCTACTCTGAGCCCTGTGGTACTCCATTGGTGACTGGCCTCTTGCAGGATGTGGATTCCCCCAGTCTAACAACATGTGTACTATCCATGAATCATTTATTTATCCATCTGGTGACATAGAGGTCTATGCCCAATTTATATGAGTTTATCTATAACACCAACTGGGCTATTGTGTCAAATGCCTTTGTCAGATCAAGGTAGGCAGTATGTACTATTTTACCCTCATCCATATTCTTGGTGACCTTCTCAAAGAAGTCCACCAGACCGATCATGCAGGACCTGTGCTTGGTAAACCGAACTAGATTAGGTCTAGAGTTTGGAAATTTCCTATGCCATTATTAATCAGGTCCATGATTATCCTTTCCATAGCCTTGCATATGATGCCAGTCAAACTTATGCATCAGTGGTTTTTTGAGTCATTTGATGGTCACCCCTTGTGCAGTGGGATGACTGTTGCTGTCCTCCACTCTACTGGGACAAAGCCTGCCTAGAGACTGTGGTTAAACAGAGATCTGAGAGGGTCTGATGGGTCATGTTTCAAGCTATTTAACAGGCACCCTGGTATTTTGTCAAGGTCCATGGATGCCACGTTTCTAGTTCTACAGACTGCAGTGAAACCTGTTCTTTTGTGATAGGCAAAAGAATGGTAGGGAGTATTGTATAAGGAGTGACCAGAGGTGATGACAGGGTGAGATCTGAGCGGAATTTACTGGCCTGTAGGTTTTATATTTCTTCTGGGTGAGTATAGGTAGTGCCATCTATAGCCAACTCAGCACATAGTTGAGTATTTCCTTTAAGTTTTCAGACATAACTGAAAAATTCTTTATGGTTATCCTTTTGAGAGGTTATTATGGTCACATATTTAGCTTTTGAAGACTTAACTAGTTTCCTGATTTGCCTAATGAGCCTAATGAAGGATTGTTTTCTCTGTTGTGCTACCTCCCACTTACTTCTAGGCAGTAATTTCTTCCTCCTGTTGCATAGTCTATTAATGTAAGGGATCCACTAGTGAGGCTTGTTTTCTGGCTAGACCTGGATTAAGTTTGGTCAGTTACTGCCATTTCTATGCAGTTGTTTAAGTGGTAGTACAGGGCATTTGTGTACAGTCTGCATAGGCCTTCATCTTGTCAGGGTTACTGAAGCTGTAAAATTACCTATTTTATCACTTAATAGGAGGTAAATTGCCTTGGAAAAAATTCTTTAAGGTTTTATGGCTTTATGGGAGTACTATCATTGTATTAATTTAAAAAAACGAGACCAACTTATAATCCGATCTTACCAATAAGGACATTATGTGGAGGGGGTGCAAGGCTCCCCCATGTTTGTAAGTACTATGCCAAGGATATTTGAGCCCCTAGTGGGAGTGCAATCCAGCTGTTCTAGAACATTTGAATCAACAAAGTCCAGAAATATCTGAGCTTGCATGCTAGTATATGTTTCCCAGTTTATGGAGGGGTAGTTAAAACTGCCCATGAATAATGTGTTGGGCTAAATGGAAAGTGATTCTAGTAAGTTTAGGTATGTGAAGTGGATTTCATGGTTCACGGTTGAGAACCTGCAGCTAGTGATGATATGGTGGGGGATTTTGCCTATGGTTATTTGGACATGGAGTAGCTCAAGTGAGTCATCCTGCTTGACCAATCTAGAGGTATGATTGCTTTTATGTAAATGGAAAGACATGCTCCTTTCATTTTTTTACTTTTCAGAGGGTGGTCTGAATGTATGATAGGCATTGCAGCTTTGCAGTGCTGGGGTGCTTTCCACAGCCTTGAACCATGTCTCTGTAACTGCACAGGCATCAGCATTCTCCATGGCAAGGAGAGCTTCCGGGGAGTGCAGTTTCTTGTTAAGATTCCTATCATTGAGCAGCAGCATTTTCAGCTTAGCATTAGACAAATTTGTTATGTTGGTAGGTCTGTTGGTTTGGCACTGCCTAAAAAAAGGCACTATGAGAGTGGCTAATGCATTGGCCAGAATTTGAAAGCCTAGTGACATCAGGTGGAGAACATCTCTGACAAAGCAGAGTGGTCTGTCAATCATAGGATTGTAGGATCATAGGAGGTTATTAGTCTAATGGCCCCAGTGCCATTGCAAGCCTAGCTAAGTTCATCTAGTGTTCCCAATGGTGTCTGTTTTAAGCAGACACTAAAATCAGCTCCTAAGAGGGACTCAGATGGAACCAGTAACCCATCCAATCATCCAAATTGCACTTAAATTGGGCCAACAAGGGGCTTTGTTTAACATGAAGAGGAAGCTTGTTACAAAGGTGCGGAAACTTCTGTGAGACAAATCTGTCTCTCCAGCAAGCTCTGTTGATGTCATATACCAGGTTATGAGTGAGTTACCCATGTGCCATTTGACTTGCAAATGTGCAGCATTTCCATTAAAGCTGGGTTAGAGATTGCTCTATATGCAAGACACAGGTTGCCTCTGAGCAGTTTGCATAACACAAAGTAAAGTGACAATGATTTCTGTTTGTCCGCATAAGACAGATCTTAAAGACCCTGAATTTTCCTTGTAAGGAACCTTTGTGGTCTCTCCAATTGCTGCATTTGTTTGGAAAGGAACTTGCCAAAGGGAGCATTCTACTCTATTATTGCCCTGACGAAGGATGAGTACAGGGGGTTATAATCTCTTTTTTTCAGGAGACAATGCCCAAACATATGAGATAAGCAATATAAACTGCCATTCTTACCACTGTGGAGACAAGGTGATTGAAGCTAAGGTTTCTGTCGACCTGCGTGCCCAGATCTCTCACCACTGACTATGTGCTTAGGGTATTCCCATTGATGTGGTAGTTTACAGGAACATCACCCTTGCTGAAGGAGATGATAATGCATTTTTTTGCATTAAGTTTAAGACCATGACTATGGCACCATTCATTAGTTTGCATAAGACCTTCTTGCAGGATGTTGACATTGCTAGGGGCTTCAGTGATTGATCCCAGTCTGCAGTCATCAACAAACTTTGACAGCCACAGCCCTTTAGTTTTAGCCTGCACTTCAGAGAAGTAGATTCATTACAGTGGGGTTCCTAGAACTGATCTATGTGGAGCACCACTGATTACAGGTCTACTGGAGGAGGTGGAGCCCTCTATTTTGACTGTATGATTTCCATCAGTGAACCAGTTTGCAATCTACCTGACAATATATGGGTTGATACCCAACTGGGTGAGTTTATCAATGATGCCTGAGTCCGGGATTGTGTCAAAGGCCTTGGCTAAGTCTAAGTAGGTCATATGCACAGATTTGCTTTTGTCTAGGGCTTTGGTGACTGTCTTGAAGAAGTTCACCAAGTTTAGCAGGCATGATCTCCCCTTGACAAAGACAGATTAGGTGAGGTTGAGCATTTGGGGATTTCTATATCTTTGTTAATAAGGTCCACGGCTTTGCAGATAAGGCTGGTCAGGCTAATGGATCTATAGTTCCTGGGGAGTGAAGATGCACCCTCTTTGTGCAAAGGGATGACAGCAGCTGTTTTTCATTCCACTGGGATGAAGTCACTGCTTAGGCTGTGATAAAAAAGCATGCTCAATGGTTATGCTAATTCCTGTTTTAACTCATTCACTCCAATGGAGCTCAGGAAGTTTTCACTGTAATGTCCAATGGGTGGAGCCTAAGACTTTTGACAGAAAAAAATATGTCCTCAGATTTCAAACAAATATTCATATCTCTGGAACCTTAGGGATTATGAAAGAAGTATAAATGGCAAACTCTTCAACACAAACTATCTTTATAGTGGTAGTATTCTTTAGGTTCTGTGTCTTAAACTGAATTCACAGGAAACACAGTAACTATTACATTTGTAATATTTTGTAAACAACTTACAATATGTCAGCAACCACTGAAGTTACATACTTAATGTTAGCATCATTTTATTCATCTAGCTGAGAGCTTTCATATGAGACTAAAGAGTTCTGTGTTACTTAGTTGTTGAGATAGTTAGAAAAATGTGAAAATTATATCTATATAAATTAATATCATAAAAACATCAGTTAATATCTATTTACCCGTACTAGACAGAGGTCAAATTAATGCAGTTGAGTATGGTATTGTGTAAGCTTTAGCAATAAATCTTTTTAAAACTTTGTACACAGCATGGTTTTGGAATTATTGATGCAAATATGAACAAGCGATATTTGACTCCTAGAGGCATCAGTAGGAGTTAAATGCAGATGCACCTGGAGGCGTCACTCGGATGTAATGCATTTAACCCATATAGAACACAGCCTGTGATGTTGTCTGGTCCCCAACAAAGCTGTAGTTTTGGCCTTTGAGAGGGCATTTAAGACCTGCTTCTTGAAGATACTAGGTGGAGGACAAGTGTTGGGGATGCTTGGGGTATATGTGGCAAGGACAGAGGAGTGAAGTTTTCACTGAACCTGTCAGCCAGCAGGTTTGCTATATCCACAGCTTCTATATACATAGTACCATTAACTACAAGTTCAGAGCAAATGTGAGCCTTACCTTTGAGGTTACAGATGTAATTATAGAATGCCTTGTGGTTATCCTTAGTTAAGGAAGCTAATTTGGATTTGTAGTTAGCTTTGGAGGACTTCACTAGGAGTCTTATTTGCTTGTTTAACTCATTATATCTGAGTGACACCTCCAGGTGCATCTGCAGTTAATTCTTACTGATGGTGCAGTGGTCCCCCTTGTTGATGAGCACCAAGTCTAGACTGACAAATACTGGGTCCCCATGGAATGACATCAGTACCTAAGCCAGTTATTGAAGTTAGTCATTTTCTGTTTGTATTATGTTGGCATTCTTGGTGATGGTAGAAGGCTGCTCAATGCCAGGCTCATACCAACCTGCAACACATAATTAGAGATTTCCATCATGTCTCTCTTCATATAGTCCAGGAAGGTACATCTTGGTTCATTTACACCTATATGGACTATGACTGAGTCATACTGGTACTTGTCATTTAGTGACCTGCGTGCCTGCACAATCTGGTGAATGGTGGTGTCTGACGGGCAACTGACTGTAACCCACTCTTTGTCTAACCTGGTGAGGGGGCATTCATGTGTCTCATGATAGTCTCCTATGACCAACATGTTTGAACATGTGGTATTTTGCCTTAGAGGCTTGCTCGTGGAAGAGCTGTGATGTGTATTTTTATATGTAGTGTTTGGCATTGACTTTGTTTTGTTTGCATGTGGTTTCTGAAGTCAGCATACAGGAGGCCTCTGAGGATTTGTAAGTTACTTCTGAGTACCTACTCTTATGTGGGTTTATGTGTCAAGACTTTATTTAGTGAGAGAAATGATATGCGCATGCTGACAAACTATTTGCCATTTGATTTGTCAGTATGTAAGAGCTGTGTCTCAGTTTTCATAATGTAACTACATAGATTCATAGATTCATAGATTCATAGATAAGTACTAAGCTAACTGCCCTTGTGGGCCATTGTAAGCCTAGCCAATTATCCCTTGTGAGACTCAAACCCTGCACCTTGTGTTTGCAAGGCAAACACCTTAACCATTAGGCCACCCTCCCAACATCTCTCACACACTGTGTTTGTTTCAGGATTAAGTGGTTATCAGTATACATAAGATAATTGCTACATTGCCTGGGTTTATATCATAACATTGAAGTAGTAAAACGTTGAATGTTATAATATCAAACCCAAAACAGCGAACACTGAAAATAGCGAAGCTGCAGAATATTGACTTCTTTCCTAGGGAAAGAATTCGGTGGGCTGTTTCTGCCACTTTGCTATTTTCTCCACTGTAGTGTGAAGGATATGGACCAGGTTAAGGTAAATGTGCGAATGGACCGGGTTAAGGTGAGTGTGGGAATGGGATAGTTAGGGACCTTAGTGTTATGGAGCGGGTAAGGTGAGTGTGTGATAGGGGCCTTAGGGTTAGGGAGTGGGTAAGGTGATTGTGCAATAGTTAGGGACCTTAGGGATAGGGAGTGGGTAAGGTGAGTGTGCGATAGTTAGGGACCTTAGGGTTAGGGAGTGGGTAAGGTGAGTGTGCGATAGTTAGGGACCTTAGGGTTTGGGAGCGGTAAGGTTAGTGTGCGATAGTTAGAGACCTTATTGTCAGGGAGCAGGTAAGGTGAGTGTGTGATAGTTAGGGACCTTAGGGTTAGGAAGCAGGTAAGGTAAGTGTGCGATAGTTATGGACCTTAGGGTTAGGGAGCAGGTAAGGTGAGTGTGTGATAGTTATGGACCTTAGGGTTAGGGTTTGGGTTAAAGTAAGTGGATAGATATTAGTGTATGTACAGTTTAGTGTAGGGTTAGGAGTAGGATTTTAAGTGTATATGTGTGGAGTACTTTTTTTGGTGTGCTTGTGTTGTGTGTGTGTTTCTCGGAACAGCATATTTTTTCCCAGGGAAAAAAATTCGCTGTTCTGAGCTTTTGATTATATCACATTTTGAAATTCCAAGTTCAAACTTATGGTGTTCGATATTTTGGGATTTGGATTATGTGATATAAATCCCATTGCCACAGGATGCCCATGTCCCTAGGCTGGCCACAGAGCTAGCAGGAAAGTGCCTATCCATGGTTTCAGTTTTTTTTTTTTTACCAGGGAGAAGATGAGGAGATTTAACTGGACTGAGATGATAGCACATGGATAAAGAATGGGTGATGTACTCAGTGTGCACTGCAGCTATCCAACAAGGTGATGCTGCTCGGTGCAACACAGATGCAGCATCAGGGAGACTGTGGAAGGTTGCAGACATAGTCATTCTAAGGAAAATTTTAACTTGATAGGATTTGCTTCTATACAGAGCACTGCTAACTCCCACTGTGTGGAGAGAAGCATAACACAAACACTGGGCTTATATAAAATCTGAAAAACAAGTTTTATAACAGCAAGGACTTTAGACCAATCAGAAAAACACACAATAAGTTTTCAGCCAGCAGCCTCCAACTGATATATGTTTACTGCAACACATTTCTGCCACAAGGCTGCAGTCAGAATACCCTCTTAATGTAAAAATGCTGGTTTTGGAACTCAGATGCAGGGAAATCACACAATCTAGATACTAATTTTTTGTAAAACTAGTAGATACAATGTAATTAAGTACCACAGCAGCACTGGAAACAGTTCAGTTTTGAAACTCTACTAAAGTTCAAGAAATGTAACAATAATACAGGATTCTTATGAAATACTGTAAGATGGATTTGAATCACCTAAAACTGAATATCCAATGGAAAAAGCTGCAGAGAAACCTTGAGTGGGAAAGAGGCCTGCTTCCTTGTTGGGATAGTTAACTAATGCCTCCTTTAATGTTTTACCCTGATTGGAAAATGAGAAATAATATGAGCATGTATGCCATATAAAGGAATTCCCTCTTTGTCCCCTAAAGGAGCTTCTCCATCTATTTGAGTTGTATTGCCTGTTGAGGGCTGTTTTATAAATTGAACCCAAGTTAATCCCTAATACCTGTAGTCCATTCTTGGTCCAGCATCTGATTGCTGAATGCTTCTTGCCACAGTGGGAACATGAGTTTGCAAAATAGCAAAACGACCAGGAGCACTGCCTGTTATCAAAAGCTCCAAAACATTTTGCCTTGGGGTGCAAGTCTGAAGAAAAGGTTTACATCCCTGATCTGTCTAGCATGACAATGAGCCAGGTGTTTAAGTTGGTTGATCCCATTATTGCATGTTGTCCACTGTGCCTCCCCAGATGTGAAGTGCTTACCTGATTGTCAAAAAATAGGCTAATAATGGCAGGGCCTATGTGGAGTCCTTCTCACTTAAAACAGCCATGTAAACCATGAACCCTAACTCCGAATTGTCCCAATGTTTGTGACTGTTTTAGGGAAGCTTTTCTTCCCAAATGAGGCCAATGAAGCAAACAAATCCTTAGCCCTGGTGTTTTTGGCTTCAACTAGCCTCTGAATACCATTGACATCAATGATATTGAAGATATCAATGTAATCACTGCTGATAATTTTCTTTCTAATGTTGCTTAGTACATGGGCTGTAATATGTGTACCCAGAGAAATTATGCTTGAGTTTCCTCCAAGGCCTAAGTTATTGGGAATACCCTTGGCTAAAAACAGAGGCAATCTGTGCTCTTCTTCTAAAGATTCATTTCTGTGTGACACAGCAGGACCTAATTCATATGCTGTCCTCATATGAAAGAGGGAGATGGGGATTGATCCTTATTGTACTGTTTCTGGAGGGTGGTGAGGTGGCACAACTATTGAGGCAACAGGGCTCTAAAGCTTTTTCTAACAACAAAGCAAACATTTTGTACCTACCCTCCTCTGGAAGGGATTCTAAAAATTCTTCTGGTTGCTAAAGGATACCTTGATGCATCTAAATTCTCATTACCTTCATCCTCATGGATGGGTCCTAATGTCTGTGGTACAAGGCTCCCATCTCTGCTCATATGGGCAAGGCCAGCTTTCTGTGCTTGTTTTCTTCTGGGTGGGGATTCACACCATAAATGATCAGTTTCATTAGCCGTGAGGTTTATCTCCTATTGGGTGAGAAATATCCTAGCCATACAGCTTCCAAGTCCATAAAAAGATTTTGACCCTCTCATGTTAATAGCTGTACGGTTGTATATATTATGTATCAACCCTGCACCTTCCTGCAAAATCTGTGCAGTTGAAAGGTATGTGTCTGTCATAAAATTAGTAACCCCAGCTTTGGACTTTAGGTGGTAATCTGAATGTTGCCCATAATGAATTGTAACAGCTACAACAGTCCAGTATGTTGTTTATCAGTATCAACGTATTCTCAGAAGTCTACCAGCCTAGCATCCAATGCACAATTAAACTGGTGTCTTGCTGTGTGGGGATTCCAGAATGATGCCTGTCTTTGCTGGAAATTTTGAAGCAGGAGAAAAGATTATGTTTTGTGAATGAAGCTGAGAGAGACAAAACATCCCTTGGCACTTAAATCTTCAATACCTAGTGGTGTATAATAAAGTAGTAGACACAGGACAAATAGGTGAGCCAAACTGCAATGCTATCCCCATTCAAAATCCCAATAAGAAACACACAGACAGCTTTAACTCATCCATCCAAACAACTATTGGGAACATTACTCAATCAGCTCATACAAGATTCACCCATGCCCCCAGCACAAGGAAACAGCTGTAAATGCCATCATTCACTAGGTGCAACCAAAGAGGCCAAAAGTCAAGACAGCCATTAAGCTGCCCCACAATACTTGCATAATTAAGCCAATGTAATTATACTTCAATTTAATGCTTCTGTCACTGGCAAAAACAAAATTATCAACCAATTAAAAAAAAAAAATCAGCCCACTGAGGAGACAACACCAGACTCCATAGCCATCCAAGACAAAACTGTTAAAATAGCTCTGCTCAGCTACACACAAACACCTCAGCAACAAAGACCAACTCCATAAAAAAGTTATATATATATATATATATATATATATATATATATATATATATATATATATATATATATATATATATATATATATATATATATATATGTATATACATACATACATACACACAGGAGAAGGTCACAGTAAGCTGCCTGTCGGGTGCTAGAATCCGCCACATAACGCATGCACTCAGGTCTCTCAACAGCAGGTACAAGTACAACTCAATCATTGTCCACGCTGGTGTTAACGACCTGAGACGTACCTCCTTGGACTACATGAAAAGAGACATAGAGGAGCTCTCTGATTATGTAGCCCAAGCAGGTATGACCCTGACCTTGAGCAGTATCCTACCTTCACCAAGAATGATACCACAATACAGAGATAAGATGATCAGCTTTAACAATTGGCTTAAACTCTGGTGTCATTCAAAGGGGATCCAATGTCTGTCTGCCTGGGATGACATGCTGGACAAGCCACGCTGCTTCTCAAGGGACGGCTTGCACTTGTCACCCCTGGGATTCCGGATTTTGGCAAAGGCTCTTGCCACCCCCATAGTGCCTTTTTTAGGCAAGGCTCAAATTCTAAACCTACCACCCTAGAACAAAACAAAGAAAAAAACTAAGGGTAATGCTGCTCAATGCCAGAAGTCTCAACCTCAAGATGCACGCACTCGAGGCCCTTCTCAGTATGGAGAACATCGATGTCTGTGCTGTGACAGAAACCTGGTTCAAGGCTCCTGAGAGCACCCCAGCACTATCAGGTTTTACCTCATATCATGCGTTCTGGCCCCAAAACCCGGACAATACCAAGAAAGGAGGAGGGTATCCATATTCATCAAGGACACCCACACCTCAAGATTGGTGGCATCGCACGATGCATCGGAAACCATCCAGGTGCAATTAACCATAGGCAAGATTGCTCTGCAATTTGTAGCATGTTACAGGCCACCCTTGCAAACTCAGGAACCTCATATGGCCTTCCTGAAAACACTGGAGGGGATAAATGTATCTCCAAACACCATCATACTAGGTGACTTCAACTACCCTAATATAGACTGGGAACACTACTCAAGCCCAAACACTCTAGCCCAAAAGTTTCTGGAATTCATAAACTCAAATGCCATGGAACAACTAGTCACCATCCCCACAAGAGGAGAAAACATACTTGATCTCATCATCACGAACATGGGAGCACAATGTTCAACGCCGGAAGTATACCCCTCACTGGTGAGATCTGATCACAAACTAATCTCGCTGGAGGTCCTCATCCCGCCCCCACCCAAAATGAAAAAGACCACAGTAAAGAACTTCTCGAAAGCAGACATCACACTTCTAAAGACTAGTTTGGTCTCCTTTAAGGCCCCTGAGCCGGCGGTTAACATTACTCAAACCGCTGAATCACTTACAAATGCCTTCTACCAGCACCTGCAGGGCTGCATGGATCAGGCAATCCCAAGCAAAACAAAGACTCTTTGTACCAAAGGCAAGCGTCCAGTCTGGTGGACCCCAGCCATAAACAAACTCTACAACAAAAGGAGAAAGCTACTACAAGATAGAGTAAAATCCTTAAAAGGTAAGACACCGCTGATCACTATAAGTAAAAAGCTAAGAGCTCTCATAAAATCATCCAAAGCTAATTTTGAGAAAAATAGCTAAGGACTCTAAAGACAACCATAAGGCATTCTTTAGCTATGTCAGAAACCTAGGAGGAAACTCCCAGATATGCTCAGAATTAGTTCAAAATGATGTGAAGATTACTGATCCTACAGACATTGCCAACATACTGGCTGACAGGTTCAGTGCAAACTTCTCCCCCCCCCTAAAGAAGAGATATCTATACCAAATGATTGTAGCCCCCAAACATCTCTAACGCCCAGGTGAGAACTGCTCTCTCCAAGGCAAAGAACACAGCATCCATGGGACCTGATGGTGTCCCCGGCTGTGTGCTCCATGAACTCAACGAGGAATTAAACCCACAGTTAGGACAGCTGTTTAATCTTAGTCTCACCTCCGGATACGTACCCAGGGAGTGGCGCACAGCGACTGTGGTCCCACTCCACAAAGGCGGTGCCTCCACCGACCCTGGAAATGACCGTCCCATTAGCTTGACAAGCCTTATCTGCAAAGCCATGGAGAGGATCATAATGGATCTCATAAATAAAGACATAGGGAACTTGCAGACTTTGGATCCAACCCAGTCTGGCTTTGTCAAAGGCAGATCATGCCTTTTAAACTTGGTTGACTTTTTCGAAACAGTCACTAAGGCCATTGACGAGGGAAAGGCAGTCCATACAGCCTACCTAGACCTGGCGAAGGCTTTTGATACAATACCTCACTCAGGTATCATTGAAAAACTCATCAACTTAAATGTAAACCCATACATTACAAGATGGGTTGCAAACTGGCTGAGTGACAGAACCCACAGGGTCAGAGTTGCTGGCGCCATGTCAGACTCAAAGCCTGTCACAAGTGGTGTCCCACAGGGCTCAGTCCTGGGCCCACTCTTGTTTGGCATCTGCTTTTCTGAAGTACAAGCAAACACAGGAGGGTTATGGCTGACAAAGTTTGCAGATGACTGCAAACTGGGCCGTAGTTGAAAACACATCCAACACAGATATCCTTCAGAAGGGTCTCACAGAAACGGATAACTGGTGCCAGAGCCATGGCCTAAAGTTAAATGCCAAGAAATGCATAGTCATACCCTTCGGGAAAAATAAGGTTACCCTAGCTACCATATAGGTGGCAATCCCTGAACACAGAAGAAGTTATTAGGGACCTGGGAACCCAGGTTGACAGTAGCCTTTCATTCGACACTCATATTGCTAAATTAGTTAGGAAGACCTTCTACATTGCCCACCTTATCATGAAGGGATTCACATCTAGATCAAGGGAAGTCATAGTCTCCCTATACTCATCACTCATCAGACCAATGATCGAGTACAATGCCCCATTCGGAATGTATCTGACCCGACACTTGCAGCAGCTGGAGAGGCCACAAAAGTTCCTCACCAAAAGGATAAAGGGTCTCAAAAATCTGTCTTATGCTGCCCGACTGAAAGTTGCTTACCGCTTGCTCAGAGGTGACCTATGCCTGACATACAAGGCCATGTCAAACCCAGATTTGATGAACATGCTTCATCTCAAAAAATCTAGATCCCTCAGAGCCACAAGGGCGGGAGACTTAAACCTCAACACGGTTATTAATAGGACGTGCTGGAGGGATAGATTCATCACCCAAAGACTCCCTATGCTGTGGAACAAAATCCCGGTTTATGTGAGGCAGAGCACCTCGCTGGCCTTGTTCAAGAGGAATCTTGACCAATGGATGGGAGATCGCAGATACACCCCAGGGGTTACCTAAGTGTCACTGCTCGACAGAGGCACAGTAAAATAATGGGCATAGTTTCTCCAAACTAAAGGGGTGGCGTAAGCCACAAAACTATGGGCTAGGCTTATAAATGCCCTCGGGCAGATAGCCTAGTATGAACCTGTGAACCTATGAACCTATATATATATTATTACTACATTTAGTAGAACAGTCCCTGGCAGAAGGCTCCATTCCTAGTGTACAAAGAAAGACCATGTGCTGAGTAGGTAAGCCTTTGTTCAGCCTAGCTAACCACCAAAGTGATGGAAAAGATTCAGAGGAGTTATATTTAGCATTTATTACCTCCACCACCTGTGCTCAGCTCAGTGAGTGACAAAAACCTTGCAAGCAAGCAATTCTTAAAGTGTTGACTTTTCAGAATGTTGATCATGTGAACTTTAGTATCAAACTGCAGGCACTTCATAATGTAGACAGTGCGAAATAGATAGAAGTAAGTGGGTTGGTGTAAAGTGTAGGCAGGTGTTGTGCAAGCATTGCTGAGCTGGGGATAGAGTACAGGTTAGATAAGTGGTTAATGTTTGTGTCATGCACATTCTTGTGTGTGTGTCTGTGTGTTCAAGCCTGTTTTGTGTAGTAGTAGTGCTCCAGAAAGGGTTTTTCTAATATATGATGTAGGGCTAGTTGCAGGGTTAGGGTTAGCACAAATTAATAAGATGGGCAGGGGTAAACCCTATAGCACTACCACTATTCAGACAAACTATTCCTAAGGTATAATTTTAGTGTAAAATGATCACAGAAGTAGAATGTTTGAGTTTGTTTTGTCAATATTTTGAGTGTCAGTATTTTGATATATCAGCTTTATGAATGTTCTTTGTTTTGTTGTTTGCATTTTGATGCAGTTGCATTTAAAACCAAAATCATATATCTATATCTATACACACACACGCGCAGATAGATAGCTCAATCAATCGATCAGTACCATGAGCATTGGCTCTAGATTATTGTCACTGTTGAATTGTCACCCTGGCCACCCTGATCCCATGTGCAAAAATATGAAAAAAAAAAAAATAAAAAAATATATATATATATATATATATATATATATATATATATATATATATATATATATATATATATATATACACATATAAAACACACACACTCACAAACATTACACAGAAGTATCTCTCATTACCTCATTACTTGATACCACCAAAACATTTCTGCACTGCCCATTATTCTAGAGACCATTGTGTTACTCCAGCTGATCCCATGCCAAAGAAAACTAATTTATATTTTTTTGTTTGCTTGTTTTTCATTCCTATCCAAGACGCCTTTGCAAATTACATATAACCTCTGTTCTAGTCTGCAAAATGTCTGTTTTCCATGGCTTCAGAAAGTTTGGCCTTCTTTCTTTTGGAATATATTAGGACATAAAATGTCTTTAAGGTGTGAATTTCTGTGGTTGCTCAAGAAGGATTTATATGCTTGCATATCACTAAACCACCCAAGGGTTGAGGCAAGAAGAGCCATAATATAAAGTGTCTTTCAAAGAAAGTAGTCTTTACTATATAGATGCATTGTTTCTCAGACACATACAGTGGTTTAGTTATGTTTGCTGTGGGAAAGAACATACTAAAATAAGCTGATGTATGTTTTCTATAAAAGGAAATGATGCAATGGTTTCTGGGAAAAACAATTAAGGAACAGAAATATAAAACATTGTGAGACTGGTGTTTGTTCTATTTTGTCCTTGCTTAGAATAAATTGATAACCCATCTGTGAAAAATTCTGTGATCTGCCAGTGCATTTTAATCCTTTTTCTAATTCAGATTAGTCAGTGCTAATATTTCTAAAGAGAAAGCTATAATTATCTGTAGATAATTTTTTTCTGTGCATACAGTATCCAGTATAACTCACTGCTATTTTACTCTTCTATGCACACTTTCTTGTTCTTCTGCATATTTAATCTGTAACTGCACTGTTAACTGTATTGTTCGAGCATAGATGATTTATTCACTTTTAAACTCTCATGACTGGTCTTTTTATGATATATGTATCATTGATATTTCTTATCTGAGGATAAGATTATGATTTGTCAACTAGTTGTTGCTCCCTGATCTACTTATTTAGATAATCTGATATGCTCTCAGTGAAAATAAAAATGTCTATAACTTTACATTTGTCTTAATCAAGAGCGGCAGATACCCACAAATTCCAGCCCAGATATGGTGGTGGCTGAAGATACTGTGGAGAACTGAAACATTCTGCTGGACTTTCCTTGTGTGTGTGTGTGTGTGTGTGTGTGTGTGTGTGTGTGTGTGTGTGTGTGTGTGTGTGTGTGTGTTTCTTGTGTGAAAGGCAGTTGCCATGGGTAAGGGGCACTGGAAGTCACTGTGGTTCACAGGCAGAGTAATGAGAAAGGGACATGGAATGCTAGGCCAAAATTCCAGATCATTAAGTGACCTGTATACCTTCTAATTTGGGGTTGGATGTTAATGTTTATACCAACGACAATAGTACTTATTTCCTTTATAATTTTCGGGTCAGGTTGCACTTTGTGACTAGATTATTGAGCTAGACATGTATGCGCATGTTTTTTATTTCTTTTATGTTAACCTGTTGTGTACAATGGTGTAACTTGACATGCCATCCCTCTGGCACCAGCTACGAAACTTTTCCTCACAATTAAAGCAGTGCTGCCATCAATTCGTGACATTTTTGGTGTCGTTTTTGGAATTCAGACTCCATCTGCACCACCATTCGTCACAGTAATCTTGATTCCTTCTTTCTTCTTTGGAATACACAAACCATTTCCTTTTTCTAGCACTTTGTCTACAAGTCTCATAATTTTACTTTAAAGATGTTTCTTGTAGGTTATTTCACCTCATAAGCCTCTATATAATATATGGCACCTTTATCACCTCATTTTTTAGTTAGTCCAGTTACATTCCAAGAGAGCTGCACACGACCTCCATCTATGTGTGTCTAGCCAAGCTGTTTTGTCATTTCCTTCATATTACTAAATAAATTCCCGCTTCATTATTCTTTAATGATCTCTCTTACCTCTCCTTCTGATTGATCATGACAGCATGTGTCAAGCTGCTCACTTTCTTCTCCTGTGTCTCGCCATAGAATGTAATTTCCTTTCAAATATTTTTGCAGCAATGGTCAAGTAAAAATTTCAGTGACCTGTTTAGTTTCCATTCTAATCCTATTCGTATCTTAAGAAATATTTAAATTGATATCAAAAAGAGTACCTTCCTTTTGCCCCATTGACCAGATCATCTTTATACTCATTCCTTCCTCTTTCTCTCTTTTATGTATAGGTCCTACTGTGTATTTGTTTTAAAAAATCACATAATCCAATTACATCCCAACTAATTCCATTTTTTTTTATTTTCAAAGTCTATCACCTAGGATAGAAGGAATTTATATTTCTTTAAATGTATCTGGAGAAATTTACTGAATATTTGACTGTAGCCAGTATGAAGTATCAAAATATTGTCCTTAAGATCTACAATATGCGCTTTTGCAATCACATTGTTGTTGTAGTCATCATCAACCCCCTTTCCCATTTTTACATTGGGTCAGGTTGTCACATCAACATTAATATATGTGACCAAATCACCTAAAGCCAATGTTACACCAAGTGGTGAGGCAGAACTAAATGTATTACATATTCAAAGAAATAACTTCTTAACTTCTTGGCATTTTTTTTATTTCAAATGACATGTGCTTCAGCTTTAAATATTAATTTTAGGAAACTGAGTTACTCAACATTTAATCTATCACAGTTTTTTTCTGTTTTAACTTTAGTGTTTATTTTTAAACTTCCTTCATCTTTTTATTTCTTTTTTCTAAAACAATAGTTTCTTCTCTGATATTCCACTTTGTAATCCGATTCCTTCCTCATTTTTTACATCTCCTGTTTGCTCAATAATAACACTATTGTATTACCCAACTTTCTTAAGTCTTATCTAGTACTTGTCATTTACCTTCCTCAATACTATTTTCTTTCCTTATACTATCATGAGTCTTTTACTCATTTCCCCTTTTTTTCTGTATGTATTTTCTGGCATTATGCCAGCTGAGCTTCAAGCCTCATTTAATCAGACATAGTGTGTTAATTCCCCTGCATAGTAGATTTCATGCAATACAGAGGAGAGAGCTTTCCAAATGGGGATATCATTCTGGCATCAAAGACAGTGATTTGTGCCCTTGTCTACATTTTGGAAATGAAGGCATTTGTAATGGCCTAACCCTAAAACAGCACAGAGGAACTTGTCAGCTTAGAGGTCCACGATTCCCTCTGTATGTGAATACATACATGACCTCACCCAGGTTACCTTGAGACAGTGGTTTGATGAGCATTCCATCCAGCTCCAGGCTGCTGATTTGTATTGCTACCTCTCCTTGGAGGGACTATAGCACTCTGTAAATGTCTGCACACTGCACACCTACCTTGTTGCAGGATGAGCCCACAAATCCTCCTACGTCAGCACCATTGGATGTCTAAGCCATTTATTGAACCCTCTTCTCCAGGGCCATAATTAAAGCCTGATCCCTCTTTGGTAACTGAGTTGGATCATCTTTTGTTTTTACTTATCTGATTCCTGAAACTGTTTGCCTCACTTCCTTCTAATTTTAGCTTTTTTGCTTTCAACTTACTCCTCTCTTATGTTATAAATTATATTTCTGACCTACATGCATTCTCATTTGTCCGTTCTTAATTTCCATATTTCTTTAATTTTCTTTCTTTATCGTCTTGATTTATTTCATCCCCTCTATTAAATTGTACATTTCACATATTCGTTCTCTCTTCTTTGTAATTAACTATTCAAAATATATGGTTGTGCTGTAATCTTGAAATAAGAGCTATGCTAAAAACAACATAATCCAACCAAACTCCTAATGATAAGTAAATTCTAGAGCAATGCAGAAGCCATGTACTGACTTGGGTGAACCTTGTAAAATTATGAAGATTCAGGAAGTTACAGTAGGCATGTGCTGAAGCATGCTATAGGCAAGCACTGCATAATAGTTAAAGCACAGTGGCTGGAAAGAGGAGTATAGAATACTATGAAATGAGGAATATAGCAAGCAGAGTTACACACAAAAGGGAAATATGAAGTAAAAACAGGTGGGATGGAAGGCAGGGCATGGTTTTTGTGAGGATAGTCACCCCATTTTATACTTATTGAAAAAGAGCAGATGATGTGAAGGCTGACATTGAAGCAAGAATAGTAAGGTGGGGAAAAGTAGGCAGTAGGGGCGCACAGATAAGCACAATACAGTATAGGCAAACAAGAATGGATATGCACACATTTGTTGGAGGAGACATGGGCTGGGCAGAGGAAAAACATAGGTGGACAAATGGTGATAAGGAGTAGTTGGTGCAGCACAAGCGGGGAGAGGGTTTTAGTACAACAGGGTGATGGTACACCTAGGTAGGACAGGTACAGCATGCTGGCTAGTGACCAGCCTATAATGTTAACACTATGACCCATTAGAAGATTGAAATGTGTCAAGGTGACCAGTGACAAGGATCCCATACTCCTTGGATGGCCTGATGGTGAGTATTCATGTATGGAACACATCTGCTAGGAGTACCACCATGAACGCATTAATGGCAGCTCAGTCTGTTATTGTACCATCACCTTCCTCTCACACCACTTGATGCACTAATGGCTGGGCTACAGCAGGTGATTACGTTGGGCTACCTGCTAGTGAGATATCAGAAATACCCTCAGCAGTCTTAGCCATCACAACAACAGCCACAGAGCAGGACTCCATTTTAGTTAATAAGCCTGTGTCTCTTTGACATCATCGTGACCTGTAGGAGGAAAACACAATGAAAAAAATGATGTTACTGCCTCTGTCCTTCAAGGTTCACAGTTAATGTAGTGAGGGTATGCAATCCATAAATCTGCCACATTGTACAGAAAGACTCAGCTGACTTTTGAGTCAGCCAAAACTGCAGACCTGTTGCACTGCCCATGATGAATGTCAAATGGACAAAAGAGCCTTCACACAGACATGTAGGTAAACTATAGACCTCAATGCAAAAGAACACTTCCACAAGTAGTTTCTTGATAGCAGATTAATGGAGATATATCAACATACAGACAACTAAATTACAGCCTCACATATAAATACATAATATTGTCAGTGGTGCAACAGGTAGCACACTCACCTTTGGTGAAGAATACTGTGGGTTTTATTCCCACATCATGTAAAACAATTACTGATACTGTCATGTGGCATAAAGGGGTGTTGCACCCTTTAGTATGTCATCATTCTGATGAGATGTTAAACCAAGGTCCCATCTGCTTGAATTGGTTGTAGCTCAGTTGGATATAAAAGATTCCATGGCACTTATTGAAAACAACTAGGGGTTCTTTATTTTAAACATCAATTATAATACTATTTACAAACTTTCACATTTACATATTTACAATTTATGCAATGTACAATTTTCCATTCCTTTCTAGTACCATACAATCAGAAATATCTTACTTTTCATTATTATGTTAAACCTTCTATCTTTATTATCCTTATTTGTCCACCACTCCTCTTTCTACAACCAAAATCTTTTTTTTTTTCTTAAAATTTACCATTAATCATAATTGCATTTATCCTTTCATTCCAAATGGTCCACACAATGTAAAATATTGTATCTATTTTACTAATATATGCATTGTTTTTACTGATATAATATTCAAACACAATCATATCCACATTTTTTCATTTACCTCCATTATATTTTAAAAGAAATTTTCTTTACATAATTAACCACAATTTTGCAAACCATAGACATTGTAAGAAAACATGTTTCGTAGTTTCTTCTTTACCACAATATATGCAACCTTTTTCACTAATTATTTATATGGCATATTTCTTTTTACTGGTAATTAATTAATCACTAATCTCCATAAAAGAATCTTGACATTCTAGTTGCTTATTACACCATATTTTTCATACTCTTATGGCCTTAATGTTTAATTTGCTATCTCAGCCCAGGGACTAAAATAATAATATTGTATCATGATATTTTTATACCAGATTTTCCTCTCCTTATCTATTTTATCGATTTTTATTTTCCATAAAATAATTTGATTTCTTGATAACATTTCATTTCCTCATTTCAACATACTTTTCCTCTTCCACTCATATTTGTACTTTAGTAAATGTACTACTAACTTTTCATTTTTATCATTTATACATAACAAAACTTTGTACAAATTCAGAGACACAGCATAAACAATTACGTTTATTAATACTATACTTCCAACTTTCTTATCCATATACAAGACTCTACTCTTCAGTCGATTCAATCTCGAACCCCATATAAAAGAAAAAAAATTACCTGTAGTCTTTCTTTTTCATAGGGTATTTGCAACATATGGACACTAGCTAAATATGCAGTCTTTCCCAGTATGACTGAATTGATCAAATAAAACTTTTTATTAAATGATAGTGTGTATGTTTTCCAAAAACAACAAAGCTCCTTTATTTAATCTATTATCATATTCTATTCTTCCTCACTTGCATTTTTCCTCCAAATTCTTATTCCTAATACAGAGATTTATTTCACTGAAAATGGCACTCTTCCTATCTTTACTATATCACCCAAAGCTTTACTTTTTTCTTTATTTAAAGTCATGCCTATTATATTTAAACATTGATATTTACATATAATATTATGTTTATTGATTTGCAGGTGTGGGAGATTGGTGTAATGGTTAAGGTGTTTATCATACAGGCAGAAGTGCAGGGTTTGATTCTCACATGAGATAACTGTCTAAGCTTAAAATGGCCCACAAGGGCAGTTAGCCTAGTACTAATCTATGAACCTACGTACATAAGTTATATATTATTTCATATAGACTGTGTTTCTCAAAACCAGTATAATATTACCTGCATAAATAAATGTAAGTAGATTTGTTGTCCCTTTATTAGTAATATGAGTAGCACCTTTCATATGCAAATGTACATCTCTAACTAATTCATTCATAACTATTGCAAATATTATGCTACTCATGGAACATCCCTGAAATGTGCCATTATTTATATCTATTTGCTTAACCATTCATTCAATAAAATTCTTACTTTATTTCATTATATGCAGAACAACATACATTCTTAATTTTCATACTAGTATTATAGTCTTCCATAATTCTCCACAAAAGTTCATGTTGTACTCTATCAAATGCTTTATTTAATATCCTATTATGATATTTGTCTCATCAGTCCCATTTATAATATCACCCACAATTTTCCTTACTATTAATAATGATTCCTGACATCTTTTTTCCTTTATACTATGTGTGTTTTTGTGTGTGTGTGTGTGTGTGTGTGTGTGTGTGTGTGTGTGTGTGTGTGTGTGTGTGTGTGTGTCTGTGCGTATAAAGACACACACACACACATATATATATATATATATATATATATATATATATATATATTTATATACATATATAAATATATATATACACACACACACACACACACACACACACACACACACACACACACACTATCTTCCGTAATATGTTAAATTTTACTTTCCATTCTCTTCTGAATTATTTTCATAAAAATCTTATAATCTTAATTACTCAGTAATACAGGTTTCATTTTTTATCTTCTTTTTTCTATACAAATGTAAGTATATCACTGCATAAATGTTTATATATAAAACCTTCATTTAATCACTCAGTAATAACTTTTAAGAATAATTATTTTGTCCAATCTGTAAAATTCTTATAAAATGTGTATCTTATTCAATCTGGCCCTGAAACCAGTTGTAGAGTAACTTGTCCAAGTTGTTGTTGTTGTTGTTTGTCTTTCGGCTTTTTCCCAGTAAGGGGTTGCCACAGCGGAACTCAGGTCCGCTAATGATTGGCAGTAGATTTTTACGAAATGCCGAGGTGCCAGCTCGACGCCCAACCTTCAATGAAGGCACGCCCATTTACACACGCATGTCTTTCGAATGCTACCCAACTGCGGGGAGGACATGCAGACTCCACACAGAAGGCACCCCAAGCCAAGCCGAGAATCGAATGGGAGAACCTCTTGCTGTGAGGTAACAATTCTACTGCCGTACCACAGTGGCATAAAGTAACTTGTCCAAGTACCTTATCTAATTCATACAAGGAAATCTCATTTTCCAATTCTTTATGCTCTTGTTCCATTTTTTTTTTTATTTTTTTACATGACATTCTTTTTCTGTCTTGAAACATTTTCTTTATATAATTTATTATGATATTTATATCTGTTCCCAAAATCTTCTTACCTCTCATCTACCATCTTACTTTTTCTCTAATTATACTAGTATTATCTTTACATATGTCACTCAAATAAGCTGATATCTCTTCTCTTTTACCTTGTAAGTAATATTTTTGCTTTAATAATTCTTTAAATTTCTCTAGATACTTTTCAAAAATTCTCAATTCTGTCATATAATATCCTCTATCATTCCTTTCCATATCCTTTAAAGCATTTGTACACATTGTTTCATAATTTTTTTCTGCTTTTCTTATATCTGACTGCCATTCTAAAAAAATATTTTTTTATATTTTTCATTAAAAGGTATCCATCACAGTTTATTAGCTGAATTTGGACTGTTACCTCCACAGAGAGGGGTGACACCAACATAATTGTATTGTGAAGCCAATTGGACAAAATTAAGGGTGTCAAGTAGACACGTGTGAAATGGAGAGCAATATATGGGTCAATATTGTTTTTTTTAGCACAGGTGCTCTTTTTTTCTATTTTAAGGGGAAGGTGGAATGTTGGGGAAGGGACATGGGCAAGTCTGGAGTAGGTAAGTTGGGAAGGTGAAGGAGCATTTTCAGACAGACAAGACATACAATACATGAAACAGAGTTGATGAAGGACACATGATATGGGTGAACACCTTGGTTGTGGTGGGGGTGGGTGCATCGTGAACCTATGAACATCATGTTTGCTGACAGTGAGAATCAAGTCCTCACTCACTGGCCTGTCATCACTGTCAACTCACTGCACTAATGGCCACAGTGTCTAATGCCTGTGTATCCTTATATTATTCAGGATGAAGACAGATAGCAGTGTCTCCACTCAGTGTATGCAGGCACCAGTGTGTGGTGCACAATCATATGCTCCAGACCTGGCAGTTCAGCTCAGGTGACAAAATTTTCCAGCTTCCAGAGGGAACCACAGGCATATCCTGTGGGGCAGAACTACCTGAGGCTCCAGGTAGCACAGGGGCAGTGAGGGGTGCAGCCAGGCTGCAGCCCAGAAGTGCTGGACCTTGGTGCAGTAGCCAGTGGAGAGCGTACAGGTGGACCACTGGGAACTGGCCTATCCTACTGTGCTGTAGTAATGACATAAATACAATTAAAATTCCATAATGAAATAAAGCATATCACAAAATAATGGACATAATAACATTACATAAAATTTAAGTATATAATAGTAAATTAATACGAAAATAATAAATAATATAATTACAAATATGAAATGAAAAAGTATTTAACTGAAAATAGAAAATTATACATAATGCAAGAACCGTAGCTAATAAAAAAATATGATATGAAAAATACGATTATATACATCATATAATAATAACAATACAAAAAATAATAAAAAAACATAAACAACATACAAAGGTAAACAAGGAGAAGTGGTGGGGTGAGAGAAAAAATAACATTAGTAACCACAAAGATAGTATACAAAAATATCTACATATCTAGAATATTCTGATTCATTTTACTTACAATAATATAAAATGCTAATAAATGCCTTTATTACTTTGAATATTACTCTGTTGCTAACACAGACATACTATAGTGCAGATCATATCACTTCCTACAATAATTCTTGGGGGCATATATTGCACATATGCATGTTCCACGTACACTGATTACTTCTGACAGAAGTCCATATGAGCCACTGCTATAGAAGTCTGCTCTTCTAATGCTATAATTATGAATACTTAATGTCTGTACTTTTATCAATGATAACCTAAAACAGTATTCTAAAGAGCTGGCTTTAAATATTGGGAGTGTGGTGTTTGATCCCACAAGTAGTGTATATTGTAATACAATATCACAGTCAAAGGAGGCAGTGGAACACAGCAGTAAAATTCAAGAATTTAATCCCAGAACAAGCAGTAGAACAAACACTAAGCGCTTTCGCAGCAGCGACTGCTTCATCAGACAAATAAAGATCCAAACTGTAGTACTTTTAAACAGCAAAGCAGCCAATTAGCATGCAAAAACAATTAGGAATTAACAAGAGCCCTTAAAGCCAAACCAGAAAATGCAGCTCAAAGCGAAATGTGGCTTACCCACCTGAGTTCTAGATGTATATACTCGAGCTATAACCAAGCTAATTTCTTTCTTATTATAAACCCTTTCAAGGAATTGCTGTTCCATATGTTTCAATTCACAAGAGAAGATGGAGTCACCTGCTGTCAATCTGGATGTTCTTAACATCTGTGCTGTCACAACATTTTTAAAAATGTGCTCAGGATGCATACTCTGTCTGTGGACAAAGATATTCCTATGGCAACTTTTCCTTTAGATTTCAGAAGTAAAAGTGCCATCAAGTCCCCTGGCAATCCTAACATCAAGAAAATCCATACCTACAGTAGAGCTACTGGCCATTAAACTAAGAAGGTCAGTACTACTGTTGAGTTGACCAAGATATTGAGACAGCTCATCACCAGTACCCTGCACAGGAGGAAAAGATCATCAGCAAATCTCCTATAAAAAACAACCTGTCCAGGTTTGAGCTGAGGTATGATATGCATTTCCTCCCATTTGGCCATAACGAGGTTGGCGTAGCTATTGGCACAAGAGGTGCCCATAGCTACGCCATCCCTTTGCTTAAAAATACCTTCTTCAAACATAAAAAAGTTATTGCCAAGAATAAGTTCCATAAGCATACACAGTAAATCTATCTTATGGATCTCATAAGTGCCATCTTGCTTTAGATAGTCTTCCAACATCTCTATCCCTGTGTTATTGGGTATGCATGTAAAAAGGGATTTCACATCTAATGCTATCATAATGCAACCAGCAACAGGTGGTTTAACTTGTATGTGAGCAAATAAGTCCCTAAGGAACTGTTCAGTATCCTTTAAAATATAACCGTTCTTAGCTAAGATTGGTTTCAAATGTTGTTCAACACAGATGGAAAGGGGTTCCGTGCACCACCCCCTTCCAGCTACTATTGGTCTCATAGGGGGTTTACTGGCATGCTTATGTATTTTAGAGAGGCCCTGCATAGTGGGCAAAGTTGGTTCCTGTATAATAAAATAATTAAAAAGATCAAGACTAATATGTCCAAGCTGCAAACATTCAAACAATTCATTATACACTCTACTGATAGACTGTTCAACCTGTTGCTTTGTAAATGGAATATAAATTAATGGATCATTGAGCATGGTATACATTGCATCCTTGTAAAATGTATAATCCATAACTACAAGACATCCACCTTTGTCTGCAGGTCTAAAGCTCAAGGTAGAATCCTGACAATTGTTCTAGAGCTAACCCCTCATTAACTGACATGTTGCAAAAAGTCTTCAATGCATAAATGTCCCTAATGCATGCTTTTTCAAAAACTTCAATAGGCGGTATAAAGCAAATGGTTTTCCTGAAAATATTAGCATTATTATTACAAGTGCCATGTGAATAATTAGAAAACAAATTTAAACTGACATTTCTAGTAAAAGTCTTGAGTTCTATGATGTTTTCAGTTAGAGTCATTTTCATAGCTGGTATGAAACTCATACCTTTGTTTAGAAGGTTCATTTCAATGGCTGTTAATCTATGACTAGATAAATTCCAAACTAGCGTTGTTCCTACATCGTCTTCAGTGTTAATGGAGCCCCTTCCTCGGCCGATACCTTCTTCTTGAATCATGCTCTCCCCAAAGGTCATTTGTAAAAATTAGACATACGAATGGGAAGAGGGTTAAACAACAAGCTGTTTGGATTAAATGGCAGAGTTGTTGCACAAGTAGTTGCCACTGTATGGGAAGAATCCTTCCTCCATGCTCCATTATCCAACACACTAGCTGAATTAGTGCTGATGTCATCCACAGGCAAAGGGCATGTACATGAGCCTGAGGGTACCTCCCTCAAGCTATGCTCAGTATGTGGTTTCTCAACATTTAAGGTGGAACTAGAAGGAACAACAGGAGCCTCAGTGTTAAATACATGACCGGAACCAACCCTCAGGCTCAAGTACATCTTTTTAATTACTTTATTATACAAGAACCAACTTTGTCCACTATGCAGGGCCTCCCTAAAATACATAAGCATGCCAGTAAACCCCCTATGAGACCAATAGTAGCTGGAAGGGGGTGGTGCACTGAACCCCTTTCCATCTGTGTTGAACAACATTTGAAACCAATCTTAGCTAAGAACTGTTATATTTTAAAGGATACTGAACAGTTCCTTAGGGACTTATTTGCTCACATACAAGTTAAACCACCTGTTGCTGGTTGCATTATGATAGCATTAGATGTGAAATCCCTTTTTATGTGCATACCCAATAACAGGGATAGAGATTTTGGGAGACTATCTAAAGCAAGATGGCACTTATGAGATCCATAAGATAGATTTACTGTGTATGCTTATGGAACTTATTCTTGACAATAACATTTTTATGTTTGAAGAAGGTATTTGTGAACAAAGGGATGGTGTAGCTATGGGCACCTCTTGTGCCAATAGCTACGCCAACCTTGTTATGACAAAATGGGAGGAAATGCATATCATACCTCAGCTCAAGCCTGGACAGGTTGTTTTTTACAGGAGATTTGTTGATGATCTTTTCCTCCTGTGGAAGGGTACTGGTGATGAGCTGTCTCAATATCTTGGTCAACTCAACAGTAGTACTGACTTTCTTAGTTTGACGGCAAGTACCTCTACTGTAAGTATGGATTTTCTTGATGTTAGGATTACCAGGGGACTTGATGGCACATTTACTTCTGAAATCTAAAGGAAAAGTTGCCACAGGAATATGTTTGTCCACAGACAGAGTATGCATCCTGGACACATTTTTAACAATGTTGTGACAGCACAGATGTTAAGAACATCCAGATTGACAGCAGGTGACTCCACCTTCTCTTGTGAATTGAAACATATGGAACAGCGATTCCTTGAAAGGGGTTATAATAAGAAAGAAATTAGCTCGGTTACAGCTTGAGCATATACATCTAGAACTCAGGATGGTAAGCCATATTTCTCTTCACACACTCAATTTTGCAAACAGAAAGTGACCAACTGTAAACTGAGAGTACCAGTTACTTATGCCAGCAACATTAAATTGTTGAAGGACATCTATGCTAAACACTGGGATATACTTAGATCTAATGAGAGAGTGGAATCAATAGTAGGAGAAGCCCCAAGCTATATGTATAAGAATAAGAGATCACTTAAGAAATTGCTATGTTATCCAATGTTTAACTCCAATACTGATACACAGCTTAATATTGGTACATTTCCTTGTCGGGCATGTAACTACTGCCATTTGATTGACAGTAGTGCTGCATTTGAACATCCAGATATGCATAAAAAATGTTTTTCAGAGCCAAAGCTAACTGTAACACAGTGAATCTAGTTTATTTAGCTTACTGCAAGTTTTGCTACTGTTTCTACATTGGGATGACAACACACAGGTTACGAGACAGGATGAGGGAGCATCAATATGATATCTCCAGGAGAGCTGAGACTAATGCTCTATCTAAGCACATCATGTTACTAGGTGCTCAGCACAATTTTAAGTTTATGGCTGTTGAAACAGTCAATGTAGGTATAAGGGCGGGCCCACATAGAACTAAGGTAGAAAGCAAAGAATTGAACTGCATTATTAGAATGAAAGCTAATATGGGGAAAGGCCTCAATGATACATTTTCTATTAAACCAATTTTAATGAATAGGCCTTTAGCCAGATAGATATTAATTATGTTCAGTATTTTTATAATGATTTTTATGAATGAAATGTTCTATATGTTTTTATGTATGAAATATTTTCATGTTTATATAATGAGTTCTGAGCTGCATTTTTTGGCTGTTGAATAAAATGCTTTATATGTTTTTATGAATGAAATGTTTTTTATGTTTATATAATGAGCTTTGAGCTGCATTTTTTGGTGTAGCTTTAAGGGCTCTTGTTAATTCCTAATTGTTTTTGCATGCTAATTGGCTGCTTTGCTATTTAAAAGTACTACAGTTTGGATCTTTGTTTGATGAAGCAGCTGCTGCTACGAAAGCGCTTAGTGTTTGTTCTACTGCGTGTTCTGGGATTAAATTCTTGAATTTTACTGCTGTGTTCCGCTGCCTCCTTTGACTGTGATATTGTATGATTTATTTTTGGAGGACTGGTTTACCTACACCATAGTCTTTGTTCTTTGTTGCCTTATAGTGTATATTGTAATACTGTAGCTTTCCTTTGTAATACAGCATAATGTAAGCAGTCTTTTCTTTTACACTTTATAGACACAGGTTCAGTCTTATAATGCTAACAATCTGCAGCATGCTCTGTTGTCCCTGATATATAGGTCATGCTTTACAGTGCAATATGTATGTCAACTTAAACAAGCACTGTATACCTTGGATGTGTGGTTTTCTAAGCTACCACTCACAGAAAACGAAGACTCTCAAAAGTAAAATGCAAGAAAAGTTTACTGGTGTCTCTTGGTACCTCGGCTAAAAAGCCTTCAAGGGATAAATTGTTACCCCAACAGCAATTTATTTATATTGAATTACATGATGTTAATCAATTATAACATTGCACAAACCCTTTTCATTTAAAGTGACTTAGAACCATTAAAAATGATTGTAAACTCATTCCCCAGCCTTACATTCTTTATACACTATGTTGACTATAAAGAGGAATTATTAACAGGAGTTATTAAGAAGTGTTTCTGGTGACTGTTTTGCTAACAAGATTAAAACCGTTAGGGGCCGAGTATCTAAAGTAGGAGAGGTAATTTCAAGAAAGAAGCATACACTTGAATGTGAGTCTAAAGACTATGAAAATATTTTTTTTTCTTGGCAGAGGAAGCCCAGAAGGGGCAGGAATGTTATGCAACGGGTTGAAGCAAATGCTCGTGTAACCAGAGACTCATCCATTTCCTTGGGGAAAACAGCCTCTAGCAGCAGGAAAAGCATCTCATTTGAGGATTTAAATGAGGAAAGTAATGAAGGTACACAGAACCAACAAAGGAACAGTCCCTAGCAAACGCGAGGGAGAGGCCAGAAGTGCAAGGGAACAATGGAGGTACCGGGCCGAACAGCAGGAGAAGGAGAAGATAAATGTTAATGTGAACATTGAACCCGTCTTATTTTGGGCAGAAGGAGTTGGACCCATACAACATGATGAACTTGGACATTTTGACATCATTAATTTATCCAGGTTTGAGATTACTGACAATGTTAAACGCTTGTTAAATAAGGGTATAAAATTTGTACCCACTCATTTTCCCAGCCTAGCGGATACATTGCTTGAAGTTGAATGCTTTTGTAGAAAATTTAATTTAGCCATGTTTTTTTCAAAATAAAAATACTCAGGTTAGTATTGTAAATTAGTTTCAATGGGATAATCTTCTGGGGGAAATGAACAATTATGATTCTGATGATTCATTATTAAACTTGTTTGCGTATGAAAATATGTTTACAGATGTTAACAATGTAGAAATGTGTTTATTAGATGAGTCTGAGGAATTTTATGTCCAGGATATGGCGGAAATGATGGATAATAATAAAAGTAGCAATGATGAAGGGGAAGTGTTTGTTACTGGATATGGAAAGTTAACAGTTCCACTTGTCCCTTATGAAAGTCATTTTGTTCCTCCCAAGAACACTGTTGCCATTAATGTGTTTGAAAAGATTGAACGTGAATATAGGAATTTTGTGAAAAAAGAAAGAATGTATAATTTAACTAAAGACAAATGGGGAACATTGCAAACATTACGAAGTAATGATGAGAACCTGGTTTTTACTCAGGCAGATAAAGGAGGGAATTGGGTTGTTTTTTTCAGAGAACAGTATAACAAAATAGCATTTGAATTGTTAAATGATGGGGATGTTTATACAAAAGTGGAACAGGATCCTTGTGTGGAGTTCAACACATGCTTATTAGAAATTTTAGAAAGAGGGGAAAGGCTTGGCTTTTTTGAAGCCAAGGACATTAAAAAACTGTTCATTAAAAATCCAAAAAAGCTAGTTTTTTTATGATCCCTAAGGTTCATAAAAATTTAAGGAACCCTCCAGGGAGGCCTATAGTCTCTGGGGTAGGGAGTTACTTACAAAATGTAGGGATTTTTTTGGATGAACAGCTAAAAAAGTTCAGTTTCAAAGTACCTTCACATATTAAAAATAGCCAAGAATATTGTAAGTTGGTGGGAGAATGCAATGGGAGGCTGATCTTTATTAGGCCTGTGTAGACATAAAAGCTTTATATACCAGTATCAGGCATAGAGTTGGTTTGCAAGCTGTAGCAAAAATGTTGGGGGCGGGACCTAGAACAAATTATATTCTGCAGCTGCTTGAGTTCTGCCTGACACAAAATTTCTTTTCAGTTCAATGAGGAGTTATTTTTGCAAAAGAGAGGCACCACCATGGGTGCTTCATTTGCTCCCTCATATACAATAATTTTCATGATTTTATTTGAAAAGAAATTCATGTATAACAAATGTTTTCTTAACAAGAAGGTCATGGTCTATAGGAGATAAATAGACAACCTGATTTTTGTGTGTTGAGGGGAAATGGAACAAATTGAAACTTATATGGCTGAACCGGAAAGAAATTATTTTGGTATTTATTTTATGTACAAAACCAATACAGAGGTAATGCAGTTTTTGGATTTAGAGTTATATGTGAGTCAAGATAGGGTGGTGCAATTTAGACCTTATCATAATGAAACTGCAGCCAACAATGTTTTATTAGCCTCAAGTATGCATCCCCCCACTTGTTGAATTCTTTGCCTTATGGGGAGTACAAATGTATTTTTGGCAACACATTGGACAAGGAAAGGATAAGTCAGGAATTTTTAAAAGTAAGAAATAGGTTATCTTGCAGAGGTTATTCCCTCATTTCTTGGCAAGAACAGAGTATAAGGTATTAGGAATCCGACAAAGTGATGGCAAGGATTAAGGAGATATGAAAAGCAGTCTCCAGATGAAGGTACAAGGAAGATGTATTTTGTTAGCAAAATTCCCCTTTCTCATATCATTTGGTAAGGTTAGTTAGGAAATTTTGGCCTATAGTAATGCAAGATGAATCTACCAAAGGTTTATTTTTGGAGCATATTATTTTTTCATATAAGAGGTGCATGAATTTGAAACAGTTATTGAATAGGTGTTATCCCTGTTGTAGGTGTAAGCTATGCCCAAAAGTTAGAAATGTACATGGTTATAGCATTAATGAGAGAATTTATAATGCTACACAGAGGCTTTCTTGTTAATTGAGTAGAGCTGCTTATATCTTGGGTTGTGATTGTTCACCTAAGAAATTGTAATTTGGACAAACTAAAAGACAAGTTAAAAAATGTATTTCGGAGCATATGGGGGACATCAGACAAAGGAGATCAGATAGTCCAGTGGCACATCATTTCTGTTCTAATCATGCAGGCTCAGATTCCTCTCTATTTTTCATTGTGCTGGCTATGCCTTCACATCAACATTGGGAAGCTCACTACAGAAAATTGTTAGCCTTGGAAACCAGGTTCATCATTAATTACAACACTTTATTTCCTTCAGGTCTTAACCTGGAGGTAAATATAAATATGTAAAATTGATGCTGATAAAGTAGATTAGAATATAATTTCGTCTTTACAGGGATGTTCAATTTGAAGCATGTAGTTAAACATAAATATAAATATGTGTTGACTTTAAATTATAGTCAATATAGTGTATAAAGAATATAAGGCTGGGGAATAAGTTTACAAGCATTTTTAATGGTTCTAAGTAATTTTAAATGAAAAGGCTTTGTGCAATGTTATAACTGGTTAACATCATGTGATTCAATATAAATAATGTGCTGTTGGTGTAACAATTTATCCCTTGAAGGGGTTTTAGCCGAGGTACCAGGAAACACCAGTAAAGTTTGCTTGCACTTTACTTAAGGGTGTCTTCATTTTTTTTGTGTGTGTGTTGTATTTATTAGTGGTTTGAATTTCTGAGCTACCACCCCTGTTTACTCTGTAATACTGGACTTGTGTTCTAAGTAACATACCAATGCATGTGTGCTTTTGGTTTACAGTGGAAAAATGCATACTGAATGTGATACAAGTTTTTACGACAATAAGCTGTATTTACTCCTAATGCTAAAATAACAGTATTCTTTGGAATCATACATACCACGTGCATCTCTCAGCCTTCTCATTTTTTCTTCATAGGTCAACACATACAGTGCCCATTCTACATCAGCTGTGGGAAAAACAGAACACAACAGAATGCCATTAAGAACACCAATAACAAAAATATAAAGCTGCTGCTCCCTACAAACAGTGCCTGTAAGTGATGCTTATAGGTTCATAGGTTCATAGGTTCATACTAGGCTATCTGCCCTGTGGCAATTATAAGCCTAGCCCGATTCTGTATGGCTTACACCACCCCTTGATTTGAGTATACTGTGCCCTTTTTTAAGGTTTTGTTTACTGTGTCTCTGCCTAATAGTGACACGGGATTAATCCCTGGGACAAACCTACGATCCCCCATCCACTTATTGAGATTCTTCTTGAAGAGATTCAGTGAGGTGCTCTGCCTCACATTAACTGGAATTCTATTCCAGAGCGAAGGGAGCCTCTGGGTTATGAACCTGTCCCTCCAGCAAGTTCTATTTATTTCTGTGCTGAGGTTCAAGTCCCTCGAGCATGTGGCTCTAAGGGATTTAGATTTACTGAGGTGGAGCATGTCCATTAATTCTGGATTTGACATAGCTTTGTATGTCAGGCATAGATCGCCTCGAAGTAGGCGGTATGCAACTGAGTAGAGCTGAAGTTTTTAACCGAGCAGTATATGGCATCTGTTTGAGACCCTTGATCCTCTTGGTGAGATACTTTTGGGGTCTTTCTAATTGCTGCAGGTGTCAGGTAAGGTACATCCCAAAAGGGGCATTGTATTCTATGATGGGCCTGATGAGGGATGAATAAAGGGGCACGATTACCTCTCTTGATCTAGATGTGAAACCCTTCTTGATGAGGTGGGCTATGTAGAAGGTCTTTCTAACCACTTTGGCAATGTGGTTTTCAAAGGAGAGATTGCTATCAACTTGGGTCCCCAGGTCCCTAATAACTTTCTCTGTACTTAATGGGTTTCCGCCTATGTGGTAATTTGTGGGCACATTGTTTTTGCCAAAGAGTATGACTATACATTTTTTGGCATTTAGCTTTAAACCATGGTGCTGGCACCAGTTATCTGTCTCTGTGAGACCTTTTTGAAGGATGTTTGTGTCAGCTGGAGAGTTGATTATGGCGCCCAGTTTGCAGTCGTCTGCGTACTTGGTGAGCCATAGTCCTCCCACGTTTGCCTGTACCTCGGAAAAGTATATACCGAACAAGAGTGGTCCCAGGACAGAACCCTGTGGGACGCCACTTGTGACCGGTTTTGAGTCTGACATGGCTCCAGCAACTCTCACTCTGTGGGTTCTGTCTTTGAGCCAGTTTGCGACCCATCTTGTTACATAGGGGTTTATATTTAAGCTGGATAGCTTATCTATGATGCCGGAGTGGGGTATTGTGTCAAATGCCTTTGCAAGGTCCAGATAGGCTGTGTGGACTACCTTCCCTTCATCTATGGCTTTGGTGACTGTTTCAAAGAAGTCAACCAGGTTCAAAAGGCAGGATCTGCCCTTGACAAAGCCGAACTGGGTAGGATCTAGTGTCTGTAGGTCCCCAATGTCTTTGTTTATGAGCTCCATGATGATCCTCTCCATAGCCCTGCAGACTAAGCTAGTCAGGCTTATGGGGCGATAGTTTCCAGGGTCCGTAGATGCTCCACCTTTGTGGAGTGGGACCACTGTTGCTGTACGCCATTCTGTGGGCACATATCCTGTAGTGAGGCTGAGATTGTATAGCTGTTTTATTTGAGGGATTAGTTCCTCTTGTAGTTCATGTAGGATGCAACCTGGGACGCCATCTGGTCCCATGGAAGCAGTGTTTTTTGCTTTGGAGAGGGCAGCCTTCACCTGAGCATCTGAGATGTTTGGGAGGCAGCCCTCTGCTGGGATAGATATTTGCTCTTTTGGGGGGGAGGGGGTGGAGAAGTTTGCACTGAACCTGTCTGCCAGGATATTGGCGATGTTTGTGGGTTCAGTGTATTTTTTGTCGTTTAGAATCAACTCAGAACAAGTCTGGGACTTGCATCCCAGGTTTCTAACATAACTGAAAAAAGCCTTATGATTGTCTTTGGTGTCCTGTGCACGTTTTCTCTCGAAGCTGGCCTTGGAGGATTTTATGAGGGATTGTAATTTTTTGCTAGTACTGATCAGAGATGCCTTCCCTATTAGCGATGTTGCTCTATCATGTAGTAGCTTCCTCCTTCTGTTGTACAGTTTATTTATGGCAGGGGTCCACCAGACTGGACGCCTGCCTTTGGATGATTGGGTCTTGGTTTTGTTTGGGATAGCATGATCCATGCATTCCTGGAGATGTCCATAGAATGCATTTATATAGGATTCTGCAGTTTGGGCTGTAGTTTCCACTGGCCCTGGGGCCTTGAAGGATTCCACTTCGGTTTTGAGAAGTGAGAAGTTCACTTTTGAGAAGTTTTTCACTGTGGTTTTCTGGGCTGGGGGTGGGGTTGGGATGTGGACATCCAGTGAAATTAATTTATGGTCTGATCTTACCAATGAGGGATATACTTCTGGTGTGGAGCATAGAGTCCCCATGTTGGTAATGATCAGGTCTAGTATGTTGTCCCCTCTTGTGGGAGTGGTGACTAGTTGTTCCATAGCATTTGAGTTTATAATTTCCAGGAATCTTTGGGCTAACGTACTGGGGCTTGAGTATTGCTTCCAGTCAATGTTTGGGTAGTTGAAGTCGCCCAATATAATGGTGTTCGGAGAGATCTTCATGTTCTCCAATGTTTTCAGGAAAGCCGAATGGGATTCCTGACTTTGAGAGGGTGGTCTGTAGGATGCTATAAACTGAAAAGCAGTCTTGCCCACTGTTAGTTGCACATGGATGGTCTCCGATACTTCGTGCAATGCCACTAACCTGGAGGTGTGGATATCCTTGATAAATATGGAAACTCCCCCTCCTTTTGTGGTTCGGTCCGGGTTTTGGGGCCGAAAAGCATGATATGAGGTATAGCCTGGTAGTGCTGGGGTGCTCTCTGGAGCCTTCAACCAGGTTTCTGTCACTGCACAGATATCGATGTTCTCCATACTGAGGAGAGCTTCGAGTGAGTGCATCTTGAGGTTAAGACTTCTGGTGTTTAGCAGCATTACCCTTAGTTTCTTGTTCCTTGTGCTGTCTATGGGGGTGGGTTTGACTTTTGAGCCTTGCCTAAAAAGGCACTATGGGGGTGGCAAGAGCCTTTGCCAATATCCAAAAGCCCAGTGGTGACAGGTGCAAGCCGTCCCTAGCGAAGCAACGTGGCTTGTCGAGCATGTCATCCCAGGCTGACAGACACTGGATCCCCTTTGAATGACACCAAAATTTTAGCCAATTGTTAAAATCGATCATTTTGTCTTTGTACTGTGGCATCATTCTAGGTGAGGGTAAGATGCTGCTCAAGGTCAGGGTCATACCAGCCTGGGCTACATGATCAGAGAGCTCCTCTATGTCTCTTTTCATGTAGTCCAGGGAGGTACGTCTCAGGTCATTCACACCAGCATGTACAATGACTGAGTCATATTTGTATTTGCTTTGGAGTGACCTGAGTGCTTGCGTTATGTGGCGGATCCTAGCGCCCGACAGGCAGCTCACTGTGACCTTCTCTTTATTCAGCCTGGTGAGCGGGACGTCAGTGTGTCTGACAATAGAGTCACCTATTACACATCTGTGGAGTACCATCATTCCTGCATTTCTCAACCCAACAGTTAAGGGTATCCCTCTTCCTCATCCTGAATTCTCGGTAGTGATTGTTACACTGTTTACCAGTACAGGGGATACTAGTAACACTGGACAGATCTTGGGCCAAACTATTCCATCAATCTGATTTTTAATCTAATCCATGATAGTGCTTCTGCAATAGATAAAGTTCATCATCATTCACTAGGAGTGCAACAAACACTTTGGACTCATGCATACCCCACCTTTGAGGCCAGAATATCAGAACCTCTCCCTGAACATCTGCCATGTCCAATGCAGATGAACACCAATGTAAAATGACTTTTCCTGCCAATTCCAGTTATGACAGATACTGAGAACTCACACTATTGGACTTTGCAACATTTGAAAATGGTGCATGGTGCTTAGCATCATGCAAACATGTTTCCAGCATTTGCACAATGGGAAACAATAAAAAGAAGTTGATTTATACAGACATTATCATACCATTACACAACTTACAACATTACTTTGTCATGCATCAAGAAAATACTTAGGATATGAGAAATACTAGGCTACTGCTATAACTCAGGATGACTATAATGTGAGGTGGGACAACACTGAAAAAGAGAGGTGCCTGCTGTAGTAAAACCATTGGCCTTATACATGGTAGTCCTACACTCACAGCTGCTGCCAGTAAAAAGATTAAAGAATACACGTGTATGTTTAATTACATTGCTATGTAATGCAAGGACACATTAGTAAAATGCAAGTTGTAATCTTTGTATTAGAACCCACAACCATGTGAATTTTAGGCCAACACTTAACATCTGCAGCCACAGGGGAGGTTACAAAAAAAGCTACTACATTAATATTGATCCTGAGGTCTGCACTGTTACACACAATGCAATGGCTCTTAGCAGGTTTGCCCTGTGCAGACTAATATTAAGAAAATACATGCAAGGACTATTTTTAGATGTCTGGGACCCATCTACTACCTGGGTGGTCCACTTGTACAGCTTGTGCACTGCCACTGAGACTATTTTTAGATGTCTGGGTCCCATCTACTACCTGGATGGTCCACTTGTACAGCTTGTGCACTGCCACTGTGTGACCAAACCAGCTGTACATAACTGATGCCATTTATGCTACAAGCAGGAACGGGCAGCAACATGCTAACAGTGGCTCCAAATATTAAGATAAAAACAAGTGATAATAGGCAGCATGTGAAGTCAGTGTATCACACACACTACTAGACTATGTAACTACACAAGAAATATCTCGACATATTTCTAAAATCCAATTCACCATACGATGCACATGCCAAACACAGGATCGGCACCTTAACTCTGTGTTTCAAACAGTCACCTTTGCAGCAAGCAGCAATAGGTATCCAGCACCATACATCTCAACATCTTAGAGCAAAGAATCTGGACAAAGAGTCAAATAATAGGGTCTATATTAAATTAAGTGATTGGTCAACCCTATGTAAGCAAAAGCTTACAATGCTGAAGTGTCAGAACAGTGATTTTTTTCCAAGGAAAAAAATTGCTGTTCCAACAAAAATAAAAATAAAAATAAATTTCAAACATTACATTAAGTGGGGGGCTTCACCCCCCCCCCCCGCACCCCCACTACTTAAATATACCAACTCTGAGACCTCACTACAGTGCCAAAAATGGCAAAGTACTGAAGTGGGCAAGAAATTCTTTCCCAGGGAAAGAATTCACTTAACAGCTGCTTCGATATTTTGCGCTTTCAGCCTTTTAAGTTCAACCAAGGGTCATTTGAAAGAATGCGTCTTCGGTCTTCTAATATAGGCCCAAATAATAGGGTGACAAAGGCATAAAAATAGGGACACTCTTTAAATATTGCTCTTACAAACTTAGGAAATGGATAGAATAACAGGTTATGCATGAGCATGACATTTCTGAAGGATCTAAAGTCTGAAACTCAAATGTGCGCCTGACAAACAAACCAAATATATGAGTCCAACATCTGGACATTCTGTGAAAATCTGTACAGTTGGGAAGGATTTTCAGAACACAATCAAATTGAAAATAATGTACAGTTGTAATAAAATATTATGTTACCTGTACATCTAGTGAAATGTTTCACTTTTACAATACTGCACTTACTGATTACACACCCTGTTATAATGTTTGCTTGTAAATATACAGCAATATTTTCCAAGTCTGTATTTTTTAATCATTCATAGGTTATCTGTCCAGTATCTGGGACATATGATGTGTACAATATGCAATATCATTGCATTTAAAATGTCAAAGAATATTAAATGGGAATAAAGTACTGACCTTGACCCAAGTGACTAGTGTTCAGTTATCAGTTAGTGTGTCTGATGGCTCTAGCTTGGGAAGGATGAGCCTGCCCATCCCAGGGAGGGAAAGAGAAGAGGAAGAGCTAGGCTGCTCAATGTAACGGTCTCTTGGAGGAGTGGCAGAGATGCAAAGGACAGCCGTGCAGTAGGTATTTGGTCATAATGGCATATATGCAGGAGCCTGCATTGTTCCTCAACATGAACATGCAGTCACACAGATGGGGGACATAGTGCCCCCATGGTGATGGAGCTCATATGTGTCCTGTTCAGTGGAAGGGTTATAGGCTATATAAATATTATCTCATTTTCAGGATGCCAACAAGATCACAAAAATCATGCATGGCTGCCTGGATGATGACTCTTCCTAAAGGTTCTCATTGTTGCCAGCAAAGGGGAAAAATTGGACTGGACTTGAATCCAATTGGGAGAAGCTTAGTTGTTAGCAGGCATGGAAGCATGCAACATATAAAACAAAATATAGGTAAAATAATGACAACAATTTCCAAAATGGTGTGTGTGTGTGTGTGTGTGTGTGTGTGTGTGTGTGTGTGTGTGTGTGTGTGTGTGTGTGTGTGTGTGTGAGCATGCGCGTGCGTGTGTGTGCTCGTGCATGCACGTGTGTGTGTGTGTCTGTGTGTACATGCATGTGCAAGTGTGTCTGCTTTTTTAAGAACACTGCATAAGTACATTAGTAGTAAAAGCTTAACATTCAGGAAGATGCTTTTTTATTTAAAGAAAAGTACACATTAAATTGCATCTGCTTTTACTTTTTTTACTACTGTATTTTAAAGGACTCTAAAGGAATTAAAGATAGAAAATAAATTTACAGGAAGTGAATAGCACTGTAGTGTCACACATATTTTTTTGTAAGCTGTTATTGAGAGGAAACATGTAAGCATATTAATATTGGTGTAAAAGCACTGCTTATCACATAATTTGGAAATAAAATACGATATTAAAATCAAGTGTAAAAGTGTTTATAATATTAAAACTTTCCACTTGTGTTTGAGTTATGTACTCACTAAGTAACTATTGACATTCCTTTTTCCAAAGACATGCATCTGGAGCATTTCTCCCCGGGCCTCCGATGAAAACAGGCTCTGTGGAACCTAGTCGGACTTTCCCGGTCAACAAATGTTAAATAAATAAATAAATATAAGGCTTACTGCACTATAGCATTTATCTTAATGACTGGTAAACATTAATGCATTCAACCCTTATACAGTAAAGTAAAATGTAAGCAGACTGATTATAGGTTCATAGGTTCATAAGTTCATACTAGGCTATCTGCCCTAGGGCATTTATAAGCCTAGCCAGAGTGTGTTTGGCTTTCGCCACCCATTTTAAATTAATTTTGCTATGCCTTTTTTTGAGGTTAGTATACTGTGCCTCTGTCTAACAGTGACACAGAAGTGATAGCCGGGGTAAACCTACGATCTCCCATCCACTCATCAAGATTCCTCTTGAAGAGAGTCAATGTGGGACTCTGCCTAACCTGGACTGGGATTTTATTCCAGAGTGAAGGGAGCCTCTGGGTTATGAATCTGTCCCTCCAGCATGTCCTATTTATTTCAGTGCTGAGGTTCAAGTCTCGAGCGTGAGCTCGATGGGATTTGGATTTTCTGAGGTGCAGCATGTCCATTAATTCCGGGTTGGACATGGCTTTATTATAGCAGGTTACGGTGCCTAATTGCAAAATTTACAGTACTCAGTATTATAATATGTAATGTCAGAAGTAGTCATCTAAAAACTTTATACTTTTGGTAAAGAGAAGATGACACTTAATAATGAAAGGTCTGCTAGAAAATGTATCTGCCATATCCTCAGGATTCTTTTTATGATACTTTTCCTGCAGGTGTTTTTAAGCCTGGATGCCTATAGCTCTATTGATTTTGACTGCTTTTCCAGCCTTTACACAAAGGTGCTATCTTCCAATCCAATGGAACATTTACATTAGCCAGGGATCAGCCAACACACTTTCCAGGTTTCTGAGAAATCTGGAAGACAGGTCATCTGGTCCTTGTACTTTATCGTCCATAATGACAGTCATTTGCATTTAAGCATCTTTTCGTTGACTTGTGTCTTTCCGCTGTTCTTCCCTTTCTTCCACGTCTTGCTCCCAACATGACACCTTAGCTTTGCTTTTCTTTGTGAAAATTTGAAAAAAAATTCTAGTAGTACCCCATTCTCCATCCCTCCTACCTTTCTGTTATGTATCTTTTAGCACCCTGTTTTGCATGTTGAGCCTTTATACTTACTCACTTTCAACTTTAGTCTTTACTGCCATTAACAACATTCCTGTTTTTTTTTTTTTTCCTTGCCTCATTGTATTCGCCTCTTGCATCTATTTCCCACTGCTTTTCTATTTCATATATTCCCTCTCTTTTGCCCTAAGCATTAACTTTATAATCCTATTTGACCACTTTGATCTCCTTCTCTTTTTGGCCTTTTTTGTATCTTCCTCGCATCCTTGCCCATAGCCCTAAGTACTCCACTACTTACTATTCCCATGGCTTGTTTACTTCCTTGATTTACGCTTAATCTCATTATTCATCTTTGGGTATCTCCTCCAATACATCATAATCCATGCTTTTTAAAGCTCACATCTGTGCTTTTATTCAATGGTGATGTAACATGGACATCCATGATACCCTGTATATTGATTAGGACCATGCCCAGAATTTTTTTGTTTCTGGTAAATGCCTGCACCAAAGGCAAAACTCCTCATGGTTCAAGTCCTCAGTTAACTACCACTCTCACTGTCTCACTCTTTCTCTCTCTACTCAGGTGCTGGGAATCCCCATATTTATTAAGTTTTTCATCCTATTCCACTCCTTTATTTTCTCCTCCAGTTTCTCCTCCACCTCTGTAAGTGGACAATACTAAATATTAGTCCACCCCCCCCCCACACACACACACATTTCTTCTACCTTAGCTGCCATGGCACTTAAGCCACACTTGTCAAGTTACTGGTTTAATGTTTTAATTTCCACATCTGATTCCCTGCTTTATGTAGATAAATACTCATTTCATGATCTCAGTCTCTTTTCTGTTATGCTTTGACATCCTAAATCCAGATACAGCTCTTTTTGTGGGGGCATGATTTTTCAGCTCTACTATCTTCCCACCAAGACAGCTTGCCTTGTAGAGTAAGATTACCTAGCTACAGTTAAAGTCACCCTTGTTTGTTCCTTTGCTATGCTCTGCATCTATTTTTACCATGTGCCTTCTGGATTGTCTTGCTTATGTTAGCACAGTGCAAGTTACCACATTAATGTCCAATGTAGTTAATAATTATTTTTTTTATTATTTCTTACATCCATCAGATGAAGAAATGTGGTAGTGTATTAACTTTACTGCTTTGTTTTATTACAACACTGATACACTTTGAAGGAATGATTATTACATGATTTACATCTCTACAATACACAGGGAAATAGTACAGGCTTATTTATTAAAGAAGAAAGCAAAATGGATAAGAAAATGTATATTACTAAATAAGCTACTTTTATGTTTGGAAATCATCACAGAAGATTAAGGCTGTGTGCTGTTTACAAGCTGCTTCCTATATCCAGAGTCTGATTCCTTCAGCCTCCATTTGTTTGTCATATTATTCAGAACAAATCATTTAATAAGACAATGCATCTGGACTGAGTACATATGTATCAATACTCTTACCTTGTAAACTCATACAAATAAATAAGTGCAGGTCTATCAATATGCTGTAATATTAAACTGACAGTAGTACTGCTTTGGAGAATGCTTATTGTAGTTAATGTAACATTTGTATAATGCACAATAGCATTAGCATTGGTTTACATAATACACACATTTGTACAGCAAAGATGAATGCAGAAAGGAAGAGACAATACTTTTCCTATGGCAGGGCTGACAGAATCCTTCAGTGTTTCCCTGACAATAGTTCTGCTATGTACAAAAGATAATGTAACAAACATATTTTTTCCACAATACCAATTTATACAGTGCACTTTACCCCAACCATTATTTGTGCAATTCCTACTAAACCTCTCTATGTTCAAATAGCACTGCAGTATTTTAACTATACCCTGACAAAAGCATTGTTTCAAATAATAGACATAGTACTCAACATCCTTCATACACCATGATACCCTTTTGTTCAATACAAACTAAGCTTAGCTCTGTTTTGTGTTATACATATTACAAAGCACAATATATTGAAACAAATTCAGAACCATTTGCAAAAGCATAATCTGATTGTGAGATCGCACATTTTCCCTATATATTACTATGATGGGAAATAATGATTATTAAATGTCTGACCAAAGCATATTTGACCTTCTACAGCTGAATAGCAAAGAAAGCTTTCTGACTGCTCCTGGAACATTTTGCTTTCAATTTTTCAATGACATGTTCAATTTACTTTATGCTCATGGCAAACTAGCATGGATTGTTTAAAAATTATTTCAGAATGCAGCATTTCAAACTGCAATACTGAATTAAAAAAGGAACCCACGCACATGGATCTTCAAAACAAAAAAAAAAACAAGTCACGGTTTTCGCTACAAAGAAATAGTACAAGGCACTCCACATAATTAATCTTTCTGAAAAATGTACTGGGAAAGTATTGTGCTGCTATTACATAGCACAGACATGACATAAATTGTTATTATTTATATGATAAGAAGGTAGACGTTTTAATTCATGTATTCTTTCCAGGGGCAACCTGAAAGCACAGTCTGGGTAAATGACTTCATCATATCTCAGTCATGAGGGATTTGGGCACCCAGGTTGATAGCAATCTGACTTTTAACCACCATGTTGCTTCCATTGTACAGAAAGTTTTCCTCATGGCCTACCTCATAATTAAGGGTATCTCATCCAGGGGCAAGGAGGTCATAGCATACCTATATTCTTCCCTTGTAAGGCTAATTATTGAGTACAATGCCCCCTTTGGCATGCACCTCGCAAAGCACATGCAGCAGCTGGAGAGACCACAGAGGCTCTTCACCAGGAGAATCCATGGCCTCAAACACCTACCCTACACCGATAGGCTAAAAGCCCTGTCCCTCTATTCAGTTTCATACAGGCACCTCAGAGGTGACCTCTTTCTGGCATACAAAGCAATTTCAGACCCCGCCTTGATGGGACTGCTGCTTATCTGCAAGTCAAGATCCACTCGAGTAACCCACACATGCGATCTCAACCTGGTCTGTGACATCAATCGGACTTGTTGGTGGGACAGATTTGTGTCCCAGAGATTCTCCCACTCTGTGCCAAGCAGAGTTCCTCATTATCTCTTTTTAAACCCAAACTGGATACCTGAAAGGGAAACAGAAAATATACTCTTGGGATTCCACCTGTGTCCCTGCTGGACAGGGGCTTTGAGTGCTGACTTGTCTAAACATAGGCTTAACTCTTGGCTAGGCTTATAAGGGCCTCAGGGTCAATAGCCTAGTAACTTCGTATGATCCTATGATCCTATGACAGTAGGCAGATGAAAAGTGATGTGTATCAGTAGCAAATGAAAGGGGGGCATACATTTGAAAATGTTTTATATCACCTTCAGTTCATCCCCTTTTCCTCACCTGAATCAACAATGGTTCTCTGACTTATCCCTGCATCCATATTAGTTTCCTTCATGCATTCTTGTAGTTCTTTTCAAGACAATCCTAGATGATTCCTTTCACTAACTAGACACCCCAGCTACTCAGGAAGTCAGTCTTATGGCAAAAGCCATAAGTGCCTTGGAAGGAGGAGCCAAGAAAAAGCAGCAGAAAGGTATTGGGGCTAGCATATAGCAGTGACTCTTAACATGCCATAACAGGATGGCTGAGAAGCAATGGCATTGTCAATCTTCTATGCATCTGCTCAATAGGTCATGCAAATTCTGTCACTCCTTCTTAAGTTAGAGTTGTCTTGTGAGGGTTTTGGCTTCCACAAGTAGTTATATATTAGGGGAAATCTGCCCAGCACCCAACCTAAAATAAGAACTGTCAGCTTTTTTGTCCTACTGCCCAGCCAATTTTATCTTAGAAGTAGCCTCAGTCTCTTCCTGATCTCAGGTCACCAATAGCACACATGGATACCTTGCCTCTGGAATCTCAGACCAGCTTATTTTACCTTTATTTTTTGTCGAGTCAAAGAAAATAAACATTCTGAACCAAATGCCATTATCATGAAATTGTTTTTTGAAGAGGCATGGCATATAATAGTAAGCCCACCAACACAGTTATTCACAAGAAAGAATTAGCTAATACCAAGTGGCAATAAGATCTCTATTACAGTGTACAGACAAATGACAGTTATTTTAAGTAATGATATATTGCCTCTGGATACTCAGACCAGCTTATTTTACCTTTATTTTTTGGCGAGTCAAAGAACATAAACATTCTGAACCAAATGCCATTATCATGAAATTGTTTTTTGAAGAGGCATGGCATATGACTTGTACTGGATGTTAGTGGCATACAAAAGTTTTTTCTTTTCTCTGCTACACTCTCTCCCTGCCCTCTCTTGCTGTCTCCCTCAATAGCTGTATTTCTCTATCTTTACCTTCCATTTTTTTTACTAACTCTCCCTCTAACATACCCTTCCTCTAGATAAATCCTCACTGTCTTCAATACTTCCCTCTAAATCCCTCTAAACCTGCACTAACCCCTACTGTCTATTCCCACTTTCCTCCTCTTCCTCCTCTCTCTCCCTACTACTCACTTTGGCTTCTCCCTCTCTCCCCCCCTAATACTTACGTTTGTTTGTTTTCCCTCTCTCTTTACAGTACTCCACTCTTGACGGCCCTGCTCTACCTCCCGAACCTACGGACTACCTCCTGCAAAAGCTCAGTCGACTTACCTGGACTCTCTCTACTCAATAGTCTGGGCTTACCTGAAACAGGACCTCTGTGTGGAATGCCTAAACTGTTTTTCAGTAAATGTATGTAGCCTTATACCTAACTCAAATATCTAAACCTCCATATTTTGTACACTGGTCCCTCAGTGTGTGCAACTCAGCAGCCTACTGCAGACCACAACAGCTCCCCTCTCACTGGTACTTAGTGACCTCCATCCTCCTATCCTTCTGTACCCCTTTGAAGTCTTACCCTTTATTTTTATTTATTTTATTTATTTATATTTGTTGACCTGGAGTGTCCGACTGTACGTAGGTCCATTTTCAGCGGAGGCCCGGGGAGAAAAGCTCCACAGTTAAAATAAACAGACAGTAGTTACATTGGATTACATAGCAATTAAAAATTTACATAGCAATTACTTACAACATATTTACAGATGAAGAACATAGTACATCAGTAGACAACTAGAATCTTTATCTGTGAAGTATATAACAGACATTAACAAATGTTACAAGAAGAAGTTCCTGCTGTATAATAAGTACTGGCTTATGAGCATCTGAGCTTGATATAATCAAAGTAGTTAGTGGAGTGGAAAGATAGGTAGTGGTTGGATGGGGAGGGTGCTATTAGAATGGGAGTTGCAAGGACATAGCCAGTATGTTTTTAGGTGCGCTTTTAGTAAAGTTTTGAAGTGGGTGCATGATGGTATGGAGGTAATTGTGGGTGGGAGGGAGTTCCATAATTTGGCTATGGTGCAAGAGAATAGTGTTTCACCAGCGGAGTTATTGGCTTTAGTGATCTGCACGTGATTTTTGTTGCTGGATCTTAGTGGTCTGGTGGTGCGATAGGGTTGGAGTAGATTTATCTGTTTACTGTCTATCCTCCTTCACCTTAGAGTCTTGTCCTTTTGCTCTATTCTTACTCCCCATCCTCTCTGCCTGTCATTTCTCCTTTCTCCACTAGGTGTCAGCACCATATCACCTTTTGCCAGCTCCTACTCTATTAATTTTATTTACAACTTTTCCTCTAAATACTTCAAAATCCAAACCTCCCCTAACTCTACTCCACCTTCCCTACCTTATATTTTTCGAGTGCTGCTCATACTCTACTTATTTTCCACCCAGTCTTACTGTACTTCTACCTACTTACCTCTGCTCCAACCTGCAGTGGTGGATACTTTTTCAGCTGGACTCTTCTGCCCTGTTGCTCCATCCCGCTCCGTTCGCCCTGCGGGCTCACTCCGCTCCCCTACCCTGCCCCCAATTCTCACCCACCCCCAGTGGTCCTACATTTATTGCCATCCCATACTCCCACCCTCTCACATCACTCAATCACCTTATAACAGTACTCCTCCTACTTTTTCTCAAAAACCCCCTCCCCCTCCACCAACCATACCTCATTAAGCAATTCTCCTCCCCACCCTCAAACCTTACCTCTTTCCAACCTAGAAATTCATTTTCACTTCTCATCAAACTACTTTCTAAGATGCTCTCTTTTCCTACTACAATCCCTGCCCTTACAATACTCCTACTCCTCATTCTTCTCCCTCTGTACCATACCACCTCTTATACCAACCTTTACCTAAACCCTCCATATCAACCACCACCTCCCTTCCCTACATATCATTTCCACAATATCTCTCCTTCTTTAACTCCCTGTCACCCCACCTTGCTCTCAACATTAAAACTCTTCCAAATCCCAACCAAATACTACAAACCTAAACCCACCCCCTCCCATCCATTCCTAACCAAACACACTTCTAACAGACTTATTCACCTTCTCTCCTACCTTAGCTTAGCAGGCGACATTCATCCCAACCCTGGACCAAACATTTCACAAACAAATAACCTTAGCTCCAACAACAAACCAAATTGTAAATATCTCAAATTCCTCACCATCAACGCCCAAAGCTTAGCTAATAAAATTATCCCCTTCCATGACTGGCTTAACCATAATTCACCTAACATATTAGCCATCTCAGAAACCTGGTTAAAACCACACATAACTGACACTGAATTCCTTCCCCCCGGTTTTCACTCTCTCCGATCTGACCGCCTAAATAAAAGAGGTGGTGGTGTAGCACTAATCTACTCCAATCACTTATCCATCACTCCCTTCCCAAACCCTATCCCTACCTTTAATAACGCTGAACTAGTATCTGGCATTCTAAAATTAAATGACCATAAAAGTATCTGCATCATCTCCCTTTACATTCCTCCTGGCAACAACACCAAAACCCTGGAAGACATCCTCTCTTGGACCTCCTCAAACATTAACTATGAAACCTATATAATGGGAAATGTAAATATTGACTGGCAAAAAATCAGTAACCATAATCTCACCATATCTATCAATCTCTTCAACTTTACTCAACTTATTAATTCTACCACCAGGCCCAACAAAACTAACCTCACAGGCTCCATCCTAGACTGGATCCAGGTGTCTCACTCTAACAGAACCACTACATCTGGTGTCACTCCCGACCCACTAGGAGACCACCTCCCTGCCTTCACCCACAGAACCACTTCCTCTTTCTCCCACAAACTCTTACATACTCGTAATTTAACTAACTTTAACCCTTCCACCTTCTCTGACTCCCTTAAAAACACCAACTGGAACCCACTAAAAACCCTAACCCTAGATGAAGCCATTGATTTCTTCAACTCCAAATTCCTTACTGTCCTAAACTCACTAGCTACAATACGAACAAAAAGAGTTAAAGCCAGGACTGCTCCTTGGCTAACTAAAGAAACCAAAAAAATCATGTAACAAAGAGATAAATCTTGGAAAAGCTATCCACATCATAACCAACCTGCATTCCTACTTAAATACAAACAGCTATGAAGCATAGCCAAAAAACAAGTCATAATAGATAAAAAGTCCTACTACAACCATCTACAAATAACCCATGCAAAAAACCCTAAACAATTCTGGAATGCCATTAACTCTCTCCTTAAGCCTGGTACAACTAACAACCCCTGTCCTGACAATAACAAATCTGACCAAGAAATTGCCAACCTATTCAATACCTTCTTTACCTCTTCTATTGCTGAGCTAACCAAAACCTTCCCCAACAACACTCCCCCACCTCCCTCTGACCAAGTTTCCTCTGCCTCATCTCCTTCAACTCCAATCTTTGACCTTAAACCTGTGTCTACCTTCCTTATAAAAAAACTTCTCTCCAAACTCAAACCTTGCACCAATGCCCCTGACAACATCCCCTCCGCCTTCTTAAAAACTGCCTCTAATGGTATTGCACTCCATATCAGCATCCTGATAAATAGAGCACTACTCGAGTCCTATGTACCCAAACTATGGCGCTCTGCTTATATTCTTCCACTCCATAAAGGTGGCAAAAACTGTAACTTCTCCAACTTCCGCTCCATAGCCATCCTCTCACCCATCTCCAAAATTCTTGAAAAATGCATTCACCTGCAGCTCATGCCATTCCTAACTGAACATCAGCTGCTCTCTCCTACCCAGCACAGCTTCCGCCCTGGACATAATACCAACATAGCCCTTCTCTCCTTCTTACACTCTGTCAATTCATCTTGAGATTCTGGCAACTTAGTTTCATCTGTTCTATTAGACTTATCTAAAGCTTTCGATACCATCTCCCACTCTCATCTACTAAATCATCTATCAAACCTCAACATCTCCCCAAATACCCTATCCTGGTTTTCCAGCTACCTTTCAGACAGGTCCCAAGCTGTGAAATGGGGCCAAGCCTCCTCCAGCTTCCTTCCCACCCCCACAGGAGTTCCCCAAGGGTTCATACTTGGCCCTCTGCTATTTACCATCTTCATTAATGATTTCCACAAATCCAGTCCCAATACCAAAATTGTCCAATACGCAGACGACTCAACTTTGATCTGCTATGCCTCCAGCCTTACAGATCTCAAGTCTCTAACTCAAACCGCCTTCTCAACCACTGAAAAATGGATGCACCAAAACCACCTCTCACTTAACGCTAACAAAACTAAGATTCTTCTATTTACTCACTCTAAATCCACCCCCACCGAAAAAACTCATTCAGTATTACTAGCCTCAACAACTCCACCATTGACTTCGTTCCTTCCGCCAAACTCCTAGGGGTCATCATTGATGAACACTTAAAATTCAATACCCGCATCCAACTTAACATCAAGAAAACCCACATAAAACTCGGCCTACTGTACAGAAACAATCAATTCCTCTCCCCCTCTACTCAACAGACCTTGGCCACTACTTATCTCCTCCCATCTCTTCTATATGGTGCTCCTCTACTTGCAAATCTATCTTCCACCGTAACCTCTAAACTGGAAGTATGCTACAATGAAATCTCCAAATTCGCCACCAAGGCAAATTCCCTCTCTCATCACTGCACCTCCTTACAAACTTTAAATTAGCTTGAACTCCCTAATCAACTAGACTACCTCCAAATAGTCTTTGCTCACAAACTAATATTGCAACCTACCGACTGCCCCGCACTATCCAATATTCTTCAACCATATACCCCCCCGACCCCTTAGATCTTCTCACCAAAACCTTATTTCCATCCACAAACCCAAGCGCCCAGCTGGCCAACTTCTACTCTCCTATTCCCTAGCTAAAAAATGGAACACCCTCTACTCTGAGGACATGTGACAACCTACACTTCTTCAAAACACAACTCCATTGCTACCTGCAAACTCAAAGAAAATGCAACTGCACTCTTTATTCTTTACCACCCAAAGCTCACATCTTCCTACTCTCCTGGCTAAACTTCATACCTTACTAATTTTCCCCTTGATCCTACATTGTTAATTAAACTAATATATTTGCATCCAACCTTATGCTTTATGCCTCTCTTCCTCCAGGACAATTCTCATTTAACATCCTAGTTGCTTAACTATGAAATTACTTTAGTATTGAATGTTTTTACCAGCTGTCTGTGGAATTTCCACCTATTTTTGAATGTAAAACAAATCATTTTTTTCTTTGTATTTTAAGTTTATGGGCAGGATTCATGAAGCCTCTGTGTAAGAGATACATGGCTTACACGGACGCTGCAGTTAAATGGTGTGACGTCAGCATGTCATGCATATGCATGAGGGCATGCTGAATCACACCTAAGGCTAACACGGTCCGTGGAAGACAGTAGGGGGTGTGTCCGTAGGCCGAGCCCTGCAAGCGGACACGCCCCCAGAAGAGTAAAAGTGCCCAAAGTAAACACCCACGACAGAAGCCATGGAAATGTGAATAAACACAACACAACACATGCCCCCACAGACTATGAACATAAAATATATAAATGAACATGTTATATATTTTTTAAATCGTAAAGATGTTTGCCCGTGAGTGCGCTGCTTATGCTGGCGCCGTAGCTTAGCCACAGTTAGCAGTCAGTGGAAAAGCATATAAGAACTAAATATGCAAAGTAAGCCAAGAAACAATAGCGTAGCGGTAGAGATGTTGGCTGAAAAGCAGGCAGTCATGGTTTGAGCCCCCACAACATCAATTTTTATTTTTAGTAAAATAAGCACGAAACAAGTCCCTGACAAATATGTACACATATAAAATTATATTTTATGTAAAATGTAATGAAATAGTCCATTTATTTTGAAGAAATGTGAGATAACAAAACAATAAAAATGCGAGATGTGCCTATAGCTGAGCTACAGTTTAACAAGGTGAGTGCATCTGCCCGTAGGTGAGCAGTGGTTTAACAGGTGTAAAATGAGTGCCCGTAGGTGAGCAGTGGTTTAACAAGCTGAAACTGTGTGACCCTAGCTGAGCTGAGTGTAATATGTGTGCTAACAGCCAAATGAAGCATAAACCAGCGTACCCCGTTTGCAGGGAGCTGCGCACCGCGCCAACAAGCTAACCGACGGGCAACATTGAGCAAGCTGTATCAAAACTGCCTTTACACGGACACACCCCCTAGCCTGTCTAGACAGTCATAAAAAATAAAAAGCAGTGGCCAGGTTCGAACCCAGGACACTGTGCACCATAGTCAAGGTACTGAACCACTAAGCCATGACAGCAGTACCTAGAAATGCAGTAATAGCAAATATATAGGAATGAATACAAAGTGGAGCATGACAAAGCAGGTTTTGTGAAGTTGATACAATTCCAAAATGTCCAATCACAGATATGTGCGGGAAAAACGGCATATATAAGCCCCATAGGCGGGAATACACAGCATAAACGATTGTAGAACTAACTTGCAGCCAGAATGTCAGGAGTAGGTGAGGGTAGTTGCTCTCGAGCACAGAGGTGGGGCGTTGAGGAGTCCAGATACATGGTCTGGCTCCTAGTCCACAATCATGAGGCCCAACTCATGCAGGGTCAGGTCCTGTGGGGAGCATATAGGGCTGAGGCGTGGGACCGGTTGGCTCATGATCTCACCAGTGCCACAGGGATTCCAAGGACTGGTGAGCAGGTCCGTCACCCCCATGTGGACCTGAAGAGATGGAAGCAGGACCAATTGAACCTTTGGATCCAGGAGGCCCGGCAAATGCCCAACGCCCCACTACCGAGTAAGTTACATTTAATTATGTATGTAAGAAATTAAACTAGCTGATATTATGGAGATGTGTATTCCAATATTACTTCATTTATATTACAGCTGCAGGTGTCCGTTCTTTGAACCGCAGAGCCTATGGCGATAGGCTGGTGCGGTTGCACCACCAGGCAGGTCAGTAATCCACTCCCAGTAACTGTAAAGAAATATAAAAGTATGACAGTTAGCAAAAGAGTGCAGTGTAGTCACTAAGTAATAAAATGTGCAAGTAATAGTGTAAGAGTGTTTGCAAGTATTGCTTGATTACAAAAGTGTGTTGCAGTCTGTAATCCAAACAGAAAAATGAAAATGTCTGAAATAAATTCTGAAATAAAGATGCCCCACATGTAATATAATAGTACACAACCTGCAGCAGGCTGAAAAGTACAGCTGCAGAAGATGAGCAAATCACATGTGTGAAATATATCCCTGTTGAAATACTGAAACATGACAGAAGTGAGACTGCTGGAAAGGATTGTAATAACTACAGGTAAAACATGTCTGTAAAGCCTAGAAGTAAGTACCATCCTGAATTGTAAAATGAAAACAAGTGAGAGAGTGTGAGAAAGAGTTATGAATCCACCAATAAAGTAGTAATAACCCCTGAATAAAGTATACTGCAGGCAGTACAGACTGAAATGAATGTGACAAGTAGAACCAAACTGCAAAATGTGTTCAAAGTGTTGCTGCAGCTGGAAAGTGTATCCCAAAATCTGGATATGTTGCTCTCAGTCTGCAATATGCAGATAGTATGATTGTCTGAAATACCAAACATCCACAGTTGTCTATAGCTATATAAGGCAAATGTAGCAGGATGATGTAGCTGAACAAAGCCAGATATGAACGTGTATGAAGAACAATAAAATGTATATTGATGTAGCAGTAATAGTCCTATCACCAAATTGAAGTAGTTATCATATAGGAAACTGTAGTTAGAATGGTAGTGTGTACATATGTGCAGCTATTAGAAATGTACAGCATATGTATTGGTATTCGAAGGTGTTAATATTATTTTCTTCACCCCACCCTATAACCACATATAACCCATTCCACGTGAAAATGGTATGTGCAATCACAATTAACACCCCTGGATATTTGTCCTGTTGGGTCATAAATATTTGCATGTACGTTGATGCATCTGCCCTGTTCATACATCCAAACCTGATGGCCTGTTGCCATCAATCAACCCTGCATGTTGTTGGACTGTGTATTGCTGTTCAAATTATGCATGTGTTATGCTCACTGTTCAATGGTGTGAATATCTGGGTGTTTGGTTAATGGGAATAGTAATGCATGCTATTACAACTAATTGCGAATAGTATTGTATGTTACTAACCCAAACTGTCATGACATAATGCAAAACATAGGACGACAGGGAAGGCGGGTTCCAGCAGACCCACCTCTCCCACCTCAGCTGGCGAGTGCACCTGGCACTAGTGCCCAGTCTGGTCCCTCCTCCGGTGGCCCTGTGCCACCTGCGGGTGGAAGCGCTGCAGGGGATGGGGCCCGTGCCCCCTCTGCAAGTGTGGCTGAAGGAGAACCACCACTCACCCTCCGTAGCATCCGGACTGTGGTGCGTAGGGAGATCCGGGACTCTGTTCTTGGGACCCTACGCCAGCTTGAGGCACAGGTGGCACAACTTACGGGCATGCCTGTTGCCCAGCCTACACAGCCCCCAGCACAGCCCCATCCTGGCCAGTGAAGGAACAGTGGCAACTGCCCATGGGTGGGGATATTAGTTCCACTGTTGCCATCTGTGGGCTCATGGGCTCTGGATATCCAAACATCCGTCCGTGTCAATTGTGTAACCCCCCCACACGTGTCATACACCGCCCCTGTATGCATCTTGTTTGTCTTGTCTGTTGACCTACCCAACCTACCTCCCCAGCTATACTGACTTCCTTCACCTGACATACCACTCTCACCTGAAAAAAAAAAAAAAAAAAAAGGGCACTCTGTACCCACAAAAAAATTACGCCCCATACATAGCTGCCCATTCCGCACACATGTCTGCTGGACATGGAAACTATCAATTACAATTGGCTGTACAACAAGTATTATTGTTGCCCTGACACCTCTCTCAGGAGTGGAAAGTTTCAAATGTCACACCAAATTGCATACATATGCACAGCTGTTGCTGATGAAGAAATGGGCAGCTATGGGCCTTACCTACATCCCTCCTGCAAAATCCAAGCTTGTTTCCCTACTGTCTTAACCTCTTTATGACCCCTTTTTCACCACTTTCCTGTCACCCCATTTTCATTTCTTTCAAAGAAAAGAGCACGGGTGTGCGCCAGAGTAAGCACTGTTAAGCGGTTGTAAGCAGGTGTGCACGGAGCTGAACGCCAGTGCGCATGCGGGAGCTCCGCGCAAACCAGCACTAACCCAGTTACAACTGCTTAAAAGTGCCTTAGTCACTCTGATTCCATACCAAGAAAGTCCAAAAACACCAACTGGGAAAAAAAATTGAACCAAGCCAAGGAATGCTCCACGAACTGCTAGAACACCAAGTAGAGTGGTAGGATCATACGCTGTTAAACCAGGCAGCAAACATAACAGTAAATACGACACCAATAGTAATCCAAAAACTGAGGTTTATTGAAGCGCTTTTCGTTTGCAACTGTTTGCAAACTTCTTCAGAATAAACTCATACTCCATTCTTATCAATTTATACAAAAGTCATAATTGAATAATTAACCTAGCTCATTAATTGATACTAAACTTTAAAAACACAGTAGCATAAAAAGTGCCAATAAGAAACTCACATAACGTTATAAGACAATATACTAATAAACATGTGTAGCTGCATTAAATATATAACTAGTTGTTCTTTAGAATACTATCTCCTTTGTTACTTGTTAAGGTCATAATAGTATAGAAAATGTAAAACATGAATATTAAAATTAAAAATAAAAATAAAACTTACAATATGAGAGAAATAATATTACTAACTGTATATATATCTCTTTCACCTAAAATGTAGACATGGGATAATATAAATCATTATCATGTACAACACTCCATATCTATATATGAACTACATTATTAAATACATAATTCAAGTTGGTAGATTTATGCAATTATAAAGAACCAGTGTGTTTTATGTTCATTAAATTTAGTATGACATTCTCGGGAAAACTATCTCTTAAGACTTAACATGCTAAGAAGGCAACTGATAGAACATGCCTCATTTAAACCAGGCGGGTGATAGGATGCCAGTCTCATTTGCCAAGAAAGTTCTAAAATTGTTTAGTGCAGAGGGGCCCCCTCGTATATCATTGTAAACTTGATCGATCCCAATAAATTTGAAATGATGGTTAGGGTGTTCTGAAACGTGTTTAGCCAATGCATGTGTAACCTTACATTTCCTAATGGCATACTGATGCTCATAAATTCTTTCTTTAAACTTGCGTTCAGTTTTCCCTACATAATTTCCTACGTTTCAGAACACCCTAACCATCATTTCAAATTTATTGGGATCGATCAAGTTTACAATGATATACGAGGGGGCCCCTCTGCACTAAAACTTTTAATTTTAGAACTTTCTTGGCAAATGAGACTGGCATCCTATCACCCGCCTGGTTTAAATGAGGCATGTTCTATCAGTTGCCTTCTTAGCATGTTAAGTCTTAAGAGATAGTTTTCCCGAGAATGTCATACTAAATTTAATGAACATAAAACACACTGGTTCTTTATAATTGCATAAATCTACCAACTTGAATTATGTATTTAATAATGTAGTTCATATATAGATATGGAGTGTTGTACATGATAATGATTTATATTATCCCATGTCTACATTTTAGGTGAAAGAGATATATATACAGTTAGTACACATATTATTTCTCTCATATTAAGTGTAAGTTTTATTATTTTTATTTTTAATTTTAATATTCATGTTTTACTTTTTCTATAATATTATGACCTTAACAAGTAACAAAGGAGATAGTATTCTAAAGAGCAATTAGTTATATATTTAATGCAGTTACACATGTTTATTAGTATATTGTCTTATAACATTATGTGAGTTTCTTATTGGCACTTTTTATGCTACTGTGTTTTTAAAAGTTTAGTATCAATTAATGAGCTAGGTTAATTATTCAATTATGACTTTTGTATAAATTGATAAGAATGGAGTATGAGTTTATTCTGAAGAAGTTTGCAAACAGTTGCAAACGAAAAGCGCTTCAATAAACCTCAGTTTTTGGATTACTATTGGTGTCGTATTTACTGTTATGTTTGCTGCCTGGTTTAACAGCGTATGATCCTACCACTCTACTTAGTCACTCTGATTGACAGGTCCTGTAGTCAGTTCAAAAGCAAAATAAAATCCCACTGTCAGTCCCGAACCCAGGACCTTAGAAACAGTAGTCTGCATGACCTACCACTAAGCCATGACTCTTATACAAGAACATTGTGCTAAAATAAATATATCATGTAATAGTAGGAATGAATGTAAAGGGAATATAGGATGTGTAGTACACAAAGCATGTCAATTATACTTACTGTCAACACTAGTGGATTTACATAATAGTAGTGTGTGAACAGAAACAGCCATGCTAGTTGGTAGCTAGTAGGTAATAATGTCAGTTAATGTACATATATAAATGTATGTATTTTTACATATATTTACATATATATATATATATATATATATATATATATATATATATATAGTTGTAGGTGTCAGTGTGCATACACACTTACTACAGGAAGCAGGAGAGAGGAATGGAGAAATGTGAATCTACAACACAGCCTGAATCATGAGAGAGATACTAACCTTTACACTCACAGAACAGTGTCCACAGCATACCAGCATGGTCCCGCCTACAATCTGAAAGGGCAATGCCTATCTCACATACCCTTTTATAGCACTGTCCTGAAATCACAGTGAGAACTGCAATCAGTACAGAACTGGCTGCGTGCAATTAGCAAATGCTGGCTTACAATTGGTGCAGAGGCCATCACATGGACTTATGCAGATACCTACAAAAGCATCCTGTACTCACACTCCACACATGAAATACGTTCATTGCACTGTCTGGAGGCAGACAGAGAGAGAGAGAGAGACAGAGAGAGAGAGAGAGAGAGAGAGAGAGAGAGAAATAACAACACAAACAACAACACACGGTACGCAAACTGAGTTGAAGCTGTCAGCAGTGACAGTACCAAGCCGTGCCAGCAGCAGCAGGAAGCAGTAGTAGCAGTAACGCAACCAGCTGCGACAAACACAGGTAATGTAAAGTAACAGGTTAATAGTCTGCATACTGTGAACCCTCCATATGTATCATAGGTCTGTATCTATAGGTATGTCCATGTGATATGTTGTGTGCACGTAGTTCCACCAAAAGGGGATGACTATACATTACATGTCATTCAGTGTTAGGCCATGATCCAGGCAGCAGTTTTCCGTTGCAGTGAGGCCTGTCTGTAGGATGTGTGTGTCAGCTGGTGTAACGACTATGGCGCTTAGTTAGCAGTCATCTGGGAACTTTGTCATCCGCAACCCGCACATGTTTGCTTTTACATCTGAGAAATAAATGCCAAACAAGAGGGGTCCTAGGACAGAGGCTTGTGGGATACCACATGTGACTGGCATTGAGTCTGACATGGCTCCTACAATATCTATATTATGGATTCTGTATGTCAACCAGTGTGCAACCCATCATGTGATATATGTAGTAACATGTAAGCTAATGAGCTTGTCTATGATGCCTGAGTAGAGTCCTATGTTGAAGGCCTTAGGCAAGTCCAGGTAGGCTGTATGGATTGCGTTGCCCTCATCAATGGCTGTAGTGACTGTTTTGAAATGTCAACCAGGTTCAAAAGGCAGGATCAGCCCATCACAAAGGCAAACTGTCCGGGAACAAGTGTCTGCAGGTACCCAATATCGCTGTATATGCGTCCCATACTGAATCATTCCATAGCTTTGCAGACCAGGCTGGTTAAGCTTATGGTGCGGTAGTTCCCAGGGTCAGTAGAGGTGCCTCCTTAGTGGAGTGGGACCACTGTTGCTGTATGCCAGTGTTCAGGTACATATCCTGTAGTATGGCCAAGGTTAAATATCAGTCCTATATGCGTTGTATGTCCTCTTGGAGTTCACGTAGCACACATCCAGGGATACCATCAGGTCACATTGATGCTGTGTGTTCTGCTTTGCTGAGGGTGGCCCTTACCTGGACATGTGAGATAATAGGGAGGTTACATTCAGCTGTGATAAGTATTTCTAAGTGTGAGAGAGAAGGAGGGGGATACGTGCACCGAACCTGTCTGCAAGAATGTTGCCAATATCTGTGTGTTTGGTGAATGTTAAGTAGGTGTGTATTAACTCAGAGCATATCTGAGGTGTTTGGTCCATGTGTGTAACATAACTGAAGAAGGCCTTGTGGTTATCTATAGTGTTTGTGGCCATTTCCCTCCCAGAGTAGGCCGTGGATGTTGTTATGAGACTATATCTGCTCTGTCCTGCAGTAGCCTCCTTCTATCGTTATACAATCTGCCTTTGGCTGGGGTCCACCTGACAGGATGCCTAACCTTTGTGCATAGGGTCTGGGTTAGAAATGTGTGCGCATGTTCCATGCAATCTTTGGGATGTCCGTGGGAAGCATTCGTAAAGGGGTCAGCAGTGTGGGTTGTGGCTTCCACTGGCCCAGTGGGCTGCATGGATACCATCTCAGTCCTAACAAGTGAATAACTGTCTAATCACATACATATCAAAGTAGTCTACTGTGCTGGTGGTGGTGGTGGTGGTGGGATATGTATATCCAGGCCGAGTAACTTGTGTCCAGATCACACTAGTGGATGGCGTTCCACATACAGTACCTTGGTATGAACCCCCAGAGTGAGGTTGTGCATTGGACCCGTCGCAGTGTGCTGACTGATGGGGCATGCTACTATGTTGTATGGAATGTGGCAGGTATTATTGCACAGGTGTAGGCTGAGCACTGATATCTGGCCATGCACTTGTGTATCCACCAAGAGACACACACATGCTACATATGGGAGTAGTAGTATATCACTACAGTTGAGTATCATGTATAGTATGTGTGCCATATATTGCTGACATAGTCTGCTGATATCCTGTTTGTGTTCTCTTCCAGGGACATGGCCCATCAGCGTAATCCTGCCTACTCTGCAGCAGAAGATGAGGAGATACACCAGAGCCTGGTGCGAGATTATGACATACTGTTTTCCCGCACCAGCCAGAATCAGCAGGAGAGGGCTGCACTGTGGCAAGACCTTGTCCGTAGGGTAAATGACATTGGCAGGTATAATAGGACATATGAGCAGGTATGACATCACTGCAGTGATTTAATCAGAAATGTCCATCAGCGTGTCGGATATCCACAG